>NW_028283728.1:0-357373 GCF_059441095.1 Idiotropiscis lumnitzeri | reverse complement strand
TCTCCGGGCAGGTGAACAAAATCTACCTTATATTTGCTCGGATGAGTGTTTAGGCCTTGAGCATGTCACAATACAAAAGTCTTTCGCCTTCTTCAGAGTGTCACATGATGCTGTCTTGTGACCCGTCTTTATCAGCTGATGTTCCATGAGGGCGTGACTTACCTGTCACAAGAATGAAGGCAAGTCACGCCCCCCGCTGTCCGTTCACTCCGCCAAGATGCTGGTCCAGGTGGTAGAGAGGATGAAGGCTCCCTTGTCTCTGTTCATGGTTTTTATGCCTCGCTTGCAGATCTCAATGGCCTCTCTGATCCAGCGCTGTTGTTTGTTCTCTTCTGTGCGGATGACCCTGCCCTTCTCCCGGTCCATGATGTGGTTTTCCCTTTTGCAGTGGTCAGTGATTGCTGATTTGTAATGTTCATGTTGTGCTTGTTCTTTTACTGCTCTGATTTTTTCATTTTTTTGACAGGTAAGTCACACCCTCATGGAACATCAGCTGATAAAGACGGGTCTCAAGACACCATCATGCGACACTCTGAAGAAGGCGAAAGACTCGCCGAAACATGTCAGGTAAAAAATTAACCTAAAACATAATTGTCTGCTTTTAATGAATCAGTCAAATATCAATAATAAGAAGACAAAATGAACCTAATACAAATAAATGAATGCTTAATAACTCCCCTGCACATGCTCCTAAAAATCCAAACCTTCACCTGTAAATAAAACGTCCCGACCTGAAGACATCTTAATGTTATTATTTTGTTATACACACAGTGCCGCCAAGTGGAATCAAAAATTTTTTTTTATTTTAATTTTCACGTACTGCACGGTGCCCTTTTGACGAATCCGACTGAAAATTAGTCAGAAAAGACTCAAGACAATGATCTTACTCTCTGCCGAATTTTGTGACGTTTTGGCAAAAGGCGTGGCTATTAAGGTGCTGAAAAGTCCGATTGTACTCTGTGGCAACAAAAGCTCCGGCAACATGACTCAGATGATCCTATCTTCTCGAAGTTGTACACATTTGAGGATACTTCAGCCCTGAAGACATCTACCAACTTATTTTACATCGTAGTAGTAGCGCCACCAACTGGTAAAAGCTAATACAAGTTATTTTCTTGGATGTTTTTCTCCGTGCAACTCAACAAGGTCGCCCTCATATATGCTCGGATGACTGTTTCGGCCATGAGGATGTCACAATACGAAATTAGTCCTTTTTCGTGAAAAGTTGTGGGAGTGGCATTGCACTGTTCGGCAATAAAACAGCGCTGATTATGAGGTTCTAAATATGAACGACAACTCGTGAAACTTTACACACACATCAGGCCGAGCAAATTTATCAATATTTTATACGTTAGTTGTGCAGCTTTTTTGAAATGGCTCGCCATGGCCCTCGAGAAATGTTTTAAAAAAAGCAGCTCTGGTTGAGTGTTTCACCTCGCTTTTTGTAAATTTTATGGAGTACAGTGAACCCTCGGTTATCGCGGTTAATGGGGACCGAGACCACCCGCGAAAACTGAAAATCCGCGAAGTAGCGGCGCACCTTCAAAAATGCTTAAAAAAAATATACAATATATATATATATATATATATATATATATATATATATATATATATATATATATATATATATATATATATATATATATATATATATATATATACGGGAAGAGAGAGAGTGAAATTCATGTTATAACAAAAAAAACTAATTATTATTAAAACGTATTATTTTTTTATTCCCCAGCCATTCTTTTTGTATTTATTTAATTACTCCGACTTTTACCTGCTGGTACGCCGTCCGGTGTGCCCTGTGAAATGAAAGGTGGCATTCTTTATTTATTTATTCATTTATTCATTCATAACTGACAGCCTCGCGCTCCGCTCGTGCCCGGGCAGAAGAGGTGCTCCAATTTGGCTTAACTGTGACACACGCCCGCCCTCCGCCCCCGGAGCTTCCATTCGGTTAAACTTAGGGGCCGCTTGGAACCGCCCGTGCCCGGGGAAGGTGCTCCTCTTCGGCTTACTGTGACGCGAGCATGCCCTCCTCCTCCGGAGCTTCCATTCGGTTAAACTTAGGGGCCGCTTGGAACCGCCCGTGCCCGGGGAAGGTGCTCCTCTTCGGCTTACTGTGACGCGAGCATGCCCTCCTCCTCCGGAGCTTCCATTCGGTTAAACTTAGGGGCCGCTTGGCACCGCCCGTGCCCGGGGAAGGTGCTCCTCTACGGCTTAACTGCCACGCACGCTGGCCGGAGCTCTGGTACGGTCCGAACCGCGCGAAACGTCGCCACCGATCGTGTCCGGGGGAACGTGCTCTTCTTCGTCCACTCTCCTCTTCGCCCACGCTCTTCTTCGGCGCACGCCGGCCGTCTAACCGCTCCAGCGCCCCGTCGTGCCGCTCGGCGAAACTACAATGCCCCCGAATATTTTTTAGACCCGCGAAGCACTGAACCCGCGTAAGGTGAACCGCGAAGTAGCGAGGGTTCACTGTATGTATAAGACCAAGACCTACAAAAAAGTCTCTTGGAGCAATGAGCTAGGTTTTACAGGAAGTCGGCCATTTTGAATTTACTTAAAAGTGGGCGGGTCACCACAATGGACTTTGTGTAGAAATTATTATTGGGGCCCGAGCAGCGACCGCGGCGAGGTCCCTATTGTTTTTGTAGAAAATATTATTACTTTTATTATTATTATTATTATTATTATTAGGGCCTGAGCAGCGACCGCTGCGAAGTCCCTATTGTTTTTGTAGAAATTATTATTATTATTATTTTTCCGATTGTTCGATCGCATTTTTGACCCCCGAAACATGCACAAAAACTCACCAAACTTGGCAGTCTCATCGGGCATGGCGAAAAATTTGATATTTTAACGTCTAATATGAACAGGAAGTGAGTTATGAAATTTTGAAAGTCCGACTTTTGCCCTTTTTTGCATGTTTACAGGGGTCATTCTTTTGCACCCTGTTCCTAAAGGCTTCATCTGATTGCCTTAAAATTCTGTCTGTAGCATCTGAAGACCTGGCACAAACACTGGGGCTAAAATTTTTTGTTTCCGAAATACTATATGACGGGGGCGGGGCATCAAAGTTTTCACTTAAGATTTCCTTCGCCGCAATGGACAAAATGCTTAATAACTCTCCTGCACATGCTGCTAAAAATCCAAAACTTCACATGTACATAAAGAGTCTGTACCTGAAGACATCTATATGTTTATATTCAGTTATACACCTTGCGCCAATCAATATCATTTTTTACATTTTGACGTACTGCACGGTGCCCTTTTAACGAATCTGATTGAAAATTGGCTAGAAAAGACTCAAGACATTGATCTTACTCTATCCCTATTTTTGTGACTTTCCTTCGAAGGGCGTGGCTATTACGGTGCCGCAGAGTCTGATTATTCTCCGTGGCAACAAAAGTTCCTGCAAAATTATTCAGATGATCCATCTTCTCGAAATTTTTCACATTTGAGGATATTCAGGCCCTGAAGACGGCTGCCAACTTATTTTTGATCGCAGTGGTAGCGCCACCAACTGGTTAAAACAAATACAAATTATTTTCGTTGATTTTTTTCTCCGGGCAGGTTAACAAAATCTACCTTACATTTGCTCGGATGAGTGTTTAGGCCTTGAGGATGTCACAATACGAAAGTCTTTCGCCTTCTTCAGAGTGTCACATGATGGTGTCTTGTGGCCCGTCTTTATCAGCTGATGTTCCATGAGGGCGTGACTTACCTGTCACAAGAATGAAGGCAAGTCACGCCCCCCGCTGTCCGTTCACTCCGCCAAAATGCTGCTCCAGGTGGTAGAGAGGATGAAGGCTCCCTTGTCTCTGTTCATGGTTTTTATGCCTCGCTTGCAGATCTCAATGGCCTCTCTGATCCAGCGCTGTTGTTTGTTCTCTTCGGTGCGGATGACCCTGCCCTTCTCCCGGTCCATGATGTGGTTTTCCCTTTTGCAGTGGTCAGTGATTGCTGATTTGTAATGTTCATGTTGTGCTTGTTCTTTTACTGCTCTGATTTTTCATTTTTTTGACAGGTAAGTCACACCCTCATGGAACATCAGCTGATAAAGACGGGTCTCAAGACACCATCATGCGACACTCTGAAGAAGGCGAAAGACTCGCCGAAACATGTCAGGTAAAAAATTAACCTAAAACATAATTGTCTGCTTTTAATGAATCAGTCAAATATCAATAATAAGAAGACAAAATGAACCTAATACAAATAAATGAATGCTTAATAACTCCCCTGCACATGCTCCTAAAAATCCAAACCTTCACCTGTAAATAAAACGTCCCGACCTGAAGACATCTTAATGTTATTATTTTGTTATACACACAGTGCCGCCAAGTGGAATCAAAAATGTGTTTTTATTTTAATTTTCACGTACTGCACGGTGCCCTTTTGACGAATCCGACTGAAAATTAGTCAGAAAAGACTCAAGACAATGATCTTACTCTCTGCCGAATTTTGTGACGTTTTGGCAAAAGGCGTGGCTATTAAGGTGCTGAAAAGTCCGATTGTACTCTGTGGCAACAAAAGCTCCGGCAACATGACTCAGATGATCCTATCTTCTCGAAGTTGTACACATTTGAGGATACTTCAGCCCTGAAGACATCTACCAACTTATTTTACATCGTAGTAGTAGCGCCACCAACTGGTAAAAGCTAATACAAGTTATTTTCTTGGATGTTTTTCTCCGTGCAACTCAACAAGGTCGCCCTCATATATGCTCGGATGACTGTTTCGGCCATGAGGATGTCACAATACGAAATTCGTGATTTTTCGTGAAAAGTTGTGGGAGTGGCATTGCACTGTTCGGCAATAAAACAAAGCTGATTATGAGGTTCTAAATATGAACGACATCTCGTAAAACTTTACACACACATCAGGCCGAGCAAATTTATCAATATTTTATACGTTAGTTGTGCAGCTTTTTTGAAATGGCTCGCCATGGCCCTCGAGAAATGTTAAAAAAAAGCAGCTCTGGTTGAGTGTTTCACCTCGCTTTTTGTAAATTTTATGGAGTACAGTGAACCCTCGGTTATCGCGGTTAATGGGGACCGAGACCACCCGCGAAAACTGAAAATCCGCGAAGTAGCGGCGCACCTTCAAAAATGCTTAAAAAAAATATACAATATATATAATAATATATATATATATATATATATATATATATATATATATATATATACGGGGAGAGAGAGAGTGAAATTCATTTTAGAACAAAAAAACCAAATTATTATTAAAACGTATTATTTTTTTATTCCCCAGCCATTCTTTTTGTATTTATTTAATTACTCCGACTTTTACCTGCTGGTACGCCGTCCGGTGTGCCCTGTGAAATGAAAGGTGGCATTCTTTATTTATTTATTCATTTATTCATTCATAACTGACAGCCTCGCGCTCCGCTCGTGCCCGGGCGGAAGAGGTGCTCCAATTCGGCTTAACTGTGACACACGCCCGCCCTCCTCCCCCGGAACTTCCATTCGGTTAAACTTAGGGGCCGCTTGGCACCGCCCGTGCCCGGGGAAGGTGCTCCTCTTCGGCTTACTGTGACGCGAGCATGCCCTCCTCCTCCGGAGCTTCCATTCAGTTAAACTTAGGGGCCGCTTGGAACCGCCCGTGCCCGGGGAAGGTGCTCCTCTTCGGCTTACTGTGACGCGAGCATGCCCTCCTCCTCCGGAGCTTCCATTCGGTTAAACTTAGGGGCCGCTTGGAACCGCCCGTGCCCGGGGAAGGTGCTCCTCTTCGGCTTACTGTGACGCGAGCATGCCCTCCTCCTCCGGAGCTTCCATTCGGTTAAACTTAGGGGCCGCTTGGCACCGCCCGTGCCCGGGGAAGGTGCTCCTCTACGGCTTAACTGCCACGCACGCCGGCCGGAGCTCTGGTACGGTCCGAACCGCGCGAAACGTCGCCACCGATCGTGTCCGGGAGAACGTGCTCTTCTTCGTCCACTCTCCTCTTCGCCCACGCTCTTCTTCGGCGCACGCCGGCCGTCTAACCGCTCCAGCGCCCCGTCGTGCCGCTCGGCGAAACTACAATGCCCCCGAATATTTTTTAGACCCGCGAAGCACTGAACCCGCGAAAGGTGAACCGCGAAGTAGCGAGGGTTCACTGTATGTATAAGACCAAGACCTACAAAAAAGTCTCTTGGAGCAATGAGCTAGGTTTTACAGGAAGTCGGCCATTTTGAATTTACTTAAAAGGGGGCGAGTCACCACAATGGACTTTGTGTAGAAATTATTATTGGGGCCCGAGCAGCGACGGCGGCGAGGTCCCTATTGTTTTTGTAGAAATTATTATTAGGGCCTGAGCAGCGACCGCTACGAGGTCCCCATTGTTTTTGTGGAAATTATTATTATTTTTATTATTATTATTATTAGGGCCCGAGCAGTGACCGCTGCGAGGTCCCTATTGTTTTTCTAGAAATTGTTATTAGGGCCCGAGCTGCGACGGTATATATAGGTCCCTATTGTTTTTGTAGAAAATATTATTACTTTTATTATTATTAATATTATTATTATTATTATTAGGGCCTGAGCAGCGACCGCTGCGAAGTCCCTATTGTTTTTGTAGAAATTATTATTATTATTATTTTTCCGATTGTTCGATCGCATTTTTGACCCCCGAAACATGCACAAAAACTCACCAAACTTGGCAGTCTCATCGGGCATGGCGAAAAATTTGATATTTTAACGTCTAATATGAACAGGAAGTGAGTTATGAATTTTTGAAAGTCCGACTTTTGCCCTTTTTTGCATGTTTACAGGGGTCATTCTTTTGCACCCTGATCCTAAAGGCTTCATCTGATTGCCTTAAAATTAAAGGCAATTAAAATTCTGTCTGTAGCATCTGAAGACCTGGGACAAACACTGGGGCTAAAATTTTTTGTTTCCGAAATACTATATGACGGGGGCGGGGCTTCAAAGTTTTCACTTAAGATTTCCTTCGCCGCAATGGACAAAATGCTTAATAACTCTCCTGCACATGCTGCTAAAAATCCAAAACTTCACATGTACATAAAAAGTCTGTACCTGAAGACATCTATATGTTTATATTCAGTTATACACCTTGCGCCAATCAATATCATTTTTTACATTTTGACGTACTGCACGGTGCCCTTTTAACGAATCTGATTGAAAATTGGCTAGAAAAGACTCAAGACATTGATCTTACTCTATCCCTATTTTTGTGACTTTCCTTCGAAGGGCGTGGCTATTACGGTGCCGCAGAGTCTGATTATTCTCCGTGGCAACAAAAGTTCCTGCAAAATGATTCAGATGATCCATCTTCTCGAAATTTTTCACATTTGAGGATATTCAGGCCCTGAAGACGGCTGCCAACTTATTTTTGATCGCAGTGGTAGCGCCACCAACTGGTTAAAACAAATACAAATTATTTTCGTTGATGTTTTTCTCCGGGCAGGTGAACAAAATCTACCTTATATTTGCTCGGATGACTGTTTCGGCCATGAGGATGTCACAATACGAAATTCGTCCTTTTTCGTGAAAAGTTGTGGGAGTGGCATTGCACTGTTCGGCAATAAAACAAAGCTGATTATGAGGTTCTAAATATGAACGACAACTCGTAAAACTTTACACACACATCAGGCCGAGCAAATTTATCAATATTTTATACGTTAGTTGTGCAGCTTTTTTGAAATGGCTCGCCATGGCCCTCGAGAAATGTTAAAAAAAGCAGCTCTGGTTGAGTGTTTCACCTCGCTTTTTGTAAATTTTATGGAGTACAGTGAACCCTCGGTTATCGCGGTTAACGGGGACCGAGACCACCCGCGAAAACTGAAAATCCGCGAAGTAGCGGCGCACCTTCAAAAATGCTTAAAAAAAATAAACAATATATATAATAAATATATATATATATATATATATATATATATATATATATATATATATATATATACGGGGAGAGAGAGAGTGAAATTCATGTTATAACAAAAAAACCAAATTATTATTAAAACGTATTATTTTTTTATTCCCCAGCCATTCTTTTAGTATTTATTTAATTACTCCGACTTTTACCTGCTGGTACGCCGTCCGGTGTGCCCTGTGAAATGAAAGGTGGCATTCTTTATTTATTTATTCATTTATTCATTCATAACTGACAGCCTCGCGCTCCGCTCGTGCCCGGGCAGAAGAGGTGCTCCAATTTGGCTTAACTGTGACACACGCCCGCCCTCCGCCCCCGGAGCTTCCATTCGGTTAAACTTAGGGGCCGCTTGGCACCGCCCGTGCCCGGGGAAGGTGCTCCTCTTCGGCTTACTGTGACGCGAGCATGCCCTCCTCCTCCGGAGCTTCCATTCGGTTAAACTTAGGGGCCGCTTGGAACCGCCCGTGCCCGGGGAAGGTGCTCCTCTACGGCTTAACTGCCACGCACGCCGGCCGGAGCTCTGGTACGTTCCGAACCGCGCGAAACGTCGCCACCGATCGTGTCCGGGGGAACGTGCTCTTCTTCGTCCACTCTCCTCTTCGCCCACGCTCTTCTTCGGCGCACGCCGGCCGTCTAACCGCTCCAGCGCCCCGTCGTGCCGCTCGGCGAAACTACAATGCCCCCGAATATTTTTTAGACCCGCGAAGCACTGAACCCGCGAAAGGTGAACCGCGAAGTAGCGAGGGTTCACTGTATGTATAAGACCAAGACCTACAAAAAAGTCTCTTGGAGCAATGAGCTAGGTTTTACAGGAAGTCGGCCATTTTGAATTTACTTAAAAGGGGGCGGGTCACCACAATGGACTTTGTGTAGAAATTATTATTGGGGCCCGAGCAGCGACCGCGGCGAGGTCCCTATTGTTTTTGTAGAAAACATTATTACTTTTATTATTATTATTATTATTATTATTAGGGCCTGAGCAGCGACCGCTGCGAAGTCCCTATTGTTTTTGTAGAAATTATTATTATTATTATTTTTCCGATTGTTCGATCGCATTTTTGACCCCCGAAACATGCACAAAAACTCACCAAACTTGGCAGTCTCATCGGGCATGGCGAAAAATTTGATATTTTAACGTCTAATATGAACAGGAAGTGAGTTATGAATTTTTGAAAGTCCGACTTTTGCCCTTTTTTGCATGTTTACAGGGGTCATTCTTTTGCACCCTGATCCTAAAGGCTTCATCTGATTGCCTTAAAATTCTGTCTGTAGCATCTGAAGACCTGGGACAAACACTGGGGCTAAAATTTTTTGTTTCCGAAATACTATATGACGGGGGCGGGGCTTCAAAGTTTTCACTTAAGATTTCCTTCGCCGCAATGGACAAAATGCTTAATAACTCTCCTGCACATGCTGCTAAAAATCCAAAACTTCACATGTACATAAAGAGTCTGTACCTGAAGACATCTATATGTTTATATTCAGTTATACACCTTGCGCCAATCAATATCATTTTTTACATTTTGACGTACTGCATGGTGCCCTTTTAACGAATCCGATTGAAAATTGGCTAGAAAAGACTCAAGACATTGATCTTACTCTATCCCTATTTTTGTGACTTTCCTTCGAAGGGCGTGGGTATTACGGTGCCGCAGAGTCTGATTATTCTCCGTGGCAACAAAAGTTCCTGCAAAATGATTCAGATGATCCATCTTCTCGAAATTTTTCACATTTGAGGATATTCAGGCCCTGAAGACGGCTGCCAACTTATTTTTGATCGCAGTGGTAGCACCACCAACTGGTTAAAACAAATACAAATTATTTTCGTTGATTTTTTTCTCCGGGCAGGTTAACAAAATCTACCTTACATTTGCTCGGATGAGTGTTTAGGCCTTGAGGATGTCACAATACGAAAGTCTTTCGCCTTCTTCAGAGTGTCACATGATGGTGTCTTGTGGCCCGTCTTTATCAGCTGATGTTCCATGAGGGCGTGACTTACCTGTCACAAGAACGAAGGCAAGTCACGCCCCCCGCTGTCCGTTCACTCCGCCAAAATGCTGCTCCAGGTGGTAGAGAGGATGAAGGCTCCCTTGTCTCTGTTCATGGTTTTTATGCCTCGCTTGAAGATCTCAATGGCCTCTCTGATCCAGCGCTGTTGTTTGTTCTCTTCTGTGCGGATGACCCTGCCCTTCTCCCGGTCCATGATGTGGTTTTCCCTTTTGCAGTGGTCAGTGATTGCTGATTTGTAATGTTCATGTTGTGCTTGTTCTTTTACTGCTCTGATTTTTTAATTTTTTTGACAGGTAAGTCACACCCTCATGGAACATCAGCTGATAAAGACTGGTCTCAAGACACCATCATGCGACACTCTGAAGAAGGCGAAAGACTCGCCGAAACATGTCAGGTAAAAAATTAACCTAAAACATAAATGTCTGCTTTTAATGAATCAGTCAAATATCAATAATAAGAAGACAAAATGAACCTAATACAAATAAATGAATGCTTAATAACTCCCCTGCACATGCTCCTAAAAATCCAAACCTTCACCTGTAAATAAAACGTCCCGACCTGAAGACATCTTAATGTTATTATTTTGTTATACACACAGTGCCGCCAAGTGGAATCAAAAATTTGTTTTTATTTTAATTTTCACGTACTGCACGGTGCCCTTTTGACGAATCCGACTGAAAATTAGTCAGAAAAGACTCAAGACAATGATCTTACTCTCTGCCGAATTTTGTGACGTTTTGGCAAAAGGCGTGGCTATTAAGGTGCTGAAAAGTCCGATTGTACTTTGTGGCAACAAAAGCTCCGGCAACATGACTCAGATGATCCTATCTTCTCGAAGTTGTACACATTTGAGGATACTTCAGCCCTGAAGACATCTACCAACTTATTTTCCATCGTAGTAGTAGCGCCACCAACTGGTAAAAGCTAATACAAGTTATTTTCTTGGATGTTTTTCTCCGTGCAACTCAACATGGTCGCCCTCATATATGCTCGGATGACTGTTTCGGCCATGAGGATGTCACAATACGAAATTCATGATTTTTCGTGATAAGTTGTGGGAGTGGCATTGCACTGTTCGGCAATAAAACAAAGCTGATTATGAGGTTCTAAATATGAACGACAACTCGTAAAACTTTACACACACATCAGGCCGAGCAAATTTATCAATATTTTATAAGTTAGTTGTGCAGCTTTTTTGAAATGGCTCGCCATGGCCCTCGAGAAATGTTAAAAAAAAGCAGCTCTGGTTGAGTGTTTCACCTCGCTTTTTGTAAATTTTATGGAGTACAGTGAACCCTCGGTTATCGCGGTTAATGGGGACCGAGACCACCCGCGAAAACTGAAAATCCGCGAAGTAGCGGCGCACCTTCAAAAATGCTTAAAAAAAATATACAATATATATAATAAATATATATATATATATATATATATGTATATATATATATATACGGGGAGAGAGAGAGTGAAATTCATTTTAGAACAAAAAAACCAAATTATTATTAAAACGTTTTATTTTTTTATTCCCCAGCCATTCTTTTTGTATTTATTTAATTACTCCGACTTTTACCTGCTGGTACGCCGTCCGGTGTGCCCTGTGAAATGAAAGGTGGCATTCTTTATTTATTTATTCATTTATTCATTCATAACTGACAGCCTCGCGCTCCGCTCGTGCCCGGGCGGAAGAGGTGCTCCAATTCGGCTTAACTGTGACACACGCCCGCCCTCCTCCCCCGGAACTTCCATTCGGTTAAACTTAGGGGCCGCTTGGCACCGCCCGTGCCCGGGGAAGGTGCTCCTCTTCGGCTTACTGTGACGCGAGCATGCCCTCCTCCTCCGGAGCTTCCATTCAGTTAAACTTAGGGGCCGCTTGGAACCGCCCGTGCCCGGGGAAGGTGCTCCTCTTCGGCTTACTGTGACGCGAGCATGCCCTCCTCCTCCGGAGCTTCCATTCGGTTAAACTTAGGGGCCGCTTGGAACCGCCCGTGCCCGGGGAAGGTGCTCCTCTTCGGCTTACTGTGACGCGAGCATGCCCTCCTCCTCCGGAGCTTCCATTCGGTTAAACTTAGGGGCCGCTTGGCACCGCCCGTGCCCGGGGAAGGTGCTCCTCTACGGCTTAACTGCCACGCACGCCGGCCGGAGCTCTGGTACGGTCCGAACCGCGCGAAACGTCGCCACCGATCGTGTCCGGGAGAACGTGCTCTTCTTCGTCCACTCTCCTCTTCGCCCACGCTCTTTTTCGGCGCACGCCGGCCGTCTAACCGCTCCAGCGCCCCGTCGTGCCGCTCGGCGAAACTACAATGCCCCCGAATATTTTTTAGACCCGCGAAGCACTGAACCCGCGAAAGGTGAACCGCGAAGTAGCGAGGGTTCACTGTATGTATAAGACCAAGACCTACAAAAAAGTCTCTTGGAGCAATGAGCTAGGTTTTACAGGAAGTCGGCCATTTTGAATTTACTTAAAAGGGGGCGAGTCACCACAATGGACTTTGTGTAGAAATTATTATTGGGGCCCGAGCAGCGACGGCGGCGAGGTCCCTATTGTTTTTGTAGAAATTATTATTAGGGCCTGAGCAGCGACCGCTACGAGGTCCCCATTGTTTTTGTGGAAATTATTATTATTTTTATTATTATTATTATTAGGGCCCGAGCAGTGACCGCTGCGAGGTCCCTATTGTTTTTCTAGAAATTGTTATTAGGGCCCGAGCTGCGACGGCTGCGAGGTCCCTATTGTTTTTGTAGAAAATATTATTACTTTTATTATTATTAATATTATTATTATTATTATTAGGGCCTGAGCAGCGACCGCTGCGAAGTCCCTATTGTTTTTGTAGAAATTATTATTATTATTATTTTTCCGATTGTTCGATCGCATTTTTGACCCCCGAAACATGCACAAAAACTCACCAAACTTGGCAGTCTCATCGGGCATGGCGAAAAATTTGATATTTTAACGTCTAATATGAACAGGAAGTGAGTTATGAATTTTTGAAAGTCCGACTTTTGCCCTTTTTTGCATGTTTACAGGGGTCATTCTTTTGCACCCTGATCCTAAAGGCTTCATCTGATTGCCTTAAAATTCTGTCTGTAGCATCTGAAGACCTGGGACAAACACTGGGGCTAAAATTTTTTGTTTCCGAAATACTATATGACGGGGGCGGGGCTTCAAAGTTTTCACTTAAGATTTCCTTCGCCGCAATGGACAAAATGCTTAATAACTCTCCTGCACATGCTGCTAAAAATCCAAAACTTCACATGTACATAAAAAGTCTGTACCTGAAGACATCTATATGTTTATATTCAGTTATACACCTTGCGCCAATCAATATCATTTTTTACATTTTGACGTACTGCACGGTGCCCTTTTAACGAATCTGATTGAAAATTGGCTAGAAAAGACTCAAGACATTGATCTTACTCTATCCCTATTTTTGTGATTTTCCTTCGAAGGGCGTGGCTATTACGGTGCCGCAGAGTCTGATTATTCTCCGTGGCAACAAAAGTTCCTGCAAAATGATTCAGATGATCCATCTTCTCGAAATTTTTCACATTTGAGGATATTCAGGCCCTGAAGACGGCTGCCAACTTATTTTTGATCGCAGTGGTAGCGCCACCAACTGGTTAAAACAAATACAAATTATTTTCGTTGATGTTTTTCTCCGGGCAGGTGAACAAAATCTACCTTATATTTGCTCGGATGACTGTTTCGGCCATGAGGATGTCACAATACGAAATTCGTCCTTTTTCGTGAAAAGTTGTGGGAGTGGCATTGCACTGTTCGGCAATAAAACAAAGCTGATTATGAGGTTCTAAATATGAACGACAACTCGTAAAACTTTACACACACATCAGGCCGAGCAAATTTATCAATATTTTATACGTTAGTTGTGCAGCTTTTTTGAAATGGCTCGCCATGGCCCTCGAGAAATGTTAAAAAAAGCAGCTCTGGTTGAGTGTTTCACCTCGCTTTTTGTAAATTTTATGGAGTACAGTGAACCCTCGGTTATCGCGGTTAACGGGGACCGAGACCACCCGCGAAAACTGAAAATCCGCGAAGTAGCGGCGCACCTTAAAAAATGCTTAAAAAAAATAAACAATATATATAATAAATATATATATATTTATATATATATATATATATATATATATATATATATACGGGGGGAGAGAGAGTGAAATTCATGTTATAACAAAAAAACCAAATTATTATTAAAACGTATTATTTTTTTATTCCCCAGCCATTCTTTTAGTATTTATTTAATTACTCCGACTTTTACCTGCTGGTACGCCGTCCGGTGTGCCCTGTGAAATGAAAGGTGGCATTCTTTATTTATTTATTCATTTATTCATTCATAACTGACAGCCTCGCGCTCCGCTCGTGCCCGGGCAGAAGAGGTGCTCCAATTTGGCTTAACTGTGACACACGCCCGCCCTCCGCCCCCGGAGCTTCCATTCGGTTAAACTTAGGGGCCGCTTGGAACCGCCCGTGCCCGGGGAAGGTGCTCCTCTTCGGCTTATTGTGACGCGAGCATGCCCTCCTCCTCCGGAGCTTCCATTCGGTTAAACTTAGGGGCCGCTTGGCACCGCCCGTGCCCGGGGAAGGTGCTCCTCTACGGCTTAACTGCCACGCACGCTGGCCGGAGCTCTGGTACGGTCCGAACCGCGCGAAACGTCGCCACCGATCGTGTCCGGGAGAACGTGCTCTTCTTCGTCCACTCTCCTCTTCGCCCACGCTCTTCTTCGGCGCACGCCGGCCGTCTAACCGCTCCAGCGCCCCGTCGTGCCGCTCGGCGAAACTACAATGCCCCCGAATATTTTTTAGACCCGCGAAGCACTGAACCCGCGAAAGGTGAACCGCGAAGTAGCGAGGGTTCACTGTATGTATAAGACCAAGACCTACAAAAAAGTCTCTTGGAGCAATGAGCTAGGTTTTACAGGAAGTCGGCCATTTTGAATTTACTTAAAAGGTGGCGGGTCACCACAATGGACTTTGTGTAGAAATTATTATTGGGGCCCGAGCCGCGACCGCGGCGAGGTCCCTATTGTTTTTGTAGAAAATATTATTACTTTTATTATTATTATTATTATTATTATTAGGGCCTGAGCAGCGACCGCTGCGAAGTCCCTATTGTTTTTGTAGAAATTATTATTATTATTATTTTTCCGATTGTTCGATCGCATTTTTGACCCCCGAAACATGCACAAAAACTCACCAAACTTGGCAGTCTCATCGGGCATGGCGAAAAATTTGATATTTTAACGTCTAATATGAACAGGAAGTGAGTTATGAATTTTTGAAAGTCCGACTTTTGCCCTTTTTTGCATGTTTACAGGGGTCATTCTTTTGCACCCTGATCCTAAAGGCTTCATCTGATTGCCTTAAAATTCTGTCTGTAGCATCTGAAGACCTGGGACAAACACTGGGGCTAAAATTTTTTGTTTCCGAAATACTATATGACGGGGGCGGGGCTTCAAAGTTTTCACTTAAGATTTCCTTCGCCGCAATGGACAAAATGCTTAATAACTCTCCTGCACATGCTGCTAAAAATCCAAAACTTCACATGTACATAAAGAGTCTGTACCTGAAGACATCTATATGTTTATATTCAGTTATACACCTTGCGCCAATCAATATCATTTTTTACATTTTGACGTACTGCATGGTGCCCTTTTAACGAATCCGATTGAAAATTGGCTAGAAAAGACTCAAGACATTGATCTTACTCTATCCCTATTTTTATGACTTTCCTTCAAAGGGCGTGGCTATTACGGTGCCGCAGAGTCTGATTATTCTCCGTGGCAACAAAAGTTCCTGCAAAATGATTCAGATGATCCATCTTCTGGAAATCTTTCACATTTGAGGATATTCAGGCCCTGAAGACGGCTGCCAACTTATTTTTGATCGCAGTGGTAGCGCCACCAACTGGTTAAAACAAATACAAATTATTTTCGTTGATGTTTTTCTCCGGGCAGGTGAACAAAATCTACCTTATATTTGCTCGGATGAGTGTTTAGGCCTTGAGCATGTCACAATACAAAAGTCTTTCGCCTTCTTCAGAGTGTCACATGATGCTGTCTTGTGACCCGTCTTTATCAGCTGATGTTCCATGAGGGCGTGACTTACCTGTCACAAGAATGAAGGCAAGTCACGCCCCCCGCTGTCCGTTCACTCCGCCAAGATGCTGGTCCAGGTGGTAGAGAGGATGAAGGCTCCCTTGTCTCTGTTCATGGTTTTTATGCCTCGCTTGCAGATCTCAATGGCCTCTCTGATCCAGCGCTGTTGTTTGTTCTCTTCTGTGCGGATGACCCTGCCCTTCTCCCGGTCCATGATGTGGTTTTCCCTTTTGCAGTGGTCAGTGATTGCTGATTTGTAATGTTCATGTTGTGCTTGTTCTTTTACTGCTCTGATTTTTTCATTTTTTTGACAGGTAAGTCACACCCTCATGGAACATCAGCTGATAAAGACGGGTCTCAAGACACCATCATGCGACACTCTGAAGAAGGCGAAAGACTCGCCGAAACATGTCAGGTAAAAAATTAACCTAAAACATAATTGTCTGCTTTTAATGAATCAGTCAAATATCAATAATAAGAAGACAAAATGAACCTAATACAAATAAATGAATGCTTAATAACTCCCCTGCACATGCTCCTAAAAATCCAAACCTTCACCTGTAAATAAAACGTCCCGACCTGAAGACATCTTAATGTTATTATTTTGTTATACACACAGTGCCGCCAAGTGGAATCAAAAATTAGTTTTTATTTTAATTTTCACGTACTGCACGGTGCCCTTTTGACGAATCCGACTGAAAATGAGTCAGAAAAGACTCAAGACAATGATCTTACTCTCTGCCGAATTTTGTGACGTTTTGGCAAAAGGCGTGGCTATTAAGGTGCTGAAAAGTCCGATTGTACTCTGTGGCAACAAAAGCTCCGGCAACATGACTCAGATGATCCTATCTTCTCGAAGTTGTACACATTTGAGGATACTTCAGCCCTGAAGACATCTACCAACTTATTTTCCATCGTAGTAGTAGCGCCACCAACTGGTAAAAGCTAATACAAGTTATTTTCTTGGATGTTTTTCTCCGTGCAACTCAACAAGGTCGCCCTCATATATGCTCGGATGACTGTTTCGGCCATGAGGATGTCACAATACGAAATTCGTCCTTTTTCATGAAAAGTTGTGGGAGTGGCATTGCACTGTTCGGCAATAAAACAAAGCTGATTATGAGGTTCTAAATATGAACGACAACTCGTAAAACTTTACACACACATCAGGCCGAGCAAATTTATCAATATTTTATACGTTAGTTGTGCAGCTTTTTTGAAATGGCTCGCCATGGCCCTCGAGAAATGTTAAAAAAAGCAGCTCTGGTTGAGTGTTTCACCTCGCTTTTTGTAAATTTTATGGAGTACAGTGAACCCTCGGTTATCGCGGTTAACGGGGACCGAGACCACCCGCGAAAACTGAAAATCCGCGAAGTAGCGGCGCACCTTCAAAAATGCTTAAAAAAAATAAACAATATATATAATAAATATATATATATATATATATATATATATATATATATATATATATACGGGGAGAGAGAGAGTGAAATTCATGTTATAACAAAAAAACCAAATTATTATTAAAACGTATTATTTTTTTATTCCCCAGCCATTCTTTTAGTATTTATTTAATTACTCCGACTTTTACCTGCTGGTACGCCGTCCGGTGTGCCCTGTGAAATGAAAGGTGGCATTCTTTATTTATTTATTCATTTATTCATTCATAACTGACAGCCTCGCGCTCCGCTCGTGCCCGGGCAGAAGAGGTGCTCCAATTTGGCTTAACTGTGACACACGCCCGCCCTCCTCCCCCGGAGCTTCCATTCGGTTAAACTTAGGGGCCGCTTGGCACCGCCCGTGCCCGGGGAAGGTGCTCCTCTTCGGCTTACTGTGACGCGAGCATGCCCTCCTCCTCCGGAGCTTCCATTCGGTTAAACTTAGGGGCCGCTTGGAACCGCCCGTGCCCGGGGAAGGTGCTCCTCTACGGCTTAACTGCCACGCACGCCGGCCGGAGCTCTGGTACGGTCCGAACCGCGCGAAACGTCGCCACCGATCGTGTCCGGGGGAACGTGCTCTTCTTCGTCCACTCTCCTCTTCGCCCACGCTCTTCTTCGGCGCACGCCGGCCGTCTAACCGCTCCAGCGCCCCGTCGTGCCGCTCGGCGAAACTACAATGCCCCCGAATATTTTTTAGACCCGCGAAGCACTGAACCCGCGAAAGGTGAACCGCGAAGTAGCGAGGGTTCACTGTATGTATAAGACCAAGACCTACAAAAAAGTCTCTTGGAGCAATGAGCTAGGTTTTACAGGAAGTCGGCCATTTTGAATTTACTTAAAAGGGGGCGGGTCACCACAATGGACTTTGTGTAGAAATTATTATTGGGCCCCGAGCAGCGACCGCGGCGAGGTCCCTATTGTTTTTGTAGAAAACATTATTACTTTTATTATTATTATTATTATTATTATTAGGGCCTGAGCAGCGACCGCTGCGAAGTCCCTATTGTTTTTGTAGAAATTATTATTATTATTATTTTTCCGATTGTTCGATCGCATTTTTGACCCCCGAAACATGCACAAAAACTCACCAAACTTGGCAGTCTCATCGGGCATGGCAAAAAATTTGATATTTTAACGTCTAATATGAACAGGAAGTGAGTTATGAATTTTTGAAAGTCCGACTTTTGCCCTTTTTTGCATGTTTACAGGGGTCATTCTTTTGCACCCTGATCCTAAAGGCTTCATCTGATTGCCTTAAAATTCTGTCTGTAGCATCTGAAGACCTGGGACAAACACTGGGGCTAAAATTTTTTGTTTCCGAAATACTATATGACGGGGGCGGGGCTTCAAAGTTTTCACTTAAGATTTCCTTCGCCGCAATGGACAAAATGCTTAATAACATTCCTGCACATGCTGCTAAAAATCCAAAACTTCACATGTACATAAAGAGTCTGTACCTGAAGACATCTATATGTTTATATTCAGTTATACACCTTGCGCCAATCAATATCAATTTTTACATTTTGACGTACTGCACGGTGCCCTTTTAACGAATCTGATTGAAAATTGGCTAGAAAAGACTCAAGACATTGATCTTACTCTATCCCTATTTTTGTGACTTTCCTTCGAAGGGCGTGGCTATTACGGTGCCGCAGAGTCTGATTATTCTCCGTGGCAACAAAAGTTCCTGCAAAATGATTCAGATGATCCATCTTCTCGAAATTTTTCACATTTGAGGATATTCAGGCCCTGAAGACGGCTGCCAACTTATTTTTGATCGCAGTGGTAGCGCCACCAACTGGTTAAAACAAATACAAATTATTTTCGTTGATTTTTTTCTCCGGGCAGGTTAACAAAATCTACCTTACATTTGCTCGGATGAGTGTTTAGGCCTTGAGGATGTCACAATACGAAAGTCTTTCGCCTTCTTCAGAGTGTCACATGATGGTGTCTTGTGGCCCGTCTTTATCAGCTGATGTGACTTACCTGTCACAAGAATGAAGGCAAGTCACGCCCCCCGCTGTCCGTTCACTCCGCCAAAATGCTGCTCCAGGTGGTAGAGAGGATGAAGGCTCCCTTGTCTCTGTTCATGGTTTTTATGCCTCGCTTGCAGATCTCAATGGCCTCTCTGATCCAGCGCTGTTGTTTGTTCTCTTCGGTGCGGATGACCCTGCCCTTCTCCCGGTCCATGATGTGGTTTTCCCTTTTGCAGTGGTCAGTGATTGCTGATTTGTAATGTTCATGTTGTGCTTGTTCTTTTACTGCTCTGATTTTTTCATTTTTTTGACAGGTAAGTCACACCCTCATGGAACATCAGCTGATAAAGACGGGTCTCAAGACACCATCATGCGACACTCTGAAGAAGGCAAAAGACTCGCCGAAACATGTCAGGTAAAAAATTAACCTAAAACATAATTGTCTGCTTTTAATGAATCAGTCAAATATCAATAATAAGAAGACAAAATGAACCTAATACAAATAAATGAATGCTTAATAACTCCCCTGCACATGCTCCTAAAAATCCAAACCTTCACCTGTAAATAAAACGTCCCGACCTGAAGACATCTTAATGTTATTATTTTGTTATACACACAGCGCCGCCAAGTGGAATCAAAAATTTGTTTTTATTTTAATTTTCACGTACTGCACGGTGCCCTTTTGACGAATCCGACTGAAAATTAGTCAGAAAAGACTCAAGACAATGATCTTACTCTCTGCCGAATTTTGTGACGTTTTGGCAAAAGGCGTGGCTATTACGGTGCTGAAAAGTCCGATTGTACTCTGTGGCAACAAAAGCTCCGGCAACATGACTCAGATGATCCTATCTTCTCGAAGTTGTACACATTTGAGGATACTTCAGCCCAGAAGACATCTACCAACTTATTTTACATCGTAGTAGTAGCGCCACCAACTGGTAAAAGCTAATACAAGTTATTTTCTTGGATGTTTTTCTCCGTGCAACTCAACAAGGTCGCCCTCATATATGCTCGGATGACTGTTTCGGCCATGAGGATGTCACAATACGAAATTAGTCCTTTTTCGTGAAAAGTTGTGGGAGTGGCATTGCACTGTTCGGCAATAAAACAACGCTGATTATGAGGTTCTAAATATGAACGACAACTCGTGAAACTTTACACACACATCAGGCCGAGCAAATTTATCAATATTTTATACGTTAGTTGTGCAGCTTTTTTGAAATGGCTCGCCATGGCCCTCGAGAAATGTTCAAAAAAGCAGCCCTGATTGAGTGTTTCACCTCGCTTTTTGTAAATTTTATGGAGTACAGTGAACCCTCGGTTATCGCGGTTAATGGGGACCGAGACCACCCGCGAAAACTGAAAATCCGCGAAGTAGCGGCGCACCTTCAAAAATGCTTAAAAAAAATATACAATATATATATATATATATATATATATATATATATATATATATATACGGGGAGAGAGAGAGTGAAATTCATTTTATAACAAAAAAACCAAATTATTATTAAAACGTATTATTTTTTTATTCCCCAGCCATTCTTTTTGTATTTATTTAATTACTCCGACTTTTACCTGCTGGTACGCCGTCCGGTGTGCCCTGTGAAATGAAAGGTGGCATTCTTTATTTATTTACTCATTTATTCATTCATAACTGACAGCCTCGCGCTCCGCTCGTGCCCGGGCGGAAGAGGTGCTCCAATTCGGCTTAACTGTGACACACGCCCGCCCTCCTCCCCCGGAACTTCCATTCTGTTAAACTTAGGGGCCGCTTGGCACCGCCCGTGCCCGGGGAAGGTGCTCCTCTTCGGCTTACTGTGACGCGAGCATGCCCTCCTCCTCCGGAGCTTCCATTCAGTTAAACTTAGGGGCCGCTTGGAACCGCCCGTGCCCGGGGAAGGTGCTCCTCTTCGGCTTACTGTGACGCGAGCATGCCCTCCTCCTCCGGAGCTTCCATTCGGTTAAACTTAGGGGCCGCTTGGAACCGCCCGTGCCCGGGGAAGGTGCTCCTCTTCGGCTTACTGTGACGCGAGCATGCCCTCCTCCTCCGGAGCTTCCATTCGGTTAAACTTAGGGGCCGCTTGGCACCGCCCGTGCCCGGGGAAGGTGCTCCTCTACGGCTTAACTGCCACGCACGCCGGCCGGAGCTCTGGTACGGTCCGAACCGCGCGAAACGTCGCCACCGATCGTGTCCGGGAGAACGTGCTCTTCTTCGTCCACTCTCCTCTTCGCCCACGCTCTTCTTCGGCGCACGCCGGCCGTCTAACCGCTCCAGCGCCCCATTTGAGGATATTCAGGCCCTGAAGACGGCTGCCAACTTATTTTTGATCGCAGTGGTAGCGCCACCAACTGGTTAAAACAAATACAAATTATTTTCGTTGATTTTTTTCTCCGGGCAGGTTAACAAAATCTACCTTACATTTGCTCGGATGAGTGTTTAGGCCTTGAGGATGTCACAATACGAAAGTCTTTCGCCTTCTTCAGAGTGTCACATGATGGTGTCTTGTGGCCCGTCTTTATCAGCTGATGTTCCATGAGGGCGTGACTTACCTGTCACAAGAATGAAGGCAAGTCACGCCCCCCGCTGTCCGTTCACTCCGCCAAAATGCTGCTCCAGGTGGTAGGTGCTCCAATTCGGCTTAACTGTGACACACGCCCGCCCACCTCCCCCGGAACTTCCATTCTGTTAAACTTAGGGGCCGCTTGGCACCGCCCGTGCCCGGGGAAGGTGCTCCTCTTCGGCTTACTGTGACGCGAGCATGCCCTCCTCCTCCGGAGCTTCCATTCAGTTAAACTTAGGGGCCGCTTGGAACCGCCCGTGCCCGGGGAAGGTGCTCCTCTTCGGCTTACTGTGACGCGAGCATGCCCTCCTCCTCCGGAGCTTCCATTCGGTTAAACTTAGGGGCCGCTTGGAACCGCCCGTGCCCGGGGAAGGTGCTCCTCTTCGGCTTACTGTGACGCGAGCATGCCCTCCTCCTCCGGAGCTTCCATTCGGTTAAACTTAGGGGCCGCTTGGCACCGCCCGTGCCCGGGGAAGGTGCTCCTCTACGGCTTAACTGCCACGCACGCCGGCCGGAGCTCTGGTACGGTCCGAACCGCGCGAAACGTCGCCACCGATCGTGTCCGGGAGAACGTGCTCTTCTTCGTCCACTCTCCTCTTCACCCACGCTCTTCTTCGGCGCACGCCGGCCGTCTAACCGCTCCAGCGCCCCATTTGAGGATATTCAGGCCCTGAAGACGGCTGCCAACTTATTTTTGATCGCAGTGGTAGCGCCACCAACTGGTTAAAACAAATACAAATTATTTTCGCTCGGCGAAACTACAATGCCCCCGAATATTTTTTAGACCCGCGAAGCACTGAACCCGCGAAAGGTGAACCGCGAAGTAGCGAGGGTTCACTGTATGTATAAGACCAAGACCTACAAAAAAGTCTCTTGGAGCAATGAGCTAGGTTTTACAGGAAGTCGGCCATTTTGAATTTACTTAAAAGGGGGCGGGTCACCACAATGGACTTTGTGTAGAAATTATTATTGGGGCCCGAGCAGCGACGGCGGCGAGGTCCCTATTGTTTTTGTAGAAATTATTATTAGGGCCTGAGCAGCGACCGCTACGAGGTCCCCATTGTTTTTGTGGAAATTATTATTATTTTTATTATTATTATTATTAGGGCCCGAGCAGTGACCGCTGCGAGGTCACTATTGTTTTTCTAGAAATTGTTATTAGGGCCCGAGCTGCGACGGCTGCGAGGTCCCTATTGTTTTTGTAGAAAATATTATTACTTTTATTATTATTAATATTATTATTATTATTATTAGGGCCTGAGCAGCGACCGCTGCGAAGTCCCTATTGTTTTTGTAGAAATTATTATTATTATTATTTTTCCGATTGTTCGATCGCATTTTTGACCCCCGAAACATGCACAAAAACTCACCAAACTTGGCAGTCTCATCGGGCATGGCGAAAAATTTGATATTTTAACGTCTAATATGAACAGGAAGTGAGTTATGAATTTTTGAAAGTCCGACTTTTGCCCTTTTTTGCATGTTTACAGGGGTCATTCTTTTGCACCCTGATCCTAAAGGCTTCATCTGATTGCCTTAAAATTCTGTCTGGAGCATCTGAAGACCTGGGACAAACACTGGGGCTAAAATTTTTTGTTTCCGAAATACTATATGACGGGGGCGGGTCTTCAAAGTTTTCACTTAAGATTTCCTTCGCCGCAATGGACAAAATGCTTAATAACTCTCCTGCACATGCTGCTAAAAATCCAAAACTTCACATGTACATAAAAAGTCTGTACCTGAAGACATCTATATGTTTATATTCAGTTATACACCTTGCGCCAATCAATATCATTTTTTACATTTTGACGTACTGCACGGTGCCCTTTTAACGAATCTGATTGAAAATTGGCTAGAAAAGACTCAAGACATTGATCTTACTCTATCCCTATTTTTGTGACTTTCCTTCGAAGGGCGTGGCTATTACGGTGCCGCAGAGTCTGATTATTCTCAGTGGCAACAAAAGTTCCTGCAAAATGATTCAGATGATCCATCTTCTCGAAATTTTTCACATTTGAGGATATTCAGGCCCTGAAGACGGCTGCCAACTTATTTTTGATCGCAGTGGTAGCGCCACCAACTGGTTAAAACAAATACAAATTATTTTCGTTGATGTTTTTCTCCGGGCAGGTGAACAAAATCTACCTTATATTTGCTCGGATGAGTGTTTAGGCCTTGAGCATGTCACAATACGAAAGTCTTTCGCCTTCTTCAGAGTGTCACATGATGCTGTCTTGTGACCCGTCTTTATCAGCTGATGTTCCATGAGGGCGTGACTTACCTGTCACAAGAATGAAGGCAAGTCACGCCCCCCGCTGTCCGTTCACTCCGCCAAAATGCTGCTCCAGGTGGTAGAGAGGATGAAGGCTCCCTTGTCTCTGTTCATGGTTTTTATGCCTCGCTTGCAGATCTCAATGGCCTCTCTGATCCAGCGCTGTTGTTTGTTCTCTTCGGTGCGGATGACCCTGCCCTTCTCCCGGTCCATGATGTGGTTTTCCCTTTTGCAGTGGTCAGTGATTGCTGATTTGTAATGTTCATGTTGTGCTTGTTCTTTTACTGCTCTGATTTTTTCATTTTTTTGACAGGTAAGTCACACCCTCATGGAACATCAGCTGATAAAGACGGGTCTCAAGACACCATCATGCGACACTCTGAAGAAGGCAAAAGACTCGCCGAAACATGTCAGGTAAAAAATTAACCTAAAACATAATTGTCTGCTTTTAATGAATCAGTCAAATATCAATAATAAGAAGACAAAATGAACCTAATACAAATAAATGAATGCTTAATAACTCCCCTGCACATGCTCCTAAAAATCCAAACCTTCACCTGTAAATAAAACGTCCCGACCTGAAGACATCTTAATGTTATTATTTTGTTATACACACAGCGCCGCCAAGTGGAATCAAAAATTTGTTTTTATTTTAATTTTCACGTACTGCACGGTGCCCTTTTGACGAATCCGACTGAAAATTAGTCAGAAAAGACTCAAGACAATGATCTTACTTTCTGCCGAATTTTGTGACGTTTTGGCAAAAGGCGTGGCTATTACGGTGCTGAAAAGTCCGATTGTACTCTGTGGCAACAAAAGCTCCGGCAACATGACTCAGATGATCCTATCTTCTCGAAGTTGTACACATTTGAGGATACTTCAGCCCAGAAGACATCTACCAACTTATTTTACATCGTAGTAGTAGCGCCACCAACTGGTAAAAGCTAATACAAGTTATTTTCTTGGATGTTTTTCTCCGTGCAACTCAACAAGGTCGCCCTCATATATGCTCGGATGACTGTTTCGGCCATGAGGATGTCACAATACGAAATTAGTCCTTTTTCGTGAAAAGTTGTGGGAGTGGCATTGCACTGTTCGGCAATAAAACAACGCTGATTATGAGGTTCTAAATATGAACGACAACTCGTGAAACTTTACACACACATCAGGCCGAGCAAATTTATCAATATTTTATACGTTAGTTGTGCAGCTTTTTTGAAATGGCTCGCCATGGCCCTCGAGAAATGTTCAAAAAAGCAGCCCTGATTGAGTGTTTCACCTCGCTTTTTGTAAATTTTATGGAGTACAGTGAACCCTCGGTTATCGCGGTTAATGGGGACCGAGACCACCCGCGAAAACTGAAAATCCGCGAAGTAGCGGCGCACCTTCAAAAATGCTTAAAAAAAATATACAATATATATATATATATATATATATATATATATATATATATATATATATATATACGGGGAGAGAGAGAGTGAAATTCATTTTATAACAAAAAAACCAAATTATTATTAAAACGTATTATTTTTTTATTCCCCAGCCATTCTTTTTGTATTTATTTAATTACTCCGACTTTTACCTGCTGGTACGCCGTCCGGTGTGCCCTGTGAAATGAAAGGTGGCATTCTTTATTTATTTATTCATTTATTCATTCATAACTGACAGCCTCGCGCTCCGCTCGTGCCCGGGCGGAAGAGGTGCTCCAATTCGGCTTAACTGTGACACACGCCCGCCCTCCTCCCCCGGAACTTCCATTCTGTTAAACTTAGGGGCCGCTTGGCACCGCCCGTGCCCGGGGAAGGTGCTCCTCTTCGGCTTACTGTGACGCGAGCATGCCCTCCTCCTCCGGAGCTTCCATTCAGTTAAACTTAGGGGCCGCTTGGAACCGCCCGTGCCCGGGGAAGGTGCTCCTCTTCGGCTTACTGTGACGCGAGCATGCCCTCCTCCTCCGGAGCTTCCATTCGGTTAAACTTAGGGGCCGCTTGGAACCGCCCGTGCCCGGGGAAGGTGCTCCTCTTCGGCTTACTGTGACGCGAGCATGCCCTCCTCCTCCGGAGCTTCCATTCGGTTAAACTTAGGGGCCGCTTGGCACCGCCCGTGCCCGGGGAAGGTGCTCCTCTACGGCTTAACTGCCACGCACGCCGGCCGGAGCTCTGGTACGGTCCGAACCGCGCGAAACGTCGCCACCGATCGTGTCCGGGAGAACGTGCTCTTCTTCGTCCACTCTCCTCTTCGCCCACGCTCTTCTTCGGCGCACGCCGGCCGTCTAACCGCTCCAGCGCCCCGTCGTGCCGCTCGGCGAAACTACAATGCCCCCGAATATTTTTTAGACCCGCGAAGCACTGAACCCGCGAAAGGTGAACCGCGAAGTAGCGAGGGTTCACTGTATGTATAAGACCAAGACCTACAAAAAAGTCTCTTGGAGCAATGAGCTAGGTTTTACAGGAAGTCGGCCATTTTGAATTTACCTAAAAGGGGGCGGGTCACCACAATGGACTTTGTGTAGAAATTATTATTGGGGCCCGAGCAGCGACGGCGGCGAGGTCCCTATTGTTTTTGTAGAAATTATTAATAGGGCCTGAGCAGCGACCGCTACGAGGTCCCCATTGTTTTTGTGGAAATTATTATTATTTTTATTATTATTATTATTAGGGCCCGAGCAGTGACCGCTGCGAGGTCCCTATTGTTTTTCTAGAAATTGTTATTAGGGCCCGAGCTGCGACGGCTGCGAGGTCCCTATTGTTTTTGTAGAAAATATTATTACTTTTATTATTATTAATATTATTATTATTATTATTAGGGCCTGAGCAGCGACCGCTGCGAAGTCCCTATTGTTTTTGT
Source organism: Idiotropiscis lumnitzeri (assembly GCF_059441095.1). NCBI lineage: Eukaryota > Metazoa > Chordata > Actinopteri > Syngnathiformes > Syngnathidae > Idiotropiscis > Idiotropiscis lumnitzeri. Next base: position 330,267 of record NW_028283728.1, on the reverse strand, counting down.
AGAAATTATTATTATTATTATTTTTCCGATTGTTCGATCGCATTTTTGACCCCCGAAACATGCACAAAAACTCACCAAACTTGGCAGTCTCATCGGGCATGGCGAAAAATTTGATATTTTAACGTCTAATATGAACAGGAAGTGAGTTATGAATTTTTGAAAGTCCGACTTTTGCCCTTTTTTGCATGTTTACAGGGGTCATTCTTTTGCACCCTGATCCTAAAGGCTTCATCTGATTGCCTTAAAATTCTGTCTGGAGCATCTGAAGACCTGGGACAAACACTGGGGCTAAAATTTTTTGTTTCCGAAATACTATATGACGGGGGCGGGTCTTCAAAGTTTTCACTTAAGATTTCCTTCGCCGCAATGGACAAAATGCTTAATAACTCTCCTGCACATGCTGCTAAAAATCCAAAACTTCACATGTACATAAAAAGTCTGTACCTGAAGACATCTATATGTTTATATTCAGTTATACACCTTGCGCCAATCAATATCTATTTTTACATTTTGACGTACTGCACGGTGCCCTTTTAACGAATCTGATTGAAAATTGGCTAGAAAAGACTCAAGACATTGATCTTACTCTATCCCTATTTTTGTGACTTTCCTTCGAAGGGCGTGGCTATTACGGTGCCGCAGAGTCTGATTATTCTCCGTGGCAACAAAAGTTCCTGCAAAATGATTCAGATGATCCATCTTCTCGAAATTTTTCACATTTGAGGATATTCAGGCCCTGAAGACGGCTGCCAACTTATTTTTGATCGCAGTGGTAGCGCCACCAACTGGTTAAAACAAATACAAATTATTTTCGTTGATGTTTTTCTCCGGGCAGGTGAACAAAATCTACCTTATATTTGCTCGGATGAGTGTTTAGGCCTTGAGCATGTCACAATACGAAAGTCTTTCGCCTTCTTCAGAGTGTCACATGATGCTGTCTTGTGACCCGTCTTTATCAGCTGATGTTCCATGAGGGCGTGACTTACCTGTCACAAGAATGAAGGCAAGTCACGCCCCCCGCTGTCCGTTCACTCCGCCAAGATGCTGGTCCAGGTGGTAGAGAGGATGAAGGCTCCCTTGTCTCTGTTCATGGTTTTTATGCCTCGCTTGCAGATCTCAATGGCCTCTCTGATCCAGCGCTGTTGTTTGTTCTCTTCTGTGCGGATGACCCTGCCCTTCGCCCGGTCCATGATGTGGTTTTCCCTTTTGCAGTGGTCAGTGATTGCTGATTTGTAATGTTCATGTTGTGCTTGTTCTTTTACTGCTCTGATTTTTTCATTTTTTTGACAGGTAAGTCACACCCTCATGGAACATCAGCTCAAGACACCATCATGCGACACTCTGAAGAAGGCGAAAGACTCGCCGAAACATGTCAGGTAAAAAATTAACCTAAAACATAATTGTCTGCTTTTAATGAATCAGTCAAATATCAATAATAAGAAGACAAAATGAACCTAATACAAATAAATGAATGCTTAATAACTCCCCTGCACATGCTCCTAAAAATCCAAACCTTCACCTGTAAATAAAACGTCCCGACCTGAAGACATCTTAATGTTATTATTTTGTTATACACACAGTGCCGCCAAGTGGAATCAAAAATTTGTTTTTATTTTAATTTTCACGTACTGCACGGTGCCCTTTTGACGAATCCGACTGAAAATGAGTCAGAAAAGATTCAAGACAATGATCTTACTCTCTGCCGAATTTTGTGACGTTTTGGCAAAAGGCGTGGCTATTAAGGTGCTGAAAAGTCCGATTGTACTCTGTGGCAACAAAAGCTCCGGCAACATGACTCAGATGATCCTATCTTCTCGAAGTTGTACACATTTGAGGATACTTCAGCCCTGAAGACATCTACCAACTTATTTTACATCGTAGTAGTAGCGCCACCAACTGGTAAAAGCTAATACAAGTTATTTTCTTGGATGTTTTTCTCCGTGCAACTCAACAAGGTCGCCCTCATATATGCTCGGATGACTGTTTCGGCCATGAGGATGTCACAATACGAAATTCGTCCTTTTTCATGAAAAGTTGTGGGAGTGGCATTGCACTGTTCGGCAATAAAACAAAGCTGATTATGAGGTTCTAAATATGAACGACAACTTGTAAAACTTTACACACACATCAGGCCGAGCAAATTTATCAATATTTTATACGTTAGTTGTGCAGCTTTTTTTAAATGGCTCGCCATGGCCCTCGAGAAATGTTAAAAAAAGCAGCTCTGGTTGAGTGTTTCACCTCGCTTTTTGTAAATTTTATGGAGTACAGTGAACCCTCGGTTATCGCGGTTAACGGGGACCGAGACCACCCGCGAAAACTGAAAATCCGCGAAGTAGCGGCGCACCTTCAAAAATGCTTAAAAAAAATAAACAGGTCACTGCTCGGGCCCTAATAATAATAATAATTATAATTTCCACAAAAACAATGGGGACCTCGTAGCGGTCGCTGCTCGGGCCCTAATAATAATTTCTACAAAAACAATAGGGACCTCGCCGCGGTCGCTGCTCGGGCCCCAATAATAATTTCTACACAAAGTCCATTGTGGTGACCCGCCCCCTTTTAAGTAAATTCAAAATGGCCGACTTCCTGTAAAACCTAGCTCATTGCTCCAAGAGTCTTTTTTGTAGGTCTTGGTCTTATACATACAGTGAACCCTCGCTACTTGGCGGTTCACCTTTCGCGGGTTCAGTGCTTCGCGGGTCTAAAAAATATTCGGGGGCATTGTAGTTTCGCCGAGCGGCACGACGGGGCGCTGGAGCGGTTAGACGGCCGGCGTGCGCCAAAGAAGAGCGTGGGCGAAGAGGAGAGTGGACGAAGAAGAGCACGTTCCCCCGGACACGATCGGTGGCGACGTTTCGCGCGGTTCGGACAGTACCAGAGCTCCGGCCGGCGTGCGTGGCAGTTAAGCCGTAGAGGAGCACCTTCCCCGGGCACGGGCGGTGCCAAGCGGCCCCTAAGTTTAACCGAATGGAAGCTCCGGAGGAGGAGGGCATGCTCGCGTCACAGTAAGCCGAAAAGGAGCACCTTCCCCGGGCACGGGCGGTTCCAAGCGTCCCCTAAGTTTAACCGAATGGAAGCTCCGGAGGAGGAGGGCATGCTCGCGTCACAGTAAGCCGAAGAGGAGCACCTTCCCCGGCCACGGGCGGTTCCAAGCGGCCCCTAAGTTTAACCGAATGGAAGCTCCGGAGGAGGAGGGCATGCTCGCGTCACAGTAAGCCGAAGAGGAGCACCTTCCCCGGGCACGGGCGGTGCCAAGCGGCCCCTAAGTTTAACCGAATGGAAGCTCCGGGGGAGGAGGGTGGGCGTGTGTCACAGTTAAGCCGAATTGGAGCACCTCTTCCGCCCGGGAACGAGCGGAGCGCGAAGCTGTCAGTTATGAATGAATAAATAAATAAAGAAAGAAAGAATGGCACCTTTCATTTCACAGGGCACACCAGACGGCGTACCAGCAGGTAAAAGTCTGAGTAATTAAATAAATACAAAAAGAATGGCTGGGGAATAAAAAAATAATACGTTTTAATAATAATTTGGTTTTTTTGTTATAACATCAATTTCACTCTCTCTCTCTCTCCCCGTATATATATATTTATATATTTATTATATATATTGTATTTTTTTTTAAGCATTTTTGAAGGTGCGCCGCTACTTCGCGGATTTTCAGTTTTCGCGGGTGGTCTCGGTCCCCATTAACCGCGATAACCGAGGGTTCACTGTACTCCATAAAATTTACAAAAAGCGAGGTGAAACACTCAACCAGGGCTGCTTTTTTTAACATTTCTCGAGGGCCATGGCGAGCCATTTCAAAATAGCTGCACAACTAACGTATAAAATATTGATAAATTTGCTCTGCCTGATGTGTGTGTAAAGTTTCACGAGTTGTCGTTCATATTTAGAACCTCATAATCAGCGTTGTTTTATTGCCGAACAGTGCAATGCCACTCCCACAACTTTTCACGAAAAAGGATGAATTTCGTATTGTGACATCCTCATGGCCGAAACAGTCATCCGAGCATATATGAGGGCGACCTTGTTGAGTTGCACGGAGAAAAACATCCAAAAAAATAACTTGTATTAGCTTTTACCAGTTGGTGGCGCTACTACTACGATGAAAAATAAGTTGGTGGATGTCTTCAGGGCTGAAGTATCCTCAAATGTGTACAACTTCGAGAAGATAGTATCATCTGAGTAATGTTGCCGGAGCTTTTGTTGCCACAGAGTACAATCGGACTTTTCAGCACCGTAATAGCCACGCCTTTTGCCAAAACGTCACAAAATTCGGCAGAGAGTAAGTGAGTCTTTTCTGACTAATTTTCAGTCGGATTCGTCAAAAGGGCACCGTGCAGTACGTGAAAATTAAAATAAAAACAAATTTTTGATTCCACTTGGCGGCGCTGTGTGTATAACAAAATAATAACATTAAGATGTCTTCAGGTCGGGACGTTTTATTTACAGGTGAAGGTTTGGATTTTTAGGAGCATGTCCAGGGGAGTTATTAAGCATTCATTTATTTGTATTAGGTTCATTTTGTCTTCTTATTATTGATATTTGACTGATTCATTAAAAGCAGACAATTATGTTTTAGGTTAATTTTTTACCTGACATGTTTCGGCGAGTCTTTCGCCTTCTTCAGAGTGTCGCATGATGGTGTCTTGAGACCCGTCTTTATCAGCTGATGTTCCATGAGGGTGTGACTTACCTGTCAAAAAAATTAAAAAATCAGAGCAGTAAAAGAACAAGCACAACATGAACATTACAAATCAGCAATCACTGACCACTGCAAAAGGGAAAACCACATCATGGACTGGGAGAAGGGCAGGGTCATCCGCACCGGAGAGAACAAACTACAGCGCTGGATCAAAGAAGCAATTGAGATCTGCAAGCGAGGCATAAAAACCATGAACAGAGACAAGGGAGCCTTCATCCTCTCTACCACCTGGAGCAGCATCTTGGCGGAGTGAACGGACAGCGGGGGGCGTGACTTGCCTTCATTCTTGTGACAGGTAAGGCACGCCTTCATGGAACATCAGCTGATTAAGACTGGTCACAAGACACCATCACAGGGTTCGAAGTTAACTTTAAAAACTGCTTCCCCATAGGGCAAGTGCCACTAAAATTTGCCTTGCCCGAGTGGCCAAATTACTTGCCCAACTTGGGCAAGTGACAATTCTTTTTCTCTTGCCCTGAGTGACTTTTTGTATGACAAAGTGTATAATTACAAATTGCATGAATTTTTTGTTCGGACAGTTCCCGCCTAGAAAGAATTAAAAATACGTTACAATCATAAGTGTTGCTTATATAAAAATGTATCATGTATTAACACATTAATTAGGTGTCTGCTGACCCAGGATTATGTTATTGTTATGTTATGTTATATATCAAAGAGAATGTGGAATGACACTGAACGATGGAAGGTGGAAGGATGTGGAAAGATCGTGAATGACATTGAATGATTTGGAATGACACTGAAAGATTTTGAATAATACTGAATGACACTGAATGAAGTAAAACTCTCTGGGAACGGGCCAATTCAAGATAGCTGCCGCACTGTGGGGGAGGCTTTGGTACCAAATTTGGAAAGAGACCCAAACGGTTGGGTCCATTTTATATCAGTGTGGGGGTGAAACGTTGGTCTCTGCGGAGCTGTCTGAATATTGGAGAAGTGAGAAGACAAAGTAAAACAGAACAATTAAAATCACTCTTCAAATACATATTGTTTGGTAAGCAGAGCATGATTTACAGCTCACCATTTTATTGCATGCACCAAGCATGTTATACATTTTTCTGTCCACGGGATGGCGTAGTCAAGAAAAATGAAGCATCTCGAAGCCCATTCGTGTGTGAAGTATTTCCCTGCAGGGCTTGGCTGCTTTATGGGGCTTCATTTTGCCATCACTAGTTTTAGATAGTTTTAATTTTTGAAAGAGCATTTTCATTTTACAGTGAACCCTCGCTACTTCGCAGTTCACCTTTCGCGGGTTCAGTGCTTCGCGGGTCTAAAAAATATTCGGGGGCATTGTAGTTTCGCCGAGCGGCACGACGGGGCGCTGGAGCTGTAAGACGGCCGGCATGCGCCGAAGAAGAGCGTGGGCGAAGAGGAGAGTGGACGAAGAAGAGCACGTTCCCCCGGGCACGATTTGGGGCGACGTTTCGCGCGGTTCGGACCGTACCAGAGCTCCGGCCAGCGTGCGTGGCAGTTAAGCCGAAGAGGAACAACTTCCGCCCGGGCACTAGCGGGGCGACATTTCGCTCTGTTCGGGAGCGTACGAGAGCTCCGGAGGAGGCCGGCCGGCGTGCGTGGCAGTTAAGCCGAAGAGGAGCACCTTCCCCGGGCACGGGCGGTGTCAAGCGGCCCCTAAGTTTAACCGAATGGAAGCTCCGGAGGAGGAGGGCATGCTCGCGTCACAGTTAAGCCGAAGAGAAGCACCTTCCCCGGGCACGGGCGGGGCGAAATGAAACCGAGTTCAACCGAACGGAGACACGCTTTGACATGACAATTAAGCCGAAGAGGAGCACCTCTTCCGCCCGAGCACGAGCGGAGCGCGAGGCTGTCAGTTATGAATGAATAAATGAATAAAAAAAATAAATGAAGAATGCCACCTTTCATACAAAAAGAAGTAATTGAATAAATACAAAAATAATGGCTGGGGAATAAAAAAATAATAAGTTTTAATAATAATTTTTTTTTTTTTGTTATAGCATGAATTTCACTCTCTCTCTCTCTACCCGTGTATATATATATATATATACATATATATATATATATATACATATTTATTATTATTTTTTTTTTAAGCATTTTTGAAGGTGCACCACTACTTCGCACTTTTTTTTTTTAAGCATTTTTGAAGGTGCGCCGCTACTTCGCGGATTTTCAGTTTTCGCGGGTGGTCTCGGTCCCCATTAACCGCGATAACCGAGGGTTCACTGTATTTTTTTCATTATCGAATTTTATTTTTTTCTATTCAAGTTTTGAGTTCATTTTCGTTTACTAAAATAACCTTGGGCTGCAACTACTATCACAGCAACGGCTCATTATATTTTGGCTGCTAAATATGCCAATTTGTCAGAGAGAAGACCGTGACAAAGAATGGCCCAATCGCAATAAACACTCTACACCATACGTTCCTCGTTGACGTGTACATGGGGTGTTGCAGAGCACAGGTTCCAAGCGTACCGATATTGCAAAATTGGGACAATGCGTGTGACGACACCAACTTCCGCCTCCTATGTCATCGAGCTTGGCGGCACGTTATCATTATGTATTTATTTGTAACAATTTTGACGTTGAGAGTGATATTAAAACTTAAGTAATGTGGTAGTTAAGAAAAAACCCTGGCTTGGGACCCACCGGAACAAGCTATAGCTTCATTTGTACTATTTGAGGCGCTCTCACAATCTGCGGCGCATGCACACAAGGTCGCTAAGTACGCTAGCTGCACTCGGACAAAACACGTAGGTGACTTTAAAAGAGTGACCGAAATTGCACACATGCAACTGTTTATCATAATGTCATAATTTGATATGTACATTTGAAGAGAATTTTTTTCAGCATGGGCACAAGAATTCCACCGAACATCGCCAGTTCAATGGGATTTTGGTTAAGTCCGCAAATAATTGTGGACAATATACTTTGGCTGCGCGCTCGAATAATTTTACTCGTATATACTTCAATGAGGGTGTAGTGTGGGTATCGGGATCTTTAACACGCCCTAACACGAAGCTGACTCTCCAACCGCCACAGCCTTTTAATGACGAAATTATAAAATAAACAAAAACACTGTTCAACAACATAAAATAAAATAAAAAATCACATCATACTTACATTTATAAACTTTAATCCTCAAGAACATTATTCTCAGGTTGACCGAAAGACGAGGACACGGGAGCGCCTCGGGCATGTTCTTCTTCCTTGTGTAGGCGAATGACGTTTTAAGGTGCTTGTCCGCCACCTGCTGTGCTGAACTATGTATTAAATAAGAAAAGCAAATTGTTGAATGTTTTTTCCCCAATGAAGACTGAATTGTAAAATACCCGGAAATGGCTTTTCTGTTTTATTGTGCATTTAAAAAAAATTCAGATTGTCCTTTTTTGTTGAGATAATTGTTGAATATTGAAATTGCACATGTAACTGGTAATTTAGTTTTAGATATTATTTGAACCAGTGGAGGGCCATGCATTTCACACCTGGGCCTTCAATGAAGTCCTACTTAGTCCTACTTGAATAAATCCCCCTCATAATACCATAATTTATGACACCACGGGTGGACAAACAATATACAGAAAAGCACTTAGACAGCACTGACCGAGTGTTGGACGATATAGCTTCTCTTGAAAGGTCCGTGTTGAAAATGGCCTCGCAAGTGAATCTTCAATTTCTAAAGATAAAGATGTCTTTTAATTGTCCAATAACGGGGACATTTGCAGTGTTACAGCAGCAAAGATATACATCACACAGTGGCACCGACGTAATGTAGCCGTTAATGTATAACATTGGCAGCAGGCATTCATAAAAAGCATGCAAATATACACAGTATATACGTATATACACAGATCCCCATGTATATACACACTTACAGCCCACAACATATACAAGTGTAAGGAAACACTCCTAATGCCTGTCTATGGTTCAGAGGGGAAATAAATAAAAATGCTGCAATGATAAAAAAAAATACTGAATGATTGAAAATACTGCAATGATAAAAATACTGCAAGAATAAAAGTACTGTACCCAGCCAACATGTCCAACTGGGCCCCAAATGGGGTAAATGCGGGATTCCTGGGTACCAAGTGGGAATGGGCTAGAAGTGGGCAATGGTACAGGGTTCCATGTGGGCGCCATCTGGGATTGGTGGGCATGGGCTTAAACTGGGCAAATGTTGTGGGTGCAATACGGGTTGTGTATGGGCTAAGTGGGCATGGGTTAGAACTGGTAAAGATAAAGATAAAGATGTCCTTTATTAGTCCCACAATGGGGAAATTTGAGGTGTTACAGCAGCAAAGATATAGCTCACACAGAGTCGGCGGCGTAATGTAGCCGTTAATGTATAACATTAGCAGCAGACATTCATAAAAAGCATGCAAATATACACAGTATAAACGTATCTAAGTGTAAGGAAACACTCCTAATGTCTGTCCATTATACAGAGGGGAAAATGCTGTAATGATAAAAACTACTGAATCTACTACTGAAACCATTTATAGGTCCTATTTGGGTTATGTGTGGGCTAAGTGGGCATGGGTTAGAACTGGTCAACCATGTGAGGGTCTCATATGGGCTGTATATGGGCCAAGTGGGCATGGGTTAGAGCTGGTCAACCATGTCTGGGTCCTATTTGGGTTATGTGTGGGCTAAGTGGGCATGGGTTAGAAGTGGTCACCATTTATCGGTCCTGTTTGGGTTATGTGTGGGATAAGTGGGCATAGGTTAGAGCTGGTCAACCATGTCTGGGTCCTGTATGGGTTATAGATGAGCTAAGCGGGCATGGGTTTGAAAATTTGTTCTGGAGCCTTTTTGATATTTAATGCATGCTATGCTAATAGTAACCACCCTGAAGACTATTCTCAGTAGAACTATTCAATGGATGCCAAAACGATAGAGACATGGCCATGGAGCCTATGCTGCGAGATTGTGAAAGGACTAAAATAAGTGTAGGATTTTTGAGGACCAGAAGTCAGCTTTTATTAGGTTTGACATTGATTTAACTTATGGAACAATGCAAATTATGGTCGGGTTGTTGTTGGACTTTTTCCGCTTTTGACTAAGGGACGGGTGTTTTTATTTTCTGGGACTCTTTAGAACAAGCGGCACGGTGGCGGACTGGTTAGCAAGTCCGCATCACAGTACAGAAGTGCAAGGTTCTCCCTGTGCCTGCTAGGGTTTTCGCCGGTTTCCTCCCACTTTCCAAAAACATCCATGATAGGTTGATTGGTCACTGGTCCAAGGTCTGAGTGTGAGAGCGGATGGTTGCTTGTCTCTGTGTGCCCTGCGATTGACTGGCAACCAGTTCAGGGTGTACCCTGTCGACTGCCCGAAGACAGCTGGGATAGGCTCCAGCACTCCCGGGGACCCTTGTGAGGACAAGAAGCAGTACAGAGGATTGATTGATTTATTAAAATTAAAATTAAATTCATGTATTTATCTATGCTAAATTTAACAAGGCTGGACGTTATATTTTGTGAATTTACATGTACCCCCAACTGTGACTTAATAACCCTTAAGGGACAAGATAACATTTTATAATATACCAGACAGCTAAGATTGTCATCTATGAACTATTTGACAAGGCAGGTCCAGCATTGTCAGCCACATCCAACAGTCAACACAGTTACTTTTTTTTAAATAAACAAAATCAACATTATTAATTAATGTTATTTTATTAATTCTGTATGCTGTGAAAGATCTTTATTCAAAGTATATTTGAAGTTATTTCTACCTTATTGCTTGATTTTTGTAGATTCAAGTTGGAGTTGTCAAAATTACAGATTCTTTTGAAGGCAGCATATTCAAACTGTGAGAAAAGGAGCGAATGCAAGCTACGCGGTCTTTGAGGTGCGGCAGAAGAGCTGAAAGCACGGTGAGTCCCGAACGATAATTGAATTAATTAATTAATCTTGGGTAAATGTCTGGCTCTCATTTTTTAGACTTACTTTACAATGTGTTTTGTAATTTTTCAAGGTTGCCTGTGTTGGAAAACTGCTTGGTGCGTTAGCTAAAACACAGTATGCTAAAATGATAAGTGACGAGAACACAGAGGGTATATCAACAACGTACGTACTCGAATTATTTTGGGGAAAACTTAAGTACATTATAATCACCCTTTTAATAATACTGATAAGCGTTGTGTGTTTTATTTATTTTTATGAGGACCTTTACAACGAGCTACATATTGTTAGCATTGGGCCTACGACGCTAAACACAGTGTCCCTCGATCTCTCTCCAAAATTCTCCAAAAGACTTAAGCTTTCACTCAAATTAATACAATCTACTCCACTAGCTCATTTAAGGCTTTTTTGTGATGTGTTTGATTTGGGTAAGTAAAGCAAAACATATTAACTGTTGAATGTTGCCTGTTATTTAAATAATAGAAATTCAAGATGAAAGTTGAACAGATATTGAAATGCTAGATTGGCTCATTCAGAATCATGCCACAATGTGCTTTGTATGTTTTGTGTGTGGGTTTATCAAGCTCTAATTCAATGCAGTGTCCAAAACGAGCGCGCATAATTGTTGGATGAATGTTGGTTAATAGAGTCAGATAATAGTTAAAATTCCAACAGTTGAACAGATGTTGAAATGCTAGATTGGCTCATTCAGAATCATGCCACAATGTGCTTTGTATGTTTTGTGTGTAGGCTTATCAAGCTCTAATTCAATGCAGTGTTGAGCTGCATTTGAGAGGAACTACGTAAGTAACTAATGTGGAAAAATTGTGACTTCTTTGTGTACTTTTATTTTGAATATTCAAATTTTGTGGGTAAAGGTTAGAGAAAATAAGTTAAAAATGAGAGCTGTACAGGTATTTAAGTTTTTGGTTTGTAAAATACCCGAATGTGGGTTTCAGCAGGTGAGGCAATGATTGGACAGAGCAAAAGCTATGCTCCAAAATAGAAGTGATTACACCTTCACTAGACTAACCTGCAGCTAATTACATAATTATAAAATTAACACTTTAACCTGGCTTCCCCATCACAGATGTATTCTTTTAAATGCAAAGCTCTTTGTTCTAGCTTTTGTTGTTAAATGACATTCATGCCCAAGTGTCTATGCATCCATTGCAGGGATGTTTTCTCAAGTGACGAGTCTGAAGCCTGTGATGACGAAGTACCATCTACACCTCCCCATGGATTGTCACAGAGAAAAAGCTTCCTAACCAAGAGAGGCGCTGCAGAAGGTCCTTGAGTACGTCCAACATGTTGAGTCTGTGAGTCTACTGCAGGATCTAATGCAGGTATGAAAATGATGAAATTTTAATGTATTATCTTCAAAATTATAAATAATTATTTAATTTCTTGAAATATAAAATTAGGTACCCTAAACCCAAGTAGGAACCCCAGTCCCAGTACATTCCTGATTCTGGAGCTACAGAGATCAAACCATCCTACTGTATCACTAAATAGCCCCACCTCTAAAACCCTGATTCGGAAGGCCGAGTTGAAAGACTTCAGAGTTCAAGATGGTCAACTGCAACTATGATAAGCCGAATGTGTTCACCCCAAGTCGGAAACTGAGAAAAAGACTCAATTTTCACATGATTTCAGTCCCTTCTATATTTAAAAGAATGTATTGGGGCTCTAAAAATGTGAAATATTTTTACAAGTATTTCTTTTACTACTCATAGGCAGTTTCATAATAATAGTACAATTTGGCATCGTGTATTGTTTTTTGGTTCCATTCAAAATGCACAAGACGTATAGACATATTTTGTTTGTGGATCGCTGCAGCATCACACGAGCGCACAGAGACAAACGTGGCAGCAACTTAAAACAATTAAAATATCGAATCGAAATCGGGAACTGAAAATCAAAAATCGAATCGGGGCTTGAGTGAATCGTTACCTCCCTAATCATAATCATTTTGGTAGAATGTTGGGCTCTTGCCCTTTGAGTGTATATGGCGTTACCGAAGCTGTTCACTTAATCGACAATTCCTTTCCTGTGACGTTTATCATAACCAGTTTAACTGCCAAAATATTTTTAAGTGTGTGATGATTATCTGGATCGAGTGACACCCATGTTATAATGGTTGCAGGTATTGGTGGATTGGACGATAGTGTCAGAACAATGATGGCGTTCATCATGACAAATCCTCTGTCTCTGAAGTACAATCTCTTTGGACATCGTAGCAAGAACAAGCGCCGAGACCTGCCTTTTTCTGATGTTCTATACGGTAATATATTTTTTTTTTAAGGGATTGTGGTGTGAAGACATTTCAGCATGTCCCATAAGGTTTCACAATCATTAAATAGCTTTACTAAGTTGGCTTCTTGTCTTTTTTGTTTTAGGAGCACTGAAAAGGAATGGAGCCACAAAGGACATCAACGAGAAGGACACAGGCAACCCTGTCCAAGTGGTTCATGGGAGCTTGTGATCAAGGTGGGAATAGGGCAGTTCGAGCTCGGAGATCTCAAGGCAACTGTCAGGTTTAAAACGTCCTGACGCCATTTTTAGACTGAAGGTGGCATAAATCCAGACCAAACCAGTTAGAGTTTTGTTTTTGACCATTCGCGAATGGGAGAGGAAGTCAGGAGGTGAAGCAGGCGTCTTGCCAGTTCAATCTCGCGCACTCTCTCTCACTCTCTACCACCCGTTCGGTCTTTTATCAGCAACCTAAGCAGACAATGGAGGTCTGTCTGAAATTCTAGCAGGCAGGCAGGAAGCAATCAACCACAGTAGTCAGTCAGGAATTCGAAACTAAAGTGTGTGCGTGTGTTCCAGTTGTGCGCGTGTGTGCTAAAGCAATAATGTGAGTGTCTGTGTGTGTGCGCAATTATAACTGATACAAATAGTGTATAAAAACATGATTAGAAATACACAAACTATTTACATATCCTCATCCCATCTCACATTCACCCGTTTGTGGGTTTAAATCATGTCCTTACGGCTTTAAGACAGATCATCATAATGAAATCATACAACAGTGTGGTCATCCGTGGAGGGGCGAAAACCCTCAGTAGGGACAAAATTCCCCTCCTCCCTTCCGGCGTGGAACGAGATTCTCATGGTATGTTGGTCACTTGGGAATAAAACATAAAAAAACTTCAATATACCTAGTGAAAAATAACAAAACTGTCTCCACGCAGAGTTTGTCTCCACGCAGAGCTTGTCTCTGCGGCGACTTGATCGAGGCCCTTGCCTCGTTGTAGGAGGGGACAGCCGTCTTTACCTCCCGGATCTTCGTGTGTGGTGTATGTGTGTGCATGTGTGGGGGCAGGGGCAAAAGGGTCCATGTGTTATTTAGGTTTCAGTGTCCAGTTCGAGTTTGTCATTGTCCAGTTCGAATTCGTCATTCTCAACATCAATCAGGTTGTAATGGTACATTTGGGCAACAAACATGCAGTTAATAATCATCTTTGTCATAAGAATAATGCAACATGAACAGACTACACATAACAAAAATGAAAACCATAATTATCCCGATATATTGTCTTTCAAATTCTTCGTAGTGGTCATAACATCAATAATTGTTTCATTTTATTAAAAATGTAAATGCAGTAATGTTCTCCAATCAAGGCTAAAATTCTTTATGTACGTCATTAATTTCCAAACAATATCTAATCTTTTTGTTCTGTGGCTTCAACATTCGTATCTGTGGCTGGTTGTGCGGTTCCGATGTGCGTGTGGTCCGATATTGTGACTCAGGTGGGCTCCTGTTCGAGGGATTCGCGTTGCTCGGCCTTTAGCTGGAAACCGGAGAAGCTTGTACTGCAACTGGTGGATCCAGCTGCCACGCCCCGCGACCTTTGCTGCCGTCGGGGTCACTGCAATCATCTGGCGAGGGCCATCTCAGCATTCACTTGTCCCAACGAAGTCGTTTCAGCACCTTGAAGAAGAGTTGGTCTCCCACACGGACGTGATTTCTCTGTGGATCAGAACACACTGACCAGTAATTGCGTCTTTTTTTTTTTTTTCTTTTTGGTCAAAACATGTTTCCCATGTGGACTGGGACTGATGTGCCAGTCGCTGGTGGTTCTGATGAACCTGAGAGTCGATAGGGGATAGTGTCCTAACTTCGGCTGGCACTATCCTCATTGTTGTGATTGAAACACAGTCTGGTCATTGTCTCCTTTTTTTCCCTCATTGTCTTGATAAGTCTGCCCTTAACAGTCCCATTAGTGCGTTCCACAAGTCCTGCAGACTGTATGCACAATGACGCTTTGAGTCAATTTTGCAACAACTGTCCCACTTGTTACAACATCATTCACAAAATGCATAATTTTCACTTCAAATCACTTCTTGAAATTCCAAATGTCAGGATAATTTGTGTTAGGTTGAAGATGTATTTTATCCCATATTTTACTCTATTAGTATTGCAAAAGAATTGTTCCACAGCGTGACCCATGTTTGACCATATGGATGAGAAGACTTCACAGAGAAGCGGATGCCTGAAGACTGGATCAACGTCTGCAACATCAAAGGAGGTGTGCTGAGACACACCTCTGAAACAAAAGGACTGAGACTTTAGTACCAGAGCACTAAAAGGGCATATCTGCCTTTTCAATCAGTGGATGACTGCCATTGATGTCTGTCTTTCCTCTTGTGTCTGAGATGTTTACATGTTCCTGCTGGTGCTCCCCCCTTCATCCCTTAGTGCAAATACATTGTATTGTTAGGGACTTCCCTAATAAAATAGAGGGCTCGGCGGAGTGTGCTCCAGAACGAATTTGGAGATGTAACTGAGCACACCTCCGTTCGTTCTCCTCGCGAGTAAAAGATCAACTCTTGTCTTCCTTCCATTCATTTAGCCTATGTTCAGTGAATGCTTAGGTGATTGAACCTGACAATTTGATTACACAACACTTTTTCCAACTGTTTTAGCATCAACATATGTTGTCGGAAACAACTTAATCCATTTTGAAAACATATGAATTACAACCAAACAATATTGCATCTCAAACAAATAACACTGTCTAAAAAAAAGTTTTTTGTTGAAAAGTCTGTATGTGGGAACAATTTCATATCATACTACCCCTCTCTTGACACATAGTTATGCTCTTGTGTCACTCTTATTACTTTTCCAATCAATGAATTAGGCAGCCAGGATTTGCCATCTGCCAATTTGCTGATCCTGTCCTCAGCAATGTTTGCACCTTTGTTCTCCCAATGTGTGCGTTCAATTACTGGTACCTTTTTCCCTGGCGTGGGATCAAATTGTCAAGTTGATTTTCTGCGTGTGTGTGCGTGTGGGGGTGTGTTCATTTTCCCTTTTAGCTGCGCTGTGTCGATATAAAGGCGAGGCAGTTTCCAATTGTAATTGTGTCATTTTCTGTTAAGTGAATTTTGCGTTCACAAATAACTATTTTAGACGTGCTTTATGCACAACTTTTCTTTTCCTGTTGTGGTTTTTAAAGCCCAATGTCGACAGAACGCATGAACATTTATCTTGACTGTCAGTCCACATTGTAACCATACAACTCATACAAGATGGGAAACCCCAAATTTTAATTAGCTCACACCCGCCTACGCTCTTCCTGCTTATCCTAACAATCTCTTATCCGTTGGTATCACAATGTTAGTACTCCCATCGCATAAAAGTCAGTTTGATTTCAGGCTGCGACCTTGGTTCTCAAACACTTTTACTTCTTATCAGTCTGGAATGCGCACCTGGTCTGTGTTACAAGTCTGAGTTCCTCCAGTCGGGAGGAAGGTCAAGTCGCGGTTTGGTGATAATTTGGACGGCTCCACAGTCGTGTGGCGCCTCCTAGATGATGCGGGGAAAAAATGACGCTGGGCTGAAATGCACCGCAACTTATCAGTATAATGTGTCCCTGTGACAATTAGGCCGGCGTGCAATGTGAATGTGGTGGGAAAAGAATGTAATTTTTTGATTCCTTAAAGCAGCAGTGAAAGCTCTTAATCACACTCTAAGTGGTTCTCTGCCACGAAATCCAAATTGTTGTGACTAAATATGCAAATGAATTCATTTTGCCCTGGTTCCTGCAGTAACCCAGGCTAATGAAGTCATTTTTTGCAGTCACTGTTTTGCTCAAATGGCTTATAATAATTTGGTAGTGCGTTAAGATGCTTTGTCGATACAATCTTGTAGTGTATCTTCACAAGTTCCAACATACACAACCCATTCCATGGCCATGACGATACTGTTTTAAAGATTACCAAGGCTTGTTGGACCTTTCTCTGCCACATAAATTACAGCCCTGAGAGGCACTGGGCCTCAACTTTATCTATGAAGGGTCAGGGATTTAATGGGGGTCACCGAGGCGTCCCAAGGAAAGTTTTTACAGAAAAGTGGTCTGGCAATATCTTTTCTCTTTCTTATCACTGACAATGCGCCCCTTTAAAGTTTTGACGTTTGTTTGAATTCGCCCGTGCTTATTAATTCTATTGAAGTCCAATTTTGCCAGTGTATCACGGCCTAATGAGTAAAACGCATGTTGATGTAGAACTCCTTCTACACACACTTTTATGTTTGACTTTTTACGTCACGTGATCCTCCATTGCTACCACATCTCGTCCTGAAAAGTTAATGTTTTGTAACAAGACTTACTGCTTCCTCCTTTCTTTCTTTTCTTTTTCCTTCCTTCTGCCCAACACGTTCATGCTTTCTGTGCATAATTTAGAATTTTCTTTTCCATTTTACAAGTTGGCCAATTTAAATTAGGTTGTTTTATTTGAAAAGCCTGTAATTCTCTTTTTTTTCCCCTTTTCACCTAATCACAAATTTCTTATCACAAAAATGAACATGTTAATTCTATTTTATTTCCTATTTTTCCAATCTTGTGACTCATTTCACTTCAACCAGTTCTACCTTAAAGTGGACAAGTACACATCAATGTTTTTTGTAGTTTCTATTTTCTTCTCTGCTTTAATGAAAATTATAGCCCTTCTAGCCAAATTTTTCCTGTGTCATTTCTATCTCTGCATTTCATTCCATTTCTGGCCTACCTTAATACTAAAACAAAAATGCTCTTTCAAAAATTAAAACTATCTAAAACTAGTGATGGCAAAATGAAGCCCCATAAAGCAGCCAAGCCCTGCAGGGAAATACTTCACACACGAATGGGCTTCGAGATGCTTCATTTTTCTTGACTACGCCATCCCATGGACAGAAAAATGTATAACATGCTTGGTGCATGCAATAAAATGGTGAGCTGTAAATCATGCTCTGCCCACCAAACAATATGTATTTGAAGAGTGATTTTAATTGTTCTGTTTTACTTTGTCTTCTAACTTCTCCAATATTCAGACAGCTCCGCCGAGACCAACGTTTCACCCCCACACTGATATAAAATGGACCCAACCGTTTGGGTCTCTTTCCAAATTTGGTACCAAAGCCTCCCCCACAGTGCGGCAGCTATCTTGAATTGGCCCGTTCCCAGAAAGTTTTACTTCATTCAGTGTCATTCAGTATTATTCAAAATCTTTCAGTGTCATTCCAAATCATTCAATGTCATTCACAATCTTTCCACATCCTTCCACCTTCCATCGTTCAGTGTCATTCCACATTCTCTTTCATATATAACATAACATAACAATAACATAATCCTGGGTCAGCAGACACCTAATTAATGTGTTAATACATGATACATTTTTCTATAAGCAACCCTTATGATTGTAACGTATTTTTAATTCTTTCTAGGCGGGAACTGTCCGAACAAAAAATTCATGCAATTTGTAATTAGACACTTTGTCATACAAAAAGTCACTCAGGGCAAGAGAAAAAAAATTGTCACTTGCCCAAGTTGGGCAAGTAATTTGGCCACTCGGGCAAGGCAAATTTTAGTGGCACTTGCCCTATGGGCAAGCAGTTTTTAAAGTTAACTTCGAACCCTGTGATGGTGTCTTGTGACCTGTCTTTATCAGCTGATGTTCCATGAAGGCGTGCCTTACCTGTCACAAGAATGAAGGCAAGTCACGCCCCCCGCTGTCCATTCACTCCGCCAAGACGCTGCTCCAGGTGGTAGAGAGGATGAAGGCTCCCTTGTCTCTGTTCATGGTTTTTATGCCTCGCTTGCAGATCTCAATGGCCTCTCTGATCCAGCGCTGTAGTTTGTTCTCTTCTGTGCGGATGACCCTGCCCTTCTCCCGGTCCATGATGTGGTTTTCCCTTTTGCAGTGGTCAGTGATTGCTGATTTGTAATGTTCATGTTGTGCTTGTTCTTTTACTGCTCTGATTTTTTAATTTTTTTGACAGGTAAGTCACACCCTCATGGAACATCAGCTGATAAAGACTGGTCTCAAGACACCATCATGCGACACTCTGAAGAAGGCGAAAGACTCGCTGAAACATGTCAGGTAAAAAATTAACCTAAAACATAAATGTCTGCTTTTAATGAATCAGTCAAATATCAATAATAAGAAGACAAAATGAACCTAATACAAATAAATGAATGCTTAATAACTCCCCTGCACATGCTCCTAAAAATCCAAACCTTCACCTGTAAATAAAACGTCCCGACCTGAAGACATCTTAATGTTATTATTTTGTTTTACACACAGCGCCGCCAAGTGGAATCAAAAATTTGTTTTTATTTAAATTTTCACGTACTGCACGGTGCCCTTCTGACGAATCCGACTGAAAATTAGTCAGAAAAGACTCAAGACAATGATCTTACTCTCTGCCGAATTTTGTGACGTTTTGGCAAAAGGCGTGGCTATTACGGTGCTGAAAAGTCCGATTGTACTTTGTGACAACAAAAGCTCCGGCAACATGACTCAGATGATCCTATCTTCTCGAAGTTGTACACATTTGAGGATACTTCAGCTCTGAAGACTTCTACCAACTTATTTTTCATCGTAGTAGTAGCGCCACCAACTGGTAAAAGCTAATACAAGTTATTTTCTTGGATGTTTTTCTCCGTGCAACTCAACAAGGTCGCCCTCATATATGCTCGGATTACTGTTTCGGCCATGAGGATGTCACAATACGAAATTCGTCCTTTTTCGTGAAAGGTTGTGGGAGTGGCATTGCACTGTTCGGCAATAAAACAACGCTGATTATGAGGTTGTAAATATGAACGACAACTCGTGAAACTTTACACACACATCAGGCCGAGCAAATTTATCAATATTTTATACGTTAGTTGTGCAGCTTTTTTGAAATGGCTCGCCATGGCCCTCGAGAAATGTTCAAAAAAGCAACCCTGGTTGAGTGTTTCACCTCGCCTTTTGTAAATTTTATGGAGTACAGTGAACCCTCGGTTATCGCGGTTAATGGGGACCGAGACCACCCGCGAAAACTGAAAATCCGCGAAGTAGCGGCACACCTTCAAAAATGCTTAAAAAAAATACAATATATATAATAAATATATAAATATATATATATATATATATATATATATATATATATATATATATATACGGGGAGAGAGAGAGTGAAATTCATGTTATAACAAAAAAAACAAATTATTATTAAAACATATTATTTTTTAATTCCCCAGCCATTCTTTTTGTATTTATTTAATTACTCCGACTTTTACCTGCTGGTACGCCGTCCGGTGTACCCTGTGAAATGAAAGGTGGCATTCTTTATTTATTTATTCATTTATTCATTCATAACTGACAGCCTCGCGCTCCGCTCGTGCCCGGGCGGAAGAGGTGCTCCAATTCGGCTTAACTGTGACACACGCCCGCCCTCCTCCCCCGGAACTTCCATTCGGTTAAACTTAGGGGCCGCTTGGCACCGCCCGTGCCCGGGGAAGGTGCTCCTCTTCGGCTTACTGTGACGCGAGCATGCCCTCCTCCTCCGGAGCTTCCATTCAGTTAAACTTAGGGGCCGCTTGAAACCGCCCGTGCCCGGGGAAGGTGCTCCTCTTCGGCTTACTGTGACGCGAGCATCCCCTCCTCCTCCGGAGCTTCCATTCGGTTAAACTTAGGGGCCGCTTGGAACCGCCCGTGCCCGTGGAAGGTGCTCCTCTTCGGCTTACTGTGACGCGAGCATGCCCTCCTCCTCCGGAGCTTCCATTCGGTTAAACTTAGGGGCCGCTTGGCACCGCCCGTGCCCGGGGAAGGTGTTCCTCTACGGCTTAACTGTCACGCACGCCGGCCGGAGCTCTGGTACGGTCCAAACCGCGCGAAACGTCGCCACCGATCGTGTCCGGGGGAACGTGCTCTTCTTCGTCCACTCTCCTCTTCGCCCACGCTCTTCTTCGGCGCACGCCGGCCGTCTAACCGCTCCAGCGCCCCGTCGTGCCGCTCGGCGAAACTACAATGCCCCCGAATATTTTTTAGACCCGCGAAGCACTGAACCCGCGAAAGGTGAACCGCGAAGTAGCGAGGGTTCACTGTATGTATAAGACCAAGACCTACAAAAAAGTCTCTTGGAGCAATGAGCTAGGTTTTACAGGAAGTCGGCCATTTTTAATTTCCTTAAAAGGGGGCGGGTCACCACAATGGACTTTGTGTAGAAATTATTATTGGGGCCCGAGCAGCGACGGCGGCGAGGTCCCTATTGTTTTTGTAGAAATTATTATTAGGGCCCGAGCAGCGACCGCTACGAGGTCCCCATTGTTTTTGTGGAAATTATTATTATTTTTATTATTATTATTAGGGCCCGAGCAGTGACCGCTGCGAGGTCCCTATTGTTTTTCTAGAAATTGTTATTAGGGCCCGAGCTGCGACGGCTGCGAGGTCCCTATTGTTTTTGTAGAAAATATTATTACTTTTATTATTAATAATATTATTATTATTATTATTAGGGCCTGAGCAGCGACCGCTGCGAAGTCCCTATTGTTTTTGTAGAAATTATTATTATTATTATTTTTCCGATTGTTCGATCGCATTTTTGACCCCCGAAACATGCACAAAAACTCACCAAACTTGGCAGTCTCATCGGGCATGGCGAAAAATTTGATATTTTAACGTCTAATATGAACAGGAAGTGAGTTATGAATTTTTGAAAGTCCGACTTTTGCCCTTTTTTGCATGTTTACAGGGGTCATTCTTTTGCACCCTGATCCTAAAGGCTTCATCTGATTGCCTTAAAGTTCTGTCTGGAGCATCTTAAGACCTGGGACAAACACTGGGGCTAAAATTTTTTGTTTCCGAAATACTATATGACGGGGGCGGGGCTTCAAAGTTTTCACTTAAGATTTCCTTCGCCGCAATGGACAAAATGCTTAATAACTCTCCTGCACGTGCTGCTAAAAATCCAAAACTTCACATGTACATAAAGAGTCGGTACCTGAAGACATCTATATGTTTATATTCAGTTATACACCTTGCGCCAATCAATATAAATTTTTACATTTTGACGTACTGCACGGTGCCCTTTTAACGAATCCGATTGAAAATTGGCTAGAAAAGACTCAAGACATTGATCTTACTCTATCCCTATTTTTATGACTTTCCTTCAAAGGGCGTGGCTATTACGGTGCCGCAGAGTCTGATTATTCTCCGTGGCAACAAAAGTTCCTGCAAAATGATTCAGATGATCCATCTTCTGGAAATCTTTCACATTTGAGGATATTCAGGCCCTGAAGACGGCTGCCAACTTATTTTTGATCGCAGTGGTAGCGCCACCAACTGGTTAAAACAAATACAAATTATTTTCGTTGATGTTTTTCTCCGGGCAGGTTAACAAAATCTACCTTATATTTGCTCGGATGAGTGTTTAGGCCTTGAGCATGTCACAATACGAAAGTCTTTCGCCTTCTTCAGAGTGTCACATGATGGTGTCTTGTGACCCGTCTTTATCAGTTGATGTTCCATGAGGGCGTGACTTACCTGTCACAAGAATGAAGGCAAGTCACGCCCCCCGCTGTCCGTTCACTCCGCCAAGATGCTGGTCCAGGTGGTAGAGAGGATGAAGGCTCCCTTGTCTCTGTTCATGGTTTTTATGCCTCGCTTGCAGATCTCAATGGCCTCTCTGATCCAGCGCTGTTGTTTGTTCTCTTCTGTGCGGATGACCCTGCCCTTCTCCCGGTCCATGATGTGGTTTTCCCTTTTGCAGTGGTCAGTGATTGCTGATTTGTAATGTTCATGTTGTGCTTGTTCTTTTACTGCTCTGATTTTTTCATTTTTTTGACAGGTAAGTCACACCCTCATGGAAC
Source organism: Idiotropiscis lumnitzeri (assembly GCF_059441095.1). Classification (NCBI taxonomy): domain Eukaryota; kingdom Metazoa; phylum Chordata; class Actinopteri; order Syngnathiformes; family Syngnathidae; genus Idiotropiscis; species Idiotropiscis lumnitzeri. Next base: position 307,540 of record NW_028283728.1, on the reverse strand, counting down.
ATCAGCTCAAGACACCATCATGCGACACTCTGAAGAAGGCGAAAGACTCGCCGAAACATGTCAGGTAAAAAATTAACCTAAAACATAATTGTCTGCTTTTAATGAATCAGTCAAATATCAATAATAAGAAGACAAAATGAACCTAATACAAATAAATGAATGCTTAATAACTCCCCTGCACATGCTCCTAAAAATCCAAACCTTCACCTGTAAATAAAACGTCCCGACCTGAAGACATCTTAATGTTATTATTTTGTTATACACACAGTGCCGCCAAGTGGAATCAAAAATGTGTTTTTATTTTAATTTTCACGTACTGCACGGTGCCCTTTTGACGAATCCGACTGAAAATTAGTCAGAAAAGACTCAAGACAATGATCTTACTCTCTGCCGAATTTTGTGACGTTTTGGCAAAAGGCGTGGCTATTAAGGTGCTGAAAAGTCCGATTGTACTCTGTGGCAACAAAAGCTCCGGCAACATGACTCAGATGATCCTATCTTCTCGAAGTTGTACACATTTGAGGATACTTCAGCCCTGAAGACATCTACCAACTTATTTTACATCGTAGTAGTAGCGCCACCAACTGGTAAAAGCTAATACAAGTTATTTTCTTGGATGTTTTTCTCCGTGCAACTCAACAAGGTCGCCCTCATATATGCTCGGATGACTGTTTCGGCCATGAGGATGTCACAATACGAAATTCGTCCTTTTTCGTGAAAAGTTGTGGGAGTGGCATTGCACTGTTCGGCAATAAAACAAAGCTGATTATGAGGTTCTAAATATGAACGACAACTCGTAAAACTTTACACACACATCAGGCCGAGCAAATTTATCAATATTTTATACGTTAGTTGTGCAGCTTTTTTTAAATGGCTCGCCATGGCCCTCGAGAAATGTTAAAAAAAAGCAGCTCTGGTTGAGTGTTTCACCTCGCTTTTTGTAAATTTTATGGAGTACAGTGAACCCTCGGTTATCGCGGTTAATGGGGACCGAGACCACCCGCGAAAACTGAAAATCCGCGAAGTAGCGGCGCACCTTCAAAAATGCTTAAAAAAAATATACAATATATATAATAAATATATATATATATATATATATATATATATATATATATATATATATATATATATATATATATATATATATATATATATATATATATATATATATATATATATATATACGGGGAGAGAGAGAGTGAAATTCATGTTATAACAAAAAAAACAAATTATTATTAAAACGTATTATTTTTTTATTCCCCAGCCATTCTTTTTGTATTTATTTAATTACTCCGACTTTTACCTGCTGGTACGCCGTCCGGTGTGCCCTGTGAAATGAAAGGTAGCATTCTTTATTTATTTATTCATTTATTCATTCATAACTGACAGCCTCGCGCTCCGCTCGTGCCCGGGCAGAAGAGGTGCTCCAATTCGGCTTAACTGTGACACACGCCCGCCCTCCTCCCCCGGAGCTTCCATTCGGTTAAACTTAGGGGCCGCTTGGCACCGCCGTGCCCGGGGAAGGTGCTCCTCTTCGGCTTACTGTGACGCGAGCATGCCCTCCTCCTCCGGAGCTTCCATTCGGTTAAACTTAGGGGCCGCTTGGAACCGCCCGTGCCCGGGGAAGGTGCTCCTCTTCGGCTTACTGTGACGCGAGCATGCCCTCCTCCTCCGGAGCTTCCATTCGGTTAAACTTAGGGGCCGCTTGGAACCGCCCGTGCCCGAGGAAGGTGCTCCTCTTCGGCTTACTGTGACGCGAACATGCCCTCCTCCTCCGGAGCTTCCATTCGGTTAAACTTCGGGGCCGCTTGGCACCGCCCGTGCCCGGGGAAGGTGCTCCTCTACGGCTTAACTGCCACACACGCCGGCCGGAGCTCTGGTACGGTCCGAACCGCGCGAAACGTCGCCACCGATCGTGTCCGGGGGAACGTGCTCTTCTTCGTCCACTCTCCTCTTCGCCCACGTTCTTCTTCGGCGCACGCCGGCCGTCTAACCGCTCCAGCGCCCCGTCGTGCCGCTTGGCGAAACTACAATGCCCCCGAATATTTTTTAGACCCGCGAAGCACTGAACCCGCGAAGCGCACGCCGGCCGTCTAACCGCTCCAGCGCCCCGTCGTGCCGCTCGGCGAAACTACAATGCCCCCGAATATTTTTTAGACCCGCGAAGCACTGAACCCGCGAAAGGTGAACCGCGAAGTAGCGAGGGTTCACTGTATGTATAAGACCAAGACCTACAAAAAAGTCTCTTGGAGCAATGAGCTAGGTTTTACAGGAAGTCGGCCATTTTTAATTTCCTTAAAAGGGGGCGGGTCACCACAATGGACTTTGTGTAGAAATTATTATTGGGGCCCGAGCAGCGACGGCGGCGAGGTCCCTATTGTTTTTGTAGAAATTATTATTAGGGCCCGAGCAGCGACCGCTACGAGGTCCCCATTGTTTTTGTGGAAATTATTATTATTTTTATTATTATTATTAGGGCCCGAGCAGTGACCGCTGCGAGGTCCCTATTGTTTTTCTAGAAATTGTTATTAGGGCCCGAGCTGCGACGGCTGCGAGGTCCCTATTGTTTTTGTAGAAAATATTATTACTTTTATTATTAATAATATTATTATTATTATTATTAGGGCCTGAGCAGCGACCGCTGCGAAGTCCCTATTGTTTTTGTAGAAATTATTATTATTATTATTTTTCCGATTGTTCGATCGCATTTTTGACCCCCGAAACATGCACAAAAACTCACCAAACTTGGCAGTCTCATCGGGCATGGCGAAAAATTTGATATTTTAACGTCTAATATGAACAGGAAGTGAGTTATGAATTTTTGAAAGTCCGACTTTTGCCCTTTTTTGCATGTTTACAGGGGTCATTCTTTTGCACCCTGATCCTAAAGGCTTCATCTGATTGCCTTAAAGTTCTGTCTGGAGCATCTTAAGACCTGGGACAAACACTGGGGCTAAAATTTTTTGTTTCCGAAATACTATATGACGGGGGCGGGGCTTCAAAGTTTTCACTTAAGATTTCCTTCGCCGCAATGGACAAAATGCTTAATAACTCTCCTGCACGTGCTGCTAAAAATCCAAAACTTCACATGTACATAAAGAGTCGGTACCTGAAGACATCTATATGTTTATATTCAGTTATACACCTTGCGCCAATCAATATAAATTTTTACATTTTGACGTACTGCACGGTGCCCTTTTAACGAATCCGATTGAAAATTGGCTAGAAAAGACTCAAGACATTGATCTTACTCTATCCCTATTTTTATGACTTTCCTTCAAAGGGCGTGGCTATTACGGTGCCGCAGAGTCTGATTATTCTCCGTGGCAACAAAAGTTCCTGCAAAATGATTCAGATGATCCATCTTCTGGAAATCTTTCACATTTGAGGATATTCAGGCCCTGAAGACGGCTGCCAACTTATTTTTGATCGCAGTGGTAGCGCCACCAACTGGTTAAAACAAATACAAATTATTTTCGTTGATGTTTTTCTCCGGGCAGGTTAACAAAATCTACCTTATATTTGCTCGGATGAGTGTTTAGGCCTTGAGCATGTCACAATACGAAAGTCTTTCGCCTTCTTCAGAGTGTCACATGATGGTGTCTTGTGACCCGTCTTTATCAGTTGATGTTCCATGAGGGCGTGACTTACCTGTCACAAGAATGAAGGCAAGTCACGCCCCCCGCTGTCCGTTCACTCCGCCAAGATGCTGGTCCAGGTGGTAGAGAGGATGAAGGCTCCCTTGTCTCTGTTCATGGTTTTTATGCCTCGCTTGCAGATCTCAATGGCCTCTCTGATCCAGCGCTGTTGTTTGTTCTCTTCTGTGCGGATGACCCTGCCCTTCTCCCGGTCCATGATGTGGTTTTCCCTTTTGCAGTGGTCAGTGATTGCTGATTTGTAATGTTCATGTTGTGCTTGTTCTTTTACTGCTCTGATTTTTTCATTTTTTTGACAGGTAAGTCACACCCTCATGGAACATCAGCTCAAGACACCATCATGCGACACTCTGAAGAAGGCGAAAGACTCGCCGAAACATGTCAGGTAAAAAATTAACCTAAAACATAATTGTCTGCTTTTAATGAATCAGTCAAATATCAATAATAAGAAGACAAAATGAACCTAATACAAATAAATGAATGCTTAATAACTCCCCTGCACATGCTCCTAAAAATCCAAACCTTCACCTGTAAATAAAACGTCCCGACCTGAAGACATCTTAATGTTATTATTTTGTTATACACACAGTGCCGCCAAGTGGAATCAAAAATGTGTTTTTATTTTAATTTTCACGTACTGCACGGTGCCCTTTTGACGAATCCGACTGAAAATTAGTCAGAAAAGACTCAAGACAATGATCTTACTCTCTGCCGAATTTTGTGACGTTTTGGCAAAAGGCGTGGCTATTAAGGTGCTGAAAAGTCCGATTGTACTCTGTGGCAACAAAAGCTCCGGCAACATGACTCAGATGATCCTATCTTCTCGAAGTTGTACACATTTGAGGATACTTCAGCCCTGAAGACATCTACCAACTTATTTTACATCGTAGTAGTAGCGCCACCAACTGGTAAAAGCTAATACAAGTTATTTTCTTGGATGTTTTTCTCCGTGCAACTCAACAAGGTCGCCCTCATATATGCTCGGATGACTGTTTCGGCCATGAGGATGTCACAATACGAAATTCGTCCTTTTTCGTGAAAAGTTGTGGGAGTGGCATTGCACTGTTCGGCAATAAAACAAAGCTGATTATGAGGTTCTAAATATGAACGACAACTCGTAAAACTTTACACACACATCAGGCCGAGCAAATTTATCAATATTTTATACGTTAGTTGTGCAGCTTTTTTTAAATGGCTCGCCATGGCCCTCGAGAAATGTTAAAAAAAAGCAGCTCTGGTTGAGTGTTTCACCTCGCTTTTTGTAAATTTTATGGAGTACAGTGAACCCTCGGTTATCGCGGTTAATGGGGACCGAGACCACCCGCGAAAACTGAAAATCCGCGAAGTAGCGGCGCACCTTCAAAAATGCTTAAAAAAAATATACAATATATATAATAAATATATATATATATATATATATATATATATATATATATATATATATATATATATATATATATATATATATATATATATATATATATATATATATATATATATATATACGGGGAGAGAGAGAGTGAAATTCATGTTATAACAAAAAAAACAAATTATTATTAAAACGTATTATTTTTTTATTCCCCAGCCATTCTTTTTGTATTTATTTAATTACTCCGACTTTTACCTGCTGGTACGCCGTCCGGTGTGCCCTGTGAAATGAAAGGTAGCATTCTTTATTTATTTATTCATTTATTCATTCATAACTGACAGCCTCGCGCTCCGCTCGTGCCCGGGCAGAAGAGGTGCTCCAATTCGGCTTAACTGTGACACACGCCCGCCCTCCTCCCCCGGAGCTTCCATTCGGTTAAACTTAGGGGCCGCTTGGCACCGCCGTGCCCGGGGAAGGTGCTCCTCTTCGGCTTACTGTGACGCGAGCATGCCCTCCTCCTCCGGAGCTTCCATTCGGTTAAACTTAGGGGCCGCTTGGAACCGCCCGTGCCCGGGGAAGGTGCTCCTCTTCGGCTTACTGTGACGCGAGCATGCCCTCCTCCTCCGGAGCTTCCATTCGGTTAAACTTAGGGGCCGCTTGGAACCGCCCGTGCCCGTGGAAGGTGCTCCTCTTCGGCTTACTGTGACGCGAGCATGCCCTCCTCCTCCGGAGCTTCCATTCGGTTAAACTTAGGGGCCGCTTGGCACCGCCCGTGCCCGGGGAAGGTGTTCCTCTACGGCTTAACTGTCACGCACGCCGGCCGGAGCTCTGGTACGGTCCAAACCGCGCGAAACGTCGCCACCGATCGTGTCCGGGGGAACGTGCTCTTCTTCGTCCACTCTCCTCTTCGCCCACGCTCTTCTTCGGCGCACGCCGGCCGTCTAACCGCTCCAGCGCCCCGTCGTGCCGCTCGGCGAAACTACAATGCCCCCGAATATTTTTTAGACCCGCGAAGCACTGAACCCGCGAAAGGTGAACCGCGAAGTAGCGAGGGTTCACTGTATGTATAAGACCAAGACCTACAAAAAAGTCTCTTGGAGCAATGAGCTAGGTTTTACAGGAAGTCGGCCATTTTTAATTTCCTTAAAAGGGGGCGGGTCACCACAATGGACTTTGTGTAGAAATTATTATTGGGGCCCGAGCAGCGACGGCGGCGAGGTCCCTATTGTTTTTGTAGAAATTATTATTAGGGCCCGAGCAGCGACCGCTACGAGGTCCCCATTGTTTTTGTGGAAATTATTATTATTTTTATTATTATTATTAGGGCCCGAGCAGTGACCGCTGCGAGGTCCCTATTGTTTTTCTAGAAATTGTTATTAGGGCCCGAGCTGCGACGGCTGCGAGGTCCCTATTGTTTTTGTAGAAAATATTATTACTTTTATTATTAATAATATTATTATTATTATTATTAGGGCCTGAGCAGCGACCGCTGCGAAGTCCCTATTGTTTTTGTAGAAATTATTATTATTATTATTTTTCCGATTGTTCGATCGCATTTTTGACCCCCGAAACATGCACAAAAACTCACCAAACTTGGCAGTCTCATCGGGCATGGCGAAAAATTTGATATTTTAACGTCTAATATGAACAGGAAGTGAGTTATGAATTTTTGAAAGTCCGACTTTTGCCCTTTTTTGCATGTTTACAGGGGTCATTCTTTTGCACCCTGATCCTAAAGGCTTCATCTGATTGCCTTAAAGTTCTGTCTGGAGCATCTTAAGACCTGGGACAAACACTGGGGCTAAAATTTTTTGTTTCCGAAATACTATATGACGGGGGCGGGGCTTCAAAGTTTTCACTTAAGATTTCCTTCGCCGCAATGGACAAAATGCTTAATAACTCTCCTGCACGTGCTGCTAAAAATCCAAAACTTCACATGTACATAAAGAGTCGGTACCTGAAGACATCTATATGTTTATATTCAGTTATACACCTTGCGCCAATCAATATAAATTTTTACATTTTGACGTACTGCACGGTGCCCTTTTAACGAATCCGATTGAAAATTGGCTAGAAAAGACTCAAGACATTGATCTTACTCTATCCCTATTTTTATGACTTTCCTTCAAAGGGCGTGGCTATTACGGTGCCGCAGAGTCTGATTATTCTCCGTGGCAACAAAAGTTCCTGCAAAATGATTCAGATGATCCATCTTCTGGAAATCTTTCACATTTGAGGATATTCAGGCCCTGAAGACGGCTGCCAACTTATTTTTGATCGCAGTGGTAGCGCCACCAACTGGTTAAAACAAATACAAATTATTTTCGTTGATGTTTTTCTCCGGGCAGGTTAACAAAATCTACCTTATATTTGCTCGGATGAGTGTTTAGGCCTTGAGCATGTCACAATACGAAAGTCTTTCGCCTTCTTCAGAGTGTCACATGATGGTGTCTTGTGACCCGTCTTTATCAGTTGATGTTCCATGAGGGCGTGACTTACCTGTCACAAGAATGAAGGCAAGTCACGCCCCCCGCTGTCCGTTCACTCCGCCAAGATGCTGGTCCAGGTGGTAGAGAGGATGAAGGCTCCCTTGTCTCTGTTCATGGTTTTTATGCCTCGCTTGCAGATCTCAATGGCCTCTCTGATCCAGCGCTGTTGTTTGTTCTCTTCTGTGCGGATGACCCTGCCCTTCTCCCGGTCCATGATGTGGTTTTCCCTTTTGCAGTGGTCAGTGATTGCTGATTTGTAATGTTCATGTTGTGCTTGTTCTTTTACTGCTCTGATTTTTTCATTTTTTTGACAGGTAAGTCACACCCTCATGGAACATCAGCTCAAGACACCATCATGCGACACTCTGAAGAAGGCGAAAGACTCGCCGAAACATGTCAGGTAAAAAATTAACCTAAAACATAATTGTCTGCTTTTAATGAATCAGTCAAATATCAATAATAAGAAGACAAAATGAACCTAATACAAATAAATGAATGCTTAATAACTCCCCTGCACATGCTCCTAAAAATCCAAACCTTCACCTGTAAATAAAACGTCCCGACCTGAAGACATCTTAATGTTATTATTTTGTTATACACACAGTGCCGCCAAGTGGAATCAAAAATGTGTTTTTATTTTAATTTTCACGTACTGCACGGTGCCCTTTTGACGAATCCGACTGAAAATTAGTCAGAAAAGACTCAAGACAATGATCTTACTCTCTGCCGAATTTTGTGACGTTTTGGCAAAAGGCGTGGCTATTAAGGTGCTGAAAAGTCCGATTGTACTCTGTGGCAACAAAAGCTCCGGCAACATGACTCAGATGATCCTATCTTCTCGAAGTTGTACACATTTGAGGATACTTCAGCCCTGAAGACATCTACCAACTTATTTTACATCGTAGTAGTAGCGCCACCAACTGGTAAAAGCTAATACAAGTTATTTTCTTGGATGTTTTTCTCCGTGCAACTCAACAAGGTCGCCCTCATATATGCTCGGATGACTGTTTCGGCCATGAGGATGTCACAATACGAAATTCGTCCTTTTTCGTGAAAAGTTGTGGGAGTGGCATTGCACTGTTCGGCAATAAAACAAAGCTGATTATGAGGTTCTAAATATGAACGACAACTCGTAAAACTTTACACACACATCAGGCCGAGCAAATTTATCAATATTTTATACGTTAGTTGTGCAGCTTTTTTTAAATGGCTCGCCATGGCCCTCGAGAAATGTAAAAAAAAAGCAGCTCTGGTTGAGTGTTTCACCTCGCTTTTTGTAAATTTTATGGAGTACAGTGAACCCTCGGTTATCGCGGTTAATGGGGACCGAGACCACCCGCGAAAACTGAAAATCCGCGAAGTAGCGGCGCACCTTCAAAAATGCTTAAAAAAAATATACAATATATATAATAAATATATATATATATATATATATATATATATATATATATATATATATATATATATATATATATATATATATATATATATATATATATATATATATATATACGGGGAGAGAGAGAGTGAAATTCATGTTATAACAAAAAAAACAAATTATTATTAAAACGTATTATTTTTTTATTCCCCAGCCATTCTTTTTGTATTTATTTAATTACTCCGACTTTTACCTGCTGGTACGCCGTCCGGTGTGCCCTGTGAAATGAAAGGTAGCATTCTTTATTTATTTATTCATTTATTCATTCATAACTGACAGCCTCGCGCTCCGCTCGTGCCCGGGCAGAAGAGGTGCTCCAATTCGGCTTAACTGTGACACACGCCCGCCCTCCTCCCCCGGAGCTTCCATTCGGTTAAACTTAGGGGCCGCTTGGCACCGCCGTGCCCGGGGAAGGTGCTCCTCTTCGGCTTACTGTGACGCGAGCATGCCCTCCTCCTCCGGAGCTTCCATTCGGTTAAACTTAGGGGCCGCTTGGAACCGCCCGTGCCCGGGGAAGGTGCTCCTCTTCGGCTTACTGTGACGCGAGCATGCCCTCCTCCTCCGGAGCTTCCATTCGGTTAAACTTAGGGGCCGCTTGGAACCGCCCGTGCCCGAGGAAGGTGCTCCTCTTCGGCTTACTGTGACGCGAACATGCCCTCCTCCTCCGGAGCTTCCATTCGGTTAAACTTCGGGGCCGCTTGGCACCGCCCGTGCCCGGGGAAGGTGCTCCTCTACGGCTTAACTGCCACACACGCCGGCCGGAGCTCTGGTACGGTCCGAACCGCGCGAAACGTCGCCACCGATCGTGTCCGGGGGAACGTGCTCTTCTTCGTCCACTCTCCTCTTCGCCCACGTTCTTCTTCGGCGCACGCCGGCCGTCTAACCGCTCCAGCGCCCCGTCGTGCCGCTTGGCGAAACTACAATGCCCCCGAATATTTTTTAGACCCGCGAAGCACTGAACCCGCGAAAGGTGAACCGCGAAGTAGCGAGGGTTCACTGTATGTATAAGACCAAGACCTACAAAAAAGTCTCTTGGAGCAATGAGCTAGGTTTTACAGGAAGTCGGCCATTTTGAATTTACTTAAAAGGGGGCGGGTCACCACAATGGACTTTGTGTAGAAATTATTATTGGGGCCCGAGCAGCGACCGCGGCGAGGTCCCTATTGTTTTTGTAGAAAATATTATTACTTTTATTATTATTATTATTATTATTATTATTATTAGGGCCTGAGCAGCGACCGCTGCGAAGTCCCTATTGTTTTTGTAGAAATTAGTATTATTATTATTTTTCCGATTGTTCGATCGCATTTTTGACCCCCGAAACATGCACAAAAACTCACCAAACTTGGCAGTCTCATCGGGCATGGCGAAAAATTTTATATTTTTTAACGTCTAATATGAACAGGAAGTGAGTTATGAATTTTTGAAAGTCCGACTTTTGCCCTTTTTTGCATGTTTACAGGGGTCATTCTTTTGCACCCTGATCCTAAAGGCTTCATCTGATTGCCTTAAAGTTCTGTCTGGAGCATCTTAAGACCTGGGACAAACACTGGGGCTAAAATTTTTTGTTTCCGAAATACTATATGACGGGGGCGGGGCTTCAAAGTTTTCACTTAAGATTTCCTTCGCCGCAATGGACAAAATGCTTAATAACTCTCCTGCACATGCTGCTAAAAATCCAAAACTTCACATGTACATAAAGAGTCGGTACCTGAAGACATCTATATGTTTATATTCAGTTATACACCTTGCGCCAATCAATATCAATTTTTACATTTTGACGTACTGCACGGTGCCCTTTTAACGAATCCGATTGAAAATTGGCTAGAAAAGACTCAAGACATTGATCTTACTCTATCCCTATTTTTATGACTTTCCCTCAAAGGGCGTGGCTATTACGGTGCCGCAGATTCTGATTATTCTCCGTGGCAACAAAAGTTCCTGCAAAATGATTCAGATGATCCATCTTCTGGAAATCTTTCACATTTGAGGATATTCAGGCCCTGAAGACGGCTGCCAACTTATTTTTGATCGCAGTGGTAGTGCCACCAACTGGTTAAAACAAATACAAATTATTTTTGTTGATGTTTTTCTCCGGGCAAGTGAACAAAATCTACCTTATATTTGCTCGGATGAGTGTTTAGGCCTTGAGCATGTCACAATACGAAAGTCTTTCGCCTTCTTCAGAGTGTCACATGATGCTGTCTTGTGACCCGTCTTTATCAGCTGATGTTCCATGAGGGCGTGACTTACCTGTCACAAGAATGAAGGCAAGTCACGCCCCCCGCTGTCCGTTCACTCCGCCAAGATGCTGGTCCAGGTGGTAGAGAGGATGAAGGCTCCCTTGTCTCTGTTCATGGTTTTTATGCCTCGCTTGCAGATCTCAATGGCCTCTCTGATCCAGCGCTGTTGTTTGTTCTCTTCTGTGCGGATGACCCTGCCCTTCTCCAGGTCCATGATGTGGTTTTCCCTTTTGCAGTGGTCAGTGATTGCTGATTTGTAATGTTCATGTTGTGCTTGTTCTTTTACTGCTCTGATTTTTTTCATTTTTTTGACAGGTAAGTCACACCCTCATGGAACATCAGCTCAAGACACCATCATGCGACACTCTGAAGAAGGCGAAAGACTCGCCGAAACATGTCAGGTAAAAAATTAACCTAAAACATAATTGTCTGCTTTTAATGAATCAGTCAAATATCAATAATAAGAAGACAAAATGAACCTAATACAAATAAATGAATGCTTAATAACTCCCCTGCACATGCTCCTAAAAATCCAAACCTTCACCTGTAAATAAAACGTCCCGACCTGAAGACATCTTAATGTTATTATTTTGTTATACACACAGTGCCGCCAAGTGGAATCAAAAATTTGTTTTTATTTTAATTTTCACGTACTGCACGGTGCCCTTTTGACGAACCCGACTGAAAATGAGTCAGAAAAGACTCAAGACAATGATCTTACTCTCTGCCGAATTTTGTGACGTTTTGGCAAAAGGCGTGGCTATTAAGGTGCTGAAAAGTCCGATTGTACTCTGTGGCAACAAAAGCTCCGGCAACATGACTCAGATGATCCTATCTTCTCGAAGTTGTACACATTTGAGGATACTTCAGCCCTGAAGACATCTACCAACTTATTTTACATCGTAGTAGTAGCGCCACCAACTGGTAAAAGCTAATACAAGTTATTTTCTTGGATGTTTTTCTCCGTGCAACTCAACAAGGTCGCCCTCATATATGCTCGGATGACTGTTTCGGCCATGAGGATGTCACAATACGAAATTCGTCCTTTTTCATGAAAAGTTGTGGGAGTGGCATTGCACTGTTCGTCAATAAAACAAAGCTGATTATGAGGTTCTAAATATGAACGACAACTCGTAAAACTTTACACACACATCAGGCCGAGCAAATTTATCAATATTTTATACGTTAGTTGTGCAGCTTTTTTGAAATGGCTCGCCATGGCCCTCGAGAAATGTTAAAAAAAGCAGCTCTGGTTGAGTGTTTCACCTCGCTTTTTGTAAATTTTATGGAGTACAGTGAACCCTCGGTTATCGCGGTTAACGGGGACCGAGACCACCCGCGAAAACTGAAAATCCGCGAAGTAGCGGCGCACCTTCAAAAATGCTTAAAAAAATATACAATATATATAATAAATATATATATATATATATATATACGGGGAGAGAGAGAGTGAAATTCATGTTATAACAAAAAAACCAAATTATTATTAAAACGTATTATTTTTTTATTCCCCAGCCATTCTTTTTGTATTTATTTAATTACTCCGACTTTTACCTGCTGGTACGCCGTCCGGTGTGCCCTGTGAAATGAAAGGTGGCATTCTTTATTTATTTATTCATTTATTCATTCATAACTGACAGCCTCGCGCTCCGCTCGTGCCCGGGCAGAAGAGGTGCTCCAATTTGGCTTAACTGTGACACACGCCCGCCCTCCTCCCCCGGAGCTTCCATTCGGTTAAACTTAGGGGCCGCTTGGCACCGCCCGTGCCCGGGGAAGGTGCTCCTCTTCGGCTTACTGTGACGCGAGCATGCCCTCCTCCTGCGGAGCTTCCATTCGGTTAAACTTAGGGGCCGCTTGGAACCGCCCGTGCCCGGGGAAGGTGCTCCTCTTCGGCTTACTGTGACGCGAGCATGCCCTCCTCCTCCGGAGCTTCCATTCGGTTAAACTTAGGGGCCGCTTGGCACCGCCCGTGCCCGGGGAAGGTGCTCCTCTACGGCTTAACTGCCACGCACGCCGGCCGGAGCTCTGGTACGGTCCGAACCGCGCGAAACGTCGCCACCGATCGTGTCCGGGGGAACGTGCTCTTCTTCGTCCACTCTCCTCTTCGCCCACGCTCTTCTTCGGCGCACGCCGGCCGTCTAACCGCTCCAGCGCCCCGTCGTGCCGCTCGGCGAAACTACAATGCCCCCGAATATTTTTTAGACCCGCGAAGCACTGAACCCGCGAAAGGTGAACCGCGAAGTAGCGAGGGTTCACTGTATGTATAAGACCAAGACCTACAAAAAAGTCTCTTGGAGCAATGAGCTAGGTTTTACAGGAAGTCGGCCATTTTGAATTTACTTAAAAGGGGGCGGGTCACCACAATGGACTTTGTGTAGAAATTATTATTGGGGCCCGAGCAGCGACCGCGGCGAGGTCCCTATTGTTTTTGTAGAAAATATTATTACTTTTATTATTATTATTATTAGGGCCTGAGCAGCGACCGCTGCGAAGTCCCTATTGTTTTTGTAGAAATTATTATTATTATTATTTTTCCGATTGTTCGATCGCATTTTTGACCCCCGAAACATGCACAAAAACTCACCAAACTTGGCAGTCTCATCGGGCATGGCGAAAAATTTGTTATTTTAACGTCTAATATGAACAGGAAGTGAGTTATGAATTTTTGAAAGTCCGACTTTTGCCCTTTTTTGCATGTTTACAGGGGTCATTCTTTTGCACCCTGATCCTAAAGGCTTCATCTGATTGCCTTAAAATTCTGTCTGTAGCATCTGAAGACCTGGGACAAACACTGGGGCTAAAATTTTTTGTTTCCGAAATACTATATGACGGGGGCGGGGCTTCAAAGTTTTCACTTAAGATTTCCTTCGCCGCAATGGACAAAATGCTTAATAACTCTCCTGCACATGCTGCTAAAAATCCAAAACTTCACATGTACATAAAAAGTCTGTACCTGAAGACATCTATATGTTTATATTCAGTTATACACCTTGCGCCAATCAATATCATTTTTTACATTTTGACTTACTGCACGGTGCCCTTTTAACGAATCTGATTGAAAATTGGCTAGAAAAGACTCAAGACATTGATCTTACTCTATCCCTATTTTTGTGACTTTCCTTCGAAGGGCGTGGCTATTACGGTGCCGCAGAGTCTGATTATTCTCCGTGGCAACAAAAGTTCCTGCAAAATGATTCAGATGATCCATCTTCTCGAAATTTTTCACATTTGAGGATATTCAGGCCCTGAAGACGGCTGCCAACTTATTTTTGATCGCAGTGGTAGCGCCACCAACTGGTTAAAACAAATACAAATTATTTTCGTTGATGTTTTTCTCCGGGCAGGTGAACAAAATCTACCTTATATTTGCTCGGATGAGTGTTTAGGCCTTGAGCATGTCACAATACGAAAGTCTTTCGCCTTCTTCAGAGTGTCACATGATGCTGTCTTGTGACCCGTCTTTATCAGCTGATGTTCCATGAGGGCGTGACTTACCTGTCACAAGAATGAAGGCAAGTCACGCCCCCGCTGTCCGTTCACTCCGCCAAGATGCTGGTCCAGGTGGTAGAGAGGATGAAGGCTCCCTTGTCTCTGTTCATGGTTTTTATGCCTCGCTTGCAGATCTCAATGGCCTCTCTGATCCAGCGCTGTTGTTTGTTCTCTTCTGTGCGGATGACCCTGCCCTTCTCCCGGTCCATGATGTAGTTTTCCCTTTTGCAGTGGTCAGTGATTGCTGATTTGTAATGTTCATGTTGTGCTTGTTCTTTTACTGCTCTGATTTTTTTCATTTTTTTGACAGGTAAGTCACACCCTCATGGAACATCAGCTCAAGACACCATCATGCGACACTCTGAAGAAGGCGAAAGACTCGCCGAAAGATGTCAGGTAAAAATTTTACCTAAAACATAATTGTCTGCTTTTAATGAATCAGTCAAATATCAATAATAAGAAGACAAAATGAACCTAATACAAATAAATGAATGCTTAATAACTCCCCTGCACATGCTCCTAAAAATCCAAACCTTCACCTGTAAATAAAACGTCCCGACCTGAAGACATCGTAATGTTATTATTTTGTTATACACACAGTGCCGCCAAGTGGAATCAAAAATTTGTTTTTATTTTAATTTTCACGTACTGCACGGTGCCCTTTTGACGAATCCGACTGAAAATTAGTCAGAAAAGACTCAAGACAATGATCTTACTCTCTGCCGAATTTTGTGACGTTTTGGCAAAAGGCGTGGCTATTAAGGTGCTGAAAAGTCCGATTGTACTCTGTGGCAACAAAAGCTCCGGCAACATGACTCAGATGATCCTATCTTCTCGAAGTTGTACACATTTGAGGATACTTCAGCCCTGAAGACATCTACCAACTTATTTTACATCGTAGTAGTAGCGCCACCAACTGGTAAAAGCTAATACAAGTTATTTTCTTGGATGTTTTTCTCCGTGCAACTCAACAAGGTCGCCCTCATATATGCTCGGATGACTGTTTCGGCCATGAGGATGTCACAATACGAAATTCGTCCTTTTTCGTGAAAAGTTGTGGGAGTGGCATTGCACTGTTCGGCAATAAAACAAAGCTGATTATGAGGTTCTAAATATGAACGACAACTCGTAAAACTTTACACACACATCAGGCCGAGCAAATTTATCAATATTTTATACGTTAGTTGTGCAGCTTTTTTGAAATGGCTCGCCATGGCCCTCGAGAAATGTTAAAAAAAGCAGCTCTGGTTGAGTGTTTCACCTCGCTTTTTGTAAATTTTATGGAGTACAGTGAACCCTCGGTTATCGCGGTTAATGGGGACCGAGACCACCCGCGAAAACTGAAAATCCGCGAAGTAGCGGCGCACCTTCAAAAATGCTTAAAAAAAATATACAATATATATAATAAATATATATATATATATATATATATATATATATATATATATATATATATATATATATATATATATATATATATACGGGGAGAGAGAGAGTGAAATTCATGTTATAACAAAAAAACCAAATTATTATTAAAACGTATTATTTTTTTATTCCCCAGCCATTCTTTTTGTATTTATTTAATTACTCCGACTTTTACCTGCTGGTACGCCGTCCGGTGTGCCCTGTGAAATGAAAGGTGGCATTCTTTATTTATTTATTCATTTATTCATTCATAACTGACAGCCTCGCGCTCCGCTCGTGCCCGGGCAGAAGAGGTGCTCCAATTTGGCTTAACTGTGACACACGCCCGCCCTCCTCCCCCGGAGCTTCCATTCGGTTAAACTTAGGGGCCGCTTGGCACCGCCCGTGCCCGGGGAAGGTGCTCCTCTTCGGCTTACTGTGACGCGAGCATGCCCTCCTCCTCCGGAGCTTCCATTCGGTTAAACTTAGGGGCCGCTTGGAACCGCCCGTGCCCGGGGAAGGTGCTCCTCTACGGCTTAACTGCCACGCACGCTGGCCGGAGCTCTGGTACGGTCCGAACCGCGCGAAACGTCGCCACCGATCGTGTCCGGGGGAACGTGCTCTTCTTCGTCCACTCTCCTCTTCGCCCACGCTCTTCTTCGGCGCACGCCGGCCGTCTAACCGCTCCAGCGCCCCGTTGTGTCGCTCGGCGAAACTACAATGCCCCCGAATATTTTTTAGACCCGCGAAGCACTGAACCCGCGAAAGGTGAACCGCGAAGTAGCGAGGGTTCACTGTATGTATAAGACCAAGACCTACAAAATAGTCTCTTGGAGCAATGAGCTAGGTTTTACAGGAAGTCGGCCATTTTGAATTTACTTAAAAGGGGGCGGGTCACCACAATGGACTTTGTGTAGAAATTATTATTGGGGCCCGAGCAGCGACCGCGGCGAGGTCCCTATTGTTTTTGTAGAAATTGTTATTAGGGCCCGAGCTGCGACGGCTGCGAGGTCCCTATTGTTTTTGTAGAAAATATTATTACTTTTATTATTATTATTATTATTATTATTATTAGGGCCTGAGCAGCGACCACCTTGCACCACCCAGTGGTGACAAAAATTATAATTTTTTACATTTTGACGTACTGCACGGTGCCCTTTTAACGAATCTGATTGAAAATTGGCCAAAAATGACTTTAGACATTGATCTTGTTGAATCCTTTTGGGCAATTTATCGATACTCATAGTGGTGTCTTTGAAAAAGGTACCGATGACGCGCTGGTCCAATGATCAGCATCTCGGTTTTATCTGAGTTAAGACGCAAAAAATTGAAAGACATTCATAGTTTAATTTCGGCAAGGCATGCCTCTAATTTATAGCAATCACACGGATTCGTTATATCCAACGGCATGTATAATTGCGTATCATCAGCATAACAATGAAAACTAATGTTATATTTCCGTATAATATCACCAAGCGGTAGCATCTAGTACCAATCCCTGCGGAACTCCGCGTGTGATCTTACAAAGATCAGAAGTCGCATTGCCATGAATTACACGGTGCTTCCTCTCCGACAGATACGAATTAAACCAAGAAAGCGCTGAACCTGAAATGCCAACACAAGTTTCAAGGCGTTTTAATAATATGTTATGATCAAGTGTCAAAAGCGGCGCCAAGATCGAGTAAGAGTAATACAGTGAACCCTCGGTTATCGCGGTTAATGGGGACCGAGACCACCCGCGAAAACTGAAAATCCGCGAAGTAGCGGCGCACCTTCAAAAATGCTTAAATTATATATATATATATATATATATATATATATATATACGGGGAGAGAGAGAGAGAGTGAAATTCATGTTATAACAAAAAAAAATTATTATTAAAACTTCTTATTTTTTTATTCCCCAGCCATTATTTTTGTATTTATTCAATTACTTATTTTTGTATTTATTTAATTACTTCGACTTTTAACTTCTGGTACGCCGTCCGGTGTGCCCTGTGAATGTTATGATCCTCCAGCAGAGCTGGAGGATTGAGCAGGACTCTCCAAACGCAGACACAAGTAGGATAACAATCCGACGCCAGGTAGTCAGTGTAGGTGGTAGTGAGTGTAATCAGTGAGTGAATGGGAATCCGGTGCGGGGCTGGTGGGCGCGTCTCGCAGCAGCTGACCGCATGGCGCGAGACGATCGCTGGAGGAACGCCCACACAGCTGAAAAAACAAAAACACACGCGGCATGACAGGCACGGATCATGCCAGTGAAATGAAAGGTGGCATTCTTCATTTATTTATTTATTCATTTATTCATTCATAACTGACAGCCTCGCGCTCCGCTCGTGCCCGGGGGGAAGAGGTGCTCCTCTTCGGCTTAACTGTGACGCGAGCATGCCCTCCTCCTCCGGAGCTTCCATTCGGTTAAACTTAGGGGCCGCTTGACACCGCCCGTGCCCGGGGAAGGTGCTCCTCTTCGGCTTAACTGTGACGCGAGCATGCCCTCCTCCTCCGTAGCTTCCATTCGGTAAAACCTGATTGGAAAGGTTCAAATTGATTATTACTAGTCATATATTCATTAAGTTTTTCAAGATTTTTGCAATAAACGGAAGATTTGAAACCGGTCTATAGTTGTTGAGACTCTCTGGGTCGAGGTTTGGTTGCTTAAGTAGCGGTCGCATAATGGCGGTCCTAAAGCTGCTGGTACTATACCCGTGGTAAGTGATAGATTAATAATATTTAAGACAGACGGTCCTAGGGTCATAAACAGTTCTTTAATTAGTTTGCCAGGAAGCGGATCGAGCACACAAGTTGTCGGTTTTGCCCCACTAACCAATTTTGTTTGGCTTTCAAGAGATACTTTTTTAAATTGAGATAAGGTTATCGGACAGTTATCAGCCCTAATGTCCCTATTAACACCATTTATGACGGAATTCAACGGAATTGTAAGAACAGTGTCTTTAATCTCATCACGAATACACTCAATCTTCTGAGTAAAGAATTGCATGAAATCGTGAGCTGAATAGGAAGAGCTATCCGAGGTTGGTTGCTGTTGCGTTAGCATTGCTACAGTAGCAAATAAATATTTAGGGTTGTTTTTATGTAAAACAATTAATCTAGAGTAATAATTAGTTTTGGCTAGATTGAGCGCTTCCTTGTATAAACTAGCGCACCATGCCTGACGGAAGACCTCCAGTTTGGTCGCACGCCATTTGCGCTCAAGCTTCCTACAAGAATCGTTTCAGTATGCGTGTTTCCTCATAAAACCACGGAGTCAGCCTCTTTGGACAAGTTTTAGTTTTTAAAGGTGCGACGGAGTCAGGCGCATTTAACAGAGCGACATTAAAGTTGTTTGTAAGATCATCAATCGTACCAATATAATTAGGAAACGAATCGGTTACTAAAGGGAGTAGCTCAGAGAGCGCAGCGGTGGTTAAGGAGCTAATGTTGCGGCTGCTATAGCTTTGATCATGGTCAGAACGATGGCAATGCGCCAAGACTTCAAATTTGATTAAGTAATGGTCAGCTATAGCACTAGTATATGGTAATACAATTATTTTTGAGGATGCTAAGCCCCGGGTTAATACCAAATCTAACGTGTTACCATTTATATGCGTTGCTTCATCTATTATTTGCATGAAACCAAACATATCAATTATTGTCCGAAACGCCACGGTAAGTGGTTCCGACGGGAGATTCATATGAATGTTGAAGTCGCCCATGATATATTATCCGCATGAGTTACCAAATCAGCCACAAATTCAGAAAATTCATCTAAAAAGCCTGAGTAAGAGCCAGGGGGACGGTAAAAAACGGCAAGATAAAACGGCAGTGCGGCCGTGGATCGCATAATGAGAACTTCAAATGTTTTGAAGGAATTGCTAGGACGAGGACTAAGTTTTAGATTAAATTCGGAAATGAGGGCTACACCCCCATCTTTCTCATCATTGCCTCTCGCAGGCAAGGGGCCAGAGACAATTACTCGACTCAGACTCATCTTTCTGGCGAGATCACAAGTCCTTGCTATGTTTTTTCTTTGTGATCTCTGATTGCTTCATCCTAGTTGTTGGAGCAGTTTTCTTTTGAGTAATGCAGTATGGCAACACCACCACTAGGGCAATTGATGACGTCAGCACTGGTTGCGTTCATCCATAAATAACAAATGCAGGACAGGTGGGGGAACGCTGGTCGGATACCGTTTTTCAACCGCACTTACTCAAGACGCATTATTTATGTACAAACTGGAAGATAGAAGATAGTATATTGTATTGATTACCGCATATGCGCGGATGTTTTTGATTTGAAGTTTGGAAGACCGTAGCCATTGATTTATTTATTTGATTTACTTGACTTCACGGCATGACATCTGGACTGAAATGACTACGATTAAGACTAACCCTTGACTGTTTGACGTGACATACATAACTACACATCAACATCAAGACCAGTGAAGCCGAGCGAACGTCATCGCAACTTCAACCCATGGTGAGTGAGTGCGCGTTAAAACTTTCTTTAGCCAGCGTATCATTGAAACGGCAGTAACACTAGTGTCATTGGAGCCGACGTGTATTACTATATCTGAATAGCTAGCGTTGTTTGCACTGCGCTGGTGTCTAGGTCTCTTGCGTGCTAGCTCCATAAGATTAGCTTCAATGTCGGGTGCTCTGGCCCCAGCAATACACATTCTGTGGTTGGATTTTCAAGCTTAATGTATCGAGTAATGGAGTCACCTTTCACTAAAGTGCGGGAGCCAGGAGACCGAGGTGGAATGGAACTGCTCTGTGTCTTAACAGGCTCAACGCGATTAGCAAGCCGTTTACGGCCAATGCTAACCGGTGCTGTCCGCCACATTTACGCTTACCACATTACTCTGCTCTAGCTGGCGGACACGTCCCTCCAGCAGGGAGAGTCTTTCCATGAGAATGGTGCAAGTGTTGCATGTGGTGGTGCACGAAACCATAGTTGCGTTTTCACTTACTTTTGATACATTGTATCTGATAGTCCCTTGCAGACTAACCATGTGTTGCACGTCATCGCCCAAACAGACTCTATTGTGAGCTACTTCTAATAATTTATTGACGTCCTATTTTGTTCTTCCAAATGTAGCAACCGATAATAATGTGCCCTTTTAAAGTTTTGACGTTTGTTTGAATTCGCCCTTGCTTATTGACTCTGATATTAAGGTCCAATTGTGTCAGTGTATCACGGCCTAATAAGTAAAACGCACGTTCATGTAGAACTGCTTCTCCACTTGCTTTTTTTGTTTGTTTTTTACGTCACGTGATCCTCCGTTGCTTTCACGACTGGTCCTGACAAATCACAAATTTCTTATCAAACTTGATTCTGTCTGTGTAAATTGTAATCGGTTTTCCTGGGTGGTTGACGGCAGTTTCGAGCAAAGTGGCCATGTTTCCTACAGTTGTAGCAGACGTCGTCTTTTGTTGGCAGGTGTCCTCTTCCTCTTCCACGTCCTTGGTAGAAGATCGGTGCTGACGGGGTGGTCGTGAGGCCCGCAGCCCATTTACGCATATTATCTTGGATTGGTGTGATTGTTTGGCAGGCCGCTTTGCATTCATCTCTTGTGGCAGGCTTCCCAGGGCGCTGTTGTCCACTTGTTGAGGCAATCCCGGCTCCTTTTCTCGCTGGCCCTCCTCCTCAGCTCTCTCACCCTGACTTCCTTTTTCACTGTCACTGTCTCTTTGATCCTCGGCTGGTGCATTTCCTCCTTTTTTTCTCGCTCCTGTTTCTTCGTCTTTCTTTATCTCCATATTAAGTACTTTCTGCTTCTTCTCTTAAACGTCTTTCACTCTCTTTCTAAATCAGCACACATCTTTCTTGGAGATGATAACCACCGGACTGCACCACTCCGACTTGGAAGGCTCAATGACTCCAAGCTTCAGCATTTCCTGGAGCTCCTTGGTTAGTCTCTCCACCAAGTGTTGCGGAACTCGGTAGGGGCGCTGACGAATTGGTAATCCTTCTTTGAGACGAATGACGTGTTCTACCACCGTCGTCTTCCCTGGGCTGGCGGAAAAAAGAGAAGGCACCGTCTTGAAAATTAAGCACATCTCTGTGACTTGCTTGGGTTTCCGACGTGCCAGTGCAGGCGCATCTGTCGTCGTCGAGGACTCCAGCTCTGCCTCGTCATCATCATCATCATCATCATCATTGTCGTCGTCCTCGTCCTTGTCGTCGTCGTCGTCCTCCTCCACCTTCCGCGCGAGTATGACCTCCTTTGGAGCCTGGTTTGAACGCTCCTTCCACTCTTTGAGGAGGTTCACATGATAAGTTTGTTTATTTTTTTTCTTCTCCGGATGGAAAATCTCATAGGTCACTGGACCCATCTTCCGGGTGACCTCATATGGCCCCTGCCACTTTACTAAAAGCTTGTTGTTGCATGTGGGGAGAAGCCGCAATACTTTTTGGCCGGGTTTAAACTCCCGGTGGCGAGCTTGCTGGTCATACCAGGTCTTCTGGCTTTTCTGGGCCTCCCGCAGGTTGACCTCTGCCTCCTACTGGTACCTGGCCAGTCTCTCCCTCATTTCCAGCACAAATTTCACCACCCCCCGATCACTTCACGTGGTGGAAGGTGCCTCCTAGGCCTTTCGGAGCAAGTCCAATGGCCCCTGAACCTCCCAAGCATGCAAGAGTTCAAAGGGAGAGAAACCTGTTGACGCCTGAGGAACTTCGCGATAGGCAAACAGCAAAAAGGGCAGCCACCGGTCCCAGTCTTTTCCAGTATCATCCACAAATTTCTGGAGCATCTTCTTTAAGGTCTGATTGAACCTTTCCACTAGTCCATCAGTCTATGGGTGGTATGGAGTGGTTTTGATGGCGGAGATGCCCAGTTGTTTGTTGAACAGTTGCATTAACCTTGAAGTGAAATTGGTTCCCTGGTCTGTTAGAATCTCATCTGGTATGCCAACTCTGGAAAGGAGTTGCACCAAGGCACAAAGTACTGCCGGAGCAGTGATTGTGCGCAATGGAAATGCCTCTGGGAAACGTGTGGCGTTGTCACACACTACACCACTGCTTTTTGTCAAAGGACCCACAATGTCCATAGCAATCCTGCGGAATGGAATGTGCAGCTTTTTTAAAATGGCTTGCCATGGCCCTCTAGAAATATTCAAAAACTTCAGCCCTGGTTGAGTGATTCACCTACTTTTTGTAAATTCGATGGAGTATGTATAAGGCCAAGACCTACAAAAAAGTCTCTTGGAGCCATGCGCTAGGTTTTACAGGAAGTCGGCCATTTTGAATTTACTTAAATGGGGGCGGTTCACCACAATGGACTAAATGCTTAAAAACTCCCCTGCTCATGCTCTAAAAAAATCCCAAACTTACCCTGTACATAAGGTGCTAACTTTGATAGGTAAGCTAAACTTTAGCCACAGTAGACGCGTCAGCGACTATGCAATCGGTGGGTGGCATTCATGAGAATCGGGATCGCTCAACATACAGATAATAAATAAAATCACTGTAACTGGAGGGATTGTAAACTGCTAAAGCAGGTACAACAAGCGGATCCAAAAAATTTCTGAGAGTTACCGGTGAGCAGTGGCAGCCAAACGTGCCAGCGTCCACCCAACCGGGAGTTGATTCAATATTCACAATATTTTATTATTTTGTCGTACAGTTGTTTAAAAATGGCTCGCTATCGCCCCCTAGAAAAAAAAAACAACAAAAAAAAACAGCCCCATATCTCTGTTTCACCAAACTGAAAATTTGATGAAGTGTGTACAAAGCCAAGACCTAATAAAAAGTCTCATGGAGCCGTATGCTAAATTGAACAGGAAGTCGGCCATTCTAAATTTATCAGAATCCGAAATCCTTTTATTGTCATTGTACAGTGTGCAACAAGATTAGGGAGCTCCCCTCTCCAGTGCAATACAACAATAATTTAATCAAATATATAAATTAGATAAATAAGAGAATAAATATTGTGATGGAAAATAGTATGAAATTGGAGAAATACAACACAATACGTCGCTGTTCAGCAAGGTAAGGGTGGTCGTGTGTGTGTGCATGTGTGTGAGAGTTCAGAATGGTGATGGCGCTCGGAAAGAAAATGTTTTTCAGTCTATTAGTCTTTGATTTGATGCACCTGTAGTGCCTGCCAACAAATTTACTTCAAACATTGACGAGGCTTTGAAAACAAAAGCTGCTCTAACTTTAACTACAAGCAAATTCCTCTTGAAGATTCCTCACGTTATTTCTCGGAAATATTTCACATTTCCAACGTGCCAGTACCCCAACGTTGTCCGGGTGGCGAGGGCCCTTTATAGCTGCTCGCAGCTCTAGTTTTTAATTAATTTTTTAAAATCAATGGTGATGACAGTGAAATATGTCTGGTCTGGTATCATGATAGCTGGAGGATATTTTGTCATGATATTTTAGTCAGGCCTGATAACAGTGATGTATGCTGATTTCAGGCTACTTTTATTTTGAAATGCCGTATCACATTTTGGTGGGACCGCAATTGATGGACAACTGGGGTTGTCTAGTGTCCCCCAAAATGGGTCTGATATCACGATAGCTCGAGGGTATTTTGAAATGATTATTTTAAAATCAGTGTTGATGACAATGAAATGTGCATATTTCAGGTGTTTTTTTTTTTATTGTGAAATTACACCAGATTTTGATGGGACCACTTTTGATGAACAGCTGGGGTCGTCGAGTGTCCAACAAAACTAGTCTGGTATTACGACAGCTCCAGCTCTTTTATTTTAAAATGCCTCCTTACATTTTGATGGGACTACTTTTGGTGGAAAGCTGTGTTGTCTAGTGTCCTCCAAACCTGGTTTGGTATTACCATAGCTAGAGGATATTTTTTAATGAAATTTTAAAGTCAGGCATGATGACAGTGAAATGTGCAGATTTCAGGCAACTTTTAGTTTGAAATTACAAATTAGATTTCAATGGGACCACTTTTTATGGACAGCTGGGGTAGTCTCGTGTCCCACAAAACTGGTCTGGTATCACGAAAGCTCGAGCTATGTTTTTTTTTAACTCAGTGGTGATGACCGTGAAATAAGCGAATTTCAGGCTACTTTTATTTTGAAGTGCCACATCACATTTTGATGTGACCACTTTTGGTGGACAGCTGGTGTGGTCTAGTATCCCCAGTCCTGGTTTGGTATCACGATAGTTTGAGGATATTTTTTAAAGATTTTTCTTTTAAATCAGTGTTGATCACAGTGCATATTTCAGGTGATTTTTTTATTTTGAAATGCCACATCAAATTTTGAAGTGACCACTTTTTGTGGACAACTGGGGTGGTCTGGTGTCCCGCAGAACTCGTCTGGTATCACGATAGCTTGAGGATTTTGTAATGATTTTAATTTTTTTAATCATTGGTGACGACAGACAAATAAGCAAATTTTCACGCTTTTATTTTTAAATATCCAATCAGATTTTGATGGGACCACATTTGTTTTTCCGGTTCCGTCGCCACGCGAGTGGCTACCTGCTAGAGCAGCACGGCTCACTATTTGAGCCTTTTTCGCGTGTTTTTCCCTTTACCCAGTTTTATTTATTTTACCTCATCGCAGCAATGGACATCCAAATTGCGGTGGTTTTATTGCTGCTGAGGGCTGTTTTTTGCGTGATCGTGTCCGGAGATGTCACTGGGAGCTACGGATCAATCGTTTACACAAGAGATCAGCTGTTAGCACTTCGTGCTAACCCCGTGCCGACTCCCGGAGCGAGACCCGATATCCCCCACGAGTTGAGGAGGAAGAGACGGGGGATGTCGCGCGGGGGCGAAACGCCAGGCAAAGAGGAGGCGTGACCACCCCGTCCTCCCGTCCGTTTTTATGGGAAATGTTAGATACCTTCCCAAGAAAATGGACGAGCTAACAGCGCTAACGCGGCACGAGAGGAACTTCCAATGAGCTAGCTTGCTGATGTTCACGGATTCATGGCTAACAGAGCTAACGCCGGACACCGTTGTGGAATTTGACGGCTTCCAAATACTACTTGCGGACAGGACACTGGAAAGCGGTAAGAGGAAAGAGGAGGGCTGGCTGTGTTTGTTAATGATAGATAGTGTAACCCTAGGCACATCACAGCTAAGGAGCAACTTTCCAGTCGGGACAATGAGCTGCTAGCTGTTAGCATGCGTCCATACTTGACAAGCATCGCGAGTTAACAAGGACGCGCACGTAACAGGTGCGTGAGTAAACTGCTTAAAACTTTGATCGTCATTCGGCTGACCTACAAATTGAGACGCTACAGTCAGTTTGACGTTTTTGTTTGCTTCATTGTGGATTGACATGGAGGAACAAGACAGTGGAAAGCGGACATTAAAAATGACGGAGAAAAGCTGTAGAAGATCACAAGCCTAAACGGATGCAGGCACGCAGCTGCAAATTTGCTCAATTGACCTCCATGCAACGTCAAATTGAACAATTGATGGAGGATGATGCAAATGTTGACGCTGTAAAAAACTGAGGTTCGTGTTTGCTTTAGCGGCATGGAGCAAGAATTTGTGGACCTCAATTCCGGTCTGCAAAATTTAAAGACTGAAGAGGATTTTGCCGATGACCAAAATAACTGGTTTGATCCAAAAAATGTAATTAATGGAAATGTGAGCAATGGAAGAAGGACGTTTTGAAACGTGCAGAGGAAGGATGCAATAAACAAATATCACCTGCTGATAGTAGATCTGCATCAACTAACTACACCCATAGAAGTAGAAGTAAAGAATCTAACAGACAGAAGCTCACTTCTGTCAACGTCTTCAATTAAATTAAAGGCTCAAATGGAACGAGCATGTTTAAAGGCAAAGGCTGCTGATTTACAACAAAGGTTGGCACTTGAGCAAGAAGAAGCTGCAATTAAAGCAAAGAAGGAAATGCATGCAATGCAAACGGCACTCCCTGAGTCTGATGCTAAATTGGATGTCTTGAGAAGATATGAAAATACCCAGGAGGATGGTATCCACATTCCTGATGAGTGTGTTACAATTTAAACAAGGAAAAACATTCAATTACCATCACAGCCTATCAGAGCAACAAGCAGTGTTGACCTGAAATGCTCCCACTTCGACTATTCCAATGGCTAGATTTCCACATCAGACAGAAAGTAGAGAACAACAGGGACATGTGCTTGATGGCCTTTGCCACGCAATCTCACAGCAAGCCAGTGTCGCAGAATACTTAGCAAAGAGTCAAAAAGCATCGCTTCTTCCCGAACTTTCCATTCCTACGTTTTACAGGCGACCCTCTGCATTATAAAACCTGTATAGGTGCCATTGAACATGGGATTGAAGGCCGTACAAGTGATAACCGTGATCATCTTCAATTTTAGCTGCAGTATACTAGTGAACAACCACATGAGTTGGTGAAGAGCTGCATCCATATGGAACCTCTGACAGGATATACCAAAGCAAAACAAATCTTGAAGGAGTTTTATGGTGATGACTTCATGATAGCAGAAGCATATTTAAAGGAAGCCATGGATTGGCCAACAATCAAGTCTGAAGATGGTGTTGCACTTCAGTCTTTCACATTATTCCTTATGGGCTGTTCGAACATAATGGCAGATGTTAATTACATGGAGGACTTGGACAACATGGCTAATATAAAGGCATTGGCAAACAAACTTCCATACAGACTTATAGAATCTTGGAGAAAATTTGCCTGCAATCTCCAAGAAAGAACAAATAGAAGAGTGAAGTTTAAGGATTTTGTTGACAAGCACGAAAGATTTCTATAAAACAGAAAACAAAATCACAACACACAGAAACAACAAAATCAAAGAAAGTCTTCACAACAGTCATTGTGCCCGCCAAGATGGAAAACAACAAAACCACCACGCCAAAGGCAGAACCTGTTTCAGTGGATGCTATTGCCAAACCATGTGCTAATTGTAATGGAGAGCAACACAGTCTCACAATTGGTAAGGAATTTAGGAGAAAGCATCACAAGGATAAGATTGACTTCTTGAGGAGCAAGGGTCTGTGTTTTGCATGTTTGATGCACGGTCGCATTAGCAGTTGCTGGAAACAAAAGCTTCAATGTCAAGAATGCTCTAGACTGCATCCTACAGCACTACACATTGTCCATAAACTTCTGCAAAGAAACAGCCTAAGACGATTGTGAATAGCAGTACCTATTAAGCGCCCTCGTACAAACAACAGAAACCTGGGGTGTCACTGGGGCCTGTAAATAGGACTGCATCCTTTCAATAATTCCGGTATGGGTCAAGGCACAAAAAGGAACCAAGACAGTGGCGACTTACTGTCCGGTTTAAAAATGCCCTGACGCCTTTTTTAGACTGAAATAACTTACTAAAGTTTTCGTTTTGTGCCATTCAGAATGGGAGAGGGAGCCAGGAGGTGAAACAGCCGTCTTGCCAGTTCAATCCCGCACACCCTCTGACTCTCACCCTCCGTTCTGCCTTTTTATTGAAACTAACTCATCAATAACTAATCACCAGAAGACAGAAAAGCATCAACAACTAATCACCAAGAGACAGAAAACATCAATAACTCACGGTATAAAGGTCAGTTTAACTAAAGCATCAATAACTAATCACCAGGGACTCCAGCAGGCAGAAAATCATAACCCAAGGTCAGTTTAACTAAACACATCTTCAGGATACGGTGTCTGTGTGTGTGTGTGTTAAAATAACAAGTAAGTGTCTCTGTGTGTGTTCAACATTAATGAGTGTATAAAAACATGATTATGAATACACAAACTGATTACCTATCCTCAGCCCATCTTACATTTCCCCCCTGTTGTGGATTTAAAAATCATGTCCTTA
This sequence comes from Idiotropiscis lumnitzeri, assembly GCF_059441095.1. Classification (NCBI taxonomy): domain Eukaryota; kingdom Metazoa; phylum Chordata; class Actinopteri; order Syngnathiformes; family Syngnathidae; genus Idiotropiscis; species Idiotropiscis lumnitzeri. The sequence continues at coordinate 278,693 of NW_028283728.1, read as the reverse complement.
CGGCTTTAAGACAGATCATCATAATGAAATCATACAACAGTGTGATCATCAGTGGAGGAGCGAAAACCTCACATTAGGGAAAAATTCCCCTCCTCCCTTCCGGCGTAGAATGAGATCCTCATAATTTGATGACCATCAGGGAATAAAACTTGTCCCTGGGGTGACTTGGTGGAGGCCCTTGCCTCGTTGTAGGAGAGATAAGATAAGATAAGATAAGATAAGATGTCCTTTATTAGTCCCACAATGGGGAAATTTGAGGTGTTACAGCAGCAAAGATATAGATCACACAGAGTCGGCGGCGTAATGTAGCCGTTAATGTATAACATTAGCAGCAGACATTCAGAAAAAGCATGCAAATATACACAGTATAAACGTATCTAAGTGTAAGGAAACACTCCTAATGTTTGTCCATTATACGGAGGGGGAAACGCTGTAATGATAAAAACTACTGAATGATTGAAAATACTGCAATCATAAAAATATTCCAATGATAAAAGTACTGTAATGGTAAGAGTACTGAAATGATAGAAAAGTACTGCATGATAGAAAATACTGCAATGGTAAAAGTACTGTAATAGTAAAAGTACTGCAACGATAGAAAAATACTGCAATGATGAAAGTACTGCAATGGTAAAAGTACTGCAATGGTAAAAGTACTGTAATAGTAAAAGTACCGCAATGATAGAAAAATACTGCAATGATAAAAGTACTGCAATGATAAAAGTACTGTAATAGTGAACATCCTGCAGTGGTAGAAATACTACAGTGATAGAAGTATTGTAATAAGAATACTGTAATGGTAAACAAAATACATCATTGGTCAATATTTAAGTACACCCTTGGCTGAAAGTACAGTAGTAGTTAATATTGCATCCTAGGACTGCACAATTGCACTAATGCCCTCCCGTTTGTAGGCCTGACCCAATGTTCTTGTTAAAAAGTCTGACAGCAGTTGGCAGGAAGGAGCGGCGAAATCTCTCTTTGGTACAGCGAGGGTGTAAAAGTCTGTCACTGAAGGAGCTGTAAAGTGTTCTCAGAGTGTCATTGAATGGGTGGGCTGGTTTGTCCAGCATTGATGACAGTTTTGCCGTCATCCTTCTGCCCCCCACTGAGTCCACAGAGTCCAGGGAGCAGCCCAGGACAGAGCTGGCCCTCCTCACCAGTTTGTCCAGTCTCTTTTTGTCTCGGCCCGAGATGCCTCCTGCCCAGGAGACCACTCCATAGAAGATGACTGATGAAACCACCGAGTCATAGAAGTTCCTGAGGAGTGTTCCCCGAACGCCAAAGGACCTCAGCCGCCTGAGTAGGAAGAGTCTGCTCTGACCCTTCCTATAGAGAGCGTCTGTGTTGTCGCTCCAGTCCAGTTTATTGTTCAGATGAACACCCAGGTACTTGTAAGTTGAGACCCTCTCAACGTCTGTTCCCTGGATATTCACTGGTGCAGGTGGAGAGTGCCGACGCTTGCGGAAATCCACCACCAGCTCTTTGGATTTCCCAGCGTTGATTTGGAGGCGGTTCTGCTGACACCAGTCCACGAACCCCTGCGTAACCCCTCTGTACTCCCGATCGTCATCGTCAGTGATGAGGCCGACAATCGCAGAGTCATCAGAGAACTTCTGCAGGTGACAGGTTGTGGAATTGTATTTGTAGTCCGAGGTGTAGAGGGTGAACAGGAAGGGAGCCAGCACAGTTCCCTGCGGCGCTCCCGTGCTGCAGAGGAGCACGTCAGACACACAGTCCTGTGTTCTCACGTACTGTGGCCGGTTTGTGAGGTAGTTGTGAATCCATGTGATGAGGTGGTGGGCCACTCCCGCCTGCTCCAGCTTGTCTCCCAATAAGGCGGGCTGGATGGTGTTGAAAGCACTTGAGAAATCAAAGAACATGATCCTCACCGTGCCCCCCGCCTTCTCCAGGTGGAAGAGTGAAGTGTGGAGCAGGTAGATGATGGCATCATCCACATTGATGCCAGGCTGGTATGCAAATTGGAGTGGGTCCATTGAGGAGCTGACCAGGGGGCGCAGATGGACGAGGACCAGTCTCTCCAGGGTCTTCATCAGATGAGACGTCAGCGCCACTGGTCTGAAGTTGTTGAGCTCCTTCGGATGGGGTGTCTTTGGAACCGGAACCAGGCAGGATGTTTTCCACAGCTGGGGGACTCTGCCCAGCTTCAAGCTCAGGTTGAACATGTGCTGGACGATTCCACACAGCTGGTCTGCGCAGGATTTGAGGAGCTGGGAGCTGGTCCCATCTGGGCCTGCCGCCTTCCTCGCCTTCATCTTCCTCAGCTGGTTCTTCACCTGAGATGTTGTGAGGAACAAGGCTGAGCAGGAGGAAGTGGTGGTTGTCTGATGAGGCTGGGAACTGGAGCCTGTGGAGAGAGAGAGGGGCGAGAGAGGGGGAGAGAGGGTCTTGTTCGCAGTGGCAGGAGGGGTGGGTGGGGGCTGCATCAGGGAAGCCTGAGCGGGGTCAGACATTTGATCAAACCTATTGAAAAATAGGTTCAACTCATTTGCCCACTGAAGCCCCCCCCCCCCCTTCTGGGTCTTACCTGCTTGTCCGTGGCCTGAGATGGTCTTCAGGCCCCTCCAGACATCCCTGGCATTGTTCCGCTGCAGTTGTTCTTCCATCCGCATCCTGTAGGACAGCCGTCCTTACCTCCCGGATCTTCGTGTATGGTGTGTGTGTGTGTGCACGTGTGAGGACAGGGGCAAGAAGTCCATGTGTTTTTACGTTTCAGTGTCCAGTTTGAGTTCGTCATTCTCAACATTAATCAGGTTGTAATGGTACATTTGGGCAACAAACCTACGATTAACCATCGTCTTTGTCATAAAAATAATGCAACATGAACAGACTACACATAACAAAATGAAAACTATAATTATCCCTATATATTGTTTTTTAAATTCTTCATAGTGGTCATAACATCAATAATTGTTTCATTTTTATTAAAAATTTAAATGCAGTAATGTACTCCAATCAAGGCTGATATTCCTTTATGTACGTCATTAATTTCCAAACAATATCTAATCTTTTTGTTCTGTGGCTTCAACATATTTATCATCTCATCAATATTAGCACCACAGAGTACTGAGTTTCGAGATCCTCACAATAGTCGTTCTCAAAATGATATTTTATTTTTATCAATTTAGCTTTGTTAAGGTAAGATATTTTATTGACAATCTAACATTAATATGCAAAGAACATGTACATTAGTACGAAATGTAAAAGAAAATTGTGGTGGGGGGGTGCGAATTGTTTTCTTCTTGGTAGGGGGGGCATGACAGGAAATAATTGAGAACCACTGGTCTAGTCACACACCAGCTCGGGTTCATTCCCTACCAGAGAAATGACATTCCATGTCCCCAGAGCTAGGCGCTTTATGTTGCCGGGGATTGGACTGCCTTTGACTGCCTCCTAGCTCAAAGGAAACCCAAATTCTTTGGTCCCGCCCACTGGTAGTGAGCCGAAGCCCTTGTATTAAATAATAAATAAATACATAAAATAAAAAAATTAATAAATTTAAAAAACGGACCGATCCACTGCTTGGGTTAGTTTGACCCACCTTGAGATCCGTTCCCACTCAGTGACAGTGTCTACAAGCCACTGCCACCAGGCCAGTGAACCCAACGTCCAGGCAGTGACAAAAAACGTGATCAAATTACATTGCTCATCATAAGGTGTTTGTGAGACGCTCTTTGTATGTTTCCTCAATTAAGACCTGTTTTCCATTGGTGTATTTGAAAAAAGTGGTGAACCTGTTAAATTCACTACAAAACGTTAAGAAGATGAAAGTAATGTTTGAAGGAATATTATTTTTCTATCGACGTGCCGGCGGGCGGGCACAGATAGAGAGTGATAAATCAGCACCACCCGCGCGGGGCGTGCTGACGAAAAGGCAAGCGCTCCTCCTCTCATCGCGTCCTTATTAAGACAGAAAAAAGACGCTGTTGAATTTGACCTATTCGCAGTTCGAGCAGGTGCTTAACGCTGGAGAATATCACCACTTCGAAGTTCGAACTGCTGTTGAAACGGAGAGGTAAGTGTTTTTCGTTGGGTTTTTTTCAAAACATGCGTCGAGTGCATTTGTTCATAGTTAGAGATAGTTGTGTGGAAAACACTATACAAAGTAGCACCATGGATGTGGGCCTACAACACTGGCCTAGCAAACATGTGCTCCTACATCGACATAATTGACGAGCTCCAGTTAAGCATTGAATAATTATAAAACGTCATGGTGCTTTTACTCATTTAAAGAACTAAACCGACGCGTATTGTCATCCGGTGGTCAGGTTTGCATTGAATGTGAGCACGAGGGACGCTAGCTTGTTGCGTTAGCTTTGCGGAGCTAACAGCTTGCACTTTTGTTATAGAACCACAGAATGCAAGTACCATGATAATTTCTGTCATTAATTTTTGTGTAAGACACGATGTTCACTGGTTAATTACATGATTCTTAAAGCAAAGGTTACTGTGAATGCAATTTTGGTAAGATTTTTGTAGTCACACTGCATAAATCTGTCTGTGTCTGTTGTTTAAACTTCAATATAAACTATTATGGTTGAAATCGTTAATTGGGATGGAGGAATTGATATTTTTTTAATTTATAATTTATTTTTCTTACACTGATATTGTTAAAACTCCATTTAGCCCATAGTATTAATAATTCTCAACACAATACTGTCTTTTTTCTTTATAGAATAAACAATGCCTTCCCTGAGATGCAGGAAGTCCCCAAAGCAGGATACTATTGAACATGCAGTCAAGGGTCTGGACAAGACTGCAGAGTTAGAAGCGAAGTATATAAACTAATTTAAAGGTATGATGTTAACGCTTTTGCTAAGATATATTATTGTTTTCTGATAACCAAGCTGACATCGTTTTTTAAGTGGTTATTTTACATTAAGAGTGTCTTGACCTTTTCTTTTGCCACTTTTGTCAGTTTCAAGTTATTTCAGTGAGTGTGAAACCTGATGGTAGGAGTTCTATCTAAATTAAGGCTGTACTTGATGACGCCCTCCGGCATTTTTATACCACAATAGACCGGTGAACAAGTCCGATATTGATAGTCTAGTGTAAAGCACGTAATACGTCACAGAGATCACGTGACGCGATCCAATATGACTGTGTACAGTGTATGTCATTGTTTTGAAACTAAATAATCTTAAAGTTTTTTTTTTTACGTAACCAGGTGCAATTGACATTTGTACTTTCAGTCCTAATACATACTGGCTAATGCAATGCTGGAAAATGAATTTTGGCTGGTCTGTTCCTTTAAAATCATAAAGAAGGGCTCTGCTCTATCCCTCACAAGAAGCAATGTTTCAAACCACCCTACATTAGTATAGTGGCCCAAATGAATATGATGACTCCTTATTTGTGTGCTTAAAAATATGACGAAGCTAACTTGATTTCCCTGTTAACTAGGTCAAGGAGTATTTACCAAGGCCCCTTTCAGGAAAGACGACTTTATTCTTTATTATGGAGTACAGAGGAAAATTGATAGATTCTGATGAATCTCAACGCAGGAAGATGGATGGAAGAGGCACTGTCTTTTTGTTTGACTTCCGCCGGCAAGAAAAAACTTGGAGGTGAGGCAAAGATTGAGATGTTATCTTATTTTTGTTTTTATTTAAAAAAATAAACACATACTCATCCCATAAGTGTTAGGGGAAAAATCATTCTCTAAGCAAAAATGTATAATTACTTTTATTCATGCGTTGAATCTGTACAAATGAAAATATAGATCATGAAGTCTCAAAGACAAGCTGTTAATAGGGTCTGATTCCAATAGAAATTTCTTGTATGATTTGATTTAGATTTAAAAATTGTGGATTTCCTATTTTTATGTTTTGTGTACACAAGATTGTCTCAAAGATTAATTTCTGACATTGATTGAATAATTGTTTTTTTTTTTTTTAATCTATTTTAAGTGTTGATGCAGCTCAAGAAGATGGCAGTCTGGGAAGACTGGTTAATGATGACCACATGCACCCCAACTGTAAAATGAAGAAGATGACAACAGAGGACAGACCACACCTCTGTCTGTTTGCGCTCCGAGACATTGATGTTGGCGAAGAAATAACTTAAGACTATGGACCAGCTGGCCTTGGAGAACACAGGTTTGTAAGATGCATCTTTAAGTACAATAACAGAGCCCACTTGTGGTGTTCTGGTGATGTAGTTTCCAATTAGTTTGGCAATCTAATAAATGTATGTGAAGTTTCTATGGAAGTTGAACATGATGACTGACTGGGGGAGTTCTCCATTGTCCACTATCTGTAATTCAAATTTGTGGGTCTGAGTCAAAGTTTGGCTCTGCAGGAACAACGAACTGGTCAGGGAGTGACAGTATTACAAAGTTCTGCGTTACTCCTTTCTGGGCGGTGGCCCTGTTAGGCCATCATATGCCATATTGCAAATATCCCCATTGTGGGACTAATTAAGGACATCTTTATGTTGTGGTTTCCCTACCAGAACCAGCACCAACCCTGTATATTCATGATATAAAACACTGTTTCAATTTGATATTTAGCCTTTCTATACTGTAAAAATAGAAGACCCCAGGCTTTCCTGCGCGCCCTTGCCCAATTGGTGGTGTTCAGGAGACAACCTGGGACTGAAATATCAGTCACAACCAGTGTTGTTTTCGTCACTGATGACTATGACGAAAATACTTCGTTAACGCCCCTTTTTTAATGACGATGACAAGCTATACGAGGTTCTTTTATGACGAAAACATGACGTGATGTACATGAATTTTTTTCGTTGACTAGACAAAATTGTTAGCATGTGGTTCATAAATTATTTTATGTTGCTTTTAGTGAAATAAAGCCACAACAGTTGCCCAACAAAATGTTTTGCTTCTCTGCTTATTTTGGAGCAGTGAGTATTGATTCCACTGTTGCCACTTTTTTCTGTTTGTAATGAAGAATCCTTAGTAGTCCATCCAAAAGTCTTTGTTATTGGGTGGAAACCTTGAATGCCTTGTTTTAACTCAAATGGACTTAAACCCATCCATCCATCCATCCATCCGTTATCTGAACCGCTTCTCCTCACTAGGGTCGCGGGGGGTGTTGGAGCCTATCCCAGCTGTCTTCGGCAGTAGGCGAGGTACACCCTGAATTGGTGTCCAGCCAATCGCAGGACATGCATAGACGAACAACCATCCACGCTCACACTCATGCCTCGGGGCAATTAGAGTGTCCAAGCAACTTGCCATGCATGTTTTAAGAATATGGGAGGAAACCGGATTACCCAGAGGAAACCCACGCAGGAAGGCCGGAGCCAGAATCGTACCTACGACCTCAATATTGTGAGGCCATCATGCTAACCAGTTGGGCCACCGTGCCGCTTGGACTAAAACCTTTGTGAATAAATTGACGAAAACTAGGGTAAAACTTTTTTTGCGTTTCCGTCGATTAAAACTGGACTAAAACCCTTTTTTTAGTTTTCGTTGACTAAAACTGGACTAAAACTATAACGAATTGGGATGACTAAATGTGATGTAAACAAATCAGCACTTTGTCCAAATGACTTGGACAAAATCTAAAATGCCTGCCAAAAACAACACTGGTCACAACACGTGTCTACAGAAGATTAATTGGCATGGGCGAAATTAATTAGTTTTATTTCATTCATGAGCTTATGTTTTGTTTTGGGTGGCTAAGGCTTAAAATGTGTAAAAATCTAATCCAACCTCAAATATAATTAATTCAATAAATTTATGATGCTACTAAAACATCGAAGCAGCCTCCTCCAGGCTTTACAGACTCAGAAATGGAGGTATGCGTATCGTGTGCTCATCCTGTCGTGTCTCGAGATGTTAAAATTGCAGTTAGATAGACGTGTGCTGATTAGACAAGACTTCTAATATATCTGGTGTCACAGGATATTTGTCAGTGAATGTGTATGTCTGGTTTGAGGCTCACTCAGCTTTTTCTTGTGTTGTGGGGTCCAGTTGAGTTGAATTGCGAGTCAGGTATGTTGGCCATCTGACACCCAACTGTCAGGTTTGCGTTCGTGGGGACCCCGTAGAGCCATTTTTATTGTTGACATAAATCATAGCTAATCATCTTTTCCTTCATTATCATATGAAATACAGTTAGGAGTTGTATGTGCCTTTACTATGTTATAATCTTAGAACCTACCAGCCACTACAGCTGTCCGACAAGAAGACTTTTGGCTGTCCTGTGCTCCATTGCGGCCCTGGTGGCGTTCAAAAGACAACCTGTGACTGAAATATCAGTCACAACATATCTCTACTGAAGATTAATTGTCATGCGCTAAAGTAATTGGTTTTGTTTCATTCGTGAACTTGTTCGTTAAAATGTGTAAAATTCTGATCCATTTTCTTTTTTTTAATTCATTAAATTAATATTCAACTTGTTCATTAGGATGGAGGACAACCGACAATGACTGAATCGGCTGAGGTTGATGCCACCAGAACATCGAAGCAGCCTTCTCAAGGTTTGACAGACTCTGAAAAGGAGGTATGCGTATCATGTGGTCATCCTGTCGTGTCTTGAGATGTTAAAATTACAGTTAGATAGACCTGTGCTGGTTGGACAAGTTTTCTAATATATCTGGACATAAATCGTAGCTAATAATATTTTCCCTCATCATCATATGATATACAGTTATGCGTAGTGTATGTCTTTACTATGTTACAATCTAAGAACCTACCAGCCACTACAGTTCTCTCATTGGGAGACTTAAGCTTTCGTCAGGCTGTCGACTGCTGCATTGCCCTCTTATTGGCTTTAAGTACACAACCTGTAACTGAATTATCTGTCAGAACAGAACCTATGTGTCCACAGCAGGTGATTTGGCATGTGGATTCTTCAGATTTTTAGAAAATAGGTAAAATTGTGATCAAAAGTTTAAAATGTATAAAATTCTGGTATAGTTTGCAATAGTATATCTATTAAATCATTTCAAAACTTCTTAACAAGGATGGAGAACATTGGCTGTGACCGAATTGGTTGAGGTTTACATTACCAGGACCATTGAGCAGCCTCCTCGGGATCTACAAATTTAGGAATGAAGATATGCATTCCATGTTACAATCCTGTTATGGCCCGAGGTTTTGAAGTTGCAGTTACATATTGGGCTGGGCGATATGGCTGATAAGTACATAGCGATATAAGTATTTCATATGGGTCCATCGATACACATTGAATTCTTTTTTCATATTATTTTATTCATTATTTTTTTTATTTTCCAATATTTTCACTGCCCTGTTAAAAAAACATTTAATGTAGTTTTCCTCCCGGGAGCTTTTTGTTACGGTCAATTAAGTGTTTTTGTTAAATATAGCTGCGTAGAATAATTATATGCATTATTATCGTACCACAATGTTTTGGTTTTGCAAATAATTTCCTAAAATCATTCTAATTTTGTTATTACATTATTTTGTCATAATATCATTCATCAATATTTTAGTTTTTTTTTTTTTCAAATAGAATTAAGACCTTTTTCTGTGCAGATTCCTCTGGGGATTAAGTATTTAATGGGTTCTCAATTTTCTCTTGGACTCTGATGCAACCCAGTCTCCTCCCTTGGACAAAAAATATGGGCTGAATCTTCCTTGGAATAACGACACAGATTCTGACGAATCATTGTCAAATCCTGCCCCTGAACTTTGTGCCTCAGACCCAGACCATATTACTATCTCAAGGCTCAGGAGGACCAAAAGTATACAGGTAAACAACCCATATAGATTTCAGGGAATCTTACAAGCAAATTGCATATATTTTATTGGTCTCCTGCCTTCTATCCTTTATATTTCGTTGTTGTTGTTGTTTTTTAGATTAAAAAAACAGGCTGACTTTGGAATGGATAAGCATTATTACTCCAACTCAGATGACAGTGGAGATGAATATATTCCGGATACAAGTGAGGCCTCTGATTCAGACGGAAGTGAATCTTTGAAAATTGTGGACCCTCTCTTGAAGTCTAAGAATGCCTTCAGAGATTTTTCTCCCACACCACGAATCTCAAAAGCCACCTCAACGCAGGTTGTTAATCAAGGGCGTTCACCCGTTCGGAGGAGTAGCAGCACTGGTGTGATTCTTGAATTCTATGGCTCTTCAAATATTTGTGCAGTTTAACACAAATCATCCAAAATAGAATTCAAGCACATCTGTGACAGAAATTCAAATTCAGAAGTCAAAGAGAGAGAACAAAAAAAAAAATCTAATGCTGCGCTTCTTCCGAAGACATATACTGTAAACATTAAATGTATGTTAGGACAATCTTGAAAAAAGTATTAGAACACCCTTTACTTTTATTTCTTGTTAATTTTATTAACCAAAATATGTCCATTTTTATTACAGATTAATGAATACAAAATTAAAACTCTAATCAGCTACTTTTTAATCGTTATATTTGTATAAACAAATGTTATACATCTGTGTGTTAACTTATACAAGAAATGACGGAAAAGCAAGGGTGGTTTAGTATTTTTTTATCGTATATAGTCTGTATAATATCTTTAACCTATGCTGATGCTGTTTAATACTGATTTAAATAATAATAATAATGTCATAATCTGTTGGTTTTACATGAACAAAACCTTTCAAGCACTTTTTAAAATTCTAAATACTACCTCTTGTCAGTAAGTTGGTTCACAGCACTGCCTTGGAGTGAAAGTGTGTAGTGCTGAGACAGTCGGTATGTGCTGAGTCGTCTGACGTTTGTGTGACTGGTACCCAGGAAGGTAGCAAAACCAGGCAGTGTGTATGTCGTACCCAGGAAGGCAGAGAAACCAAGCAATATGTATGTGGTACCCACGAAGGCAGAGAAACTAAGCAGTGTGTATGTGGTACCCGGGAAGGTAGCAAAACCAGGGAGTGTGCATAGATACAGACCCCAAAAGTGATTAAAACCAAATAAAGTCCCCAGAAGATCATCTGTAGTCAGGTGAAGGACCCTGTACTTTGTTCAACTCATTTACTCCCTTAGACGTACAAAGACGTCTTTTAATGCAATGGCGCCCTCTACCAAAGACGTATAAGTACGTTTCCTGTCTTTTTTACGTCATAGTGTACATAAGGGTCTGATGCAACCTCTGACTGAGAATCAGCCTTGTCCGCATTGTGAATCATGTAAAAATCACCCAGCAGGGGGCAGAGGTGCAAAAGATCCGCCTTGAATCTGCGCCAGAGGTACAAATGGGGGGGCGGGATCCTGGGGTAGACTTATAAGTGTGGAGAGCAGCGTGGGTAGCAGCAGCATCGGCAGCACTAGCAGCAGTCGCATTAGTAGCGTTAGCAATGAAATCCTCCAAGCAAATGACGATCGAGGAATGCTTTTTTGTAAAAAAAAAGCTTCCTAAAAGCATCAAGGCGATGGAGACGCTTTGGTTGAGAGGATGACGCTTCGTCGTCGTCACAACAAAACGGCGTCTAAAGAGGGTGCGCGTGCCTTGCGGCCTGCATCGCCTGCCTTCGGACAATAGCCAAAGCAGCTGAGAGTCCTCACCAGATCCCCCCCGAACGAGGAGGTAAGCGCTCGCAAGTTACCATTGAACATGTGGTTTTACCCCTCATGCTTTTATTGTACATATCATGCATCTTGCGGGCAGAAAATGTCGCGTAAATGTGCAGTTAGACGCGAGCTTGCTCGCTGACTTCCTCATCCGGCCGCCTCTATTGCACAATTACACGCGAGCGTAAGTCCTCGCCGACGAGGAAGTAAACGCTCGCAAGTTACCATTAAACATGTGGTTTTAGCCCTCATGCTTTTATTGTACATATCATGCATCTTGCGGGCAGAAAATGTCGCGTAAATGTGCAGTTAGACGCAAGCTTGCTCGCTGACTTTCTCGTCCGGGCGCCTATTGCACAATTACACGCGAGCGTAAGTCCTCGCCGACGAGGAAGTAAACGCTCGCAAGTTACCATTGAACATGTGGTTTTAGCCCTCATGCTTTTATTGTACATATCATGCATCTTGCGGGCAGAAAATGTCGCGTAAATGTGCAGTTACGCGCGAGCGCATCTCCTCCCCGACGAGGAAACAACAATACTGAATGGTGTGGTAATCATGCATACTTTCTAAAATTCACAGATTGTGCATCCCGCGGCAAGAAAGTTCCTCCTCGTCTTGTTGGTGTAAAGAAAGGTAAATTATAATATGAAACTTCACACGCCAGCAATAAAATGCAGCAATAAATATATATTTCCAATTGTTTGTATTTCTGTAATTTACAGGTTGTGCATCAGGAAGCAGTGGTTCCGGATGGCGTCACACTGGATGGCAACCGAGGAAAATCGACTTTACAGCAACCCCTGGACCACTGAATGCCGCTGCCCATTTGGAGTCTGAGGAGCCAGCTGATTTCCTGCAGCTGTTTCTCACGGATGAGCTTCTGCAGCACATCGCGGATGCCAGCAATCACTTCCCAGACAATTATTTTCACACAAACCCCAGTGGACAAACACAAGCTCGCCTATTTTCCACGGACCAGCAAAGCCAGACCACAACGAAAGTGTCGGGTCTGTTTGTGCAAAGGCAAACGGAGTGAAACAAGAATGTGGTGTGAACTATGTTGTGTGCCCTTGCATCAAGGCAACTGTTTTATTTTATATCACACAAAAAAAAAGTATGTATGACACTGATGTATTTCATTTTTGTACATAGTTCAACAGTTCAGTCGTTTAGTGTTATGTGCAAATAAATTTATTTTATCAAAAACATTTTTTGTGCTTTTTTTTGTTATTTTATAGAAGGCATGCATTATTTAGATGTTAGAGGTGTCATAAAAGCCATAAATAATAGTGTCAAAATTCAAATTATGGTCAAAATGCATCAGTTTACAAAAAGCTCATTTTCTCAGTTTTTTCCCCAGGGATTGGAGTTTTCATGAAATTTAGCTATTTTCAAATGCCGATTGCTCAAGAATGGAAAAAGATAGGAACAAACATTTTTTTCTGTTGAAAGAAGAGAGTCTCATCTTTCTTCGGGTGTGCTCCATGTCTATATAGCATTAGAATACTATATTCTGTGGGCCTTGCAATATTAGTCAAAACCCAGGAAAACGCTGGGATTGAGCGGGTTGCTCCAGTGAAAATGGCTGGTATTTAATGAGTTAAGACTGGTTAGGACATCCGGCTCGCAGTCCCAAGGTGCAGGGTTCGATCCCGGGACCCAGCTTTCCTGTGTGGAGGTTGCATTTGTGAGTGAGTTTGAGCGCAGATGGTTGTTCGTCTTTGCGTGCCCTGCGATTGGCTGGCAACCACTTCAGGGTGTGCCCCGCCTACTGTCCGTTGACAGCTGGGTAGGCTCCAGCACGCTATCCTTGTGAGAATAAGCGGATTGGATATTACATGTATGTGTTTATGCCCTAGGCCAGGCGAGGGCAAACTACGGCCCGGGGGCCACATGCGGCCCGTTAAGTTTTAATCCGGGCCGCCGAACTTGAAAAAAATTTAATGAATAAACCTTGTTAATGTTTTATTTTCTAAACACTGTGGTTTTCAAAGACAAATATTATTGTTGGAATGCTTTTATTCACTTTCATTTAAAATTAAATGTATTTTTTTTCTCAGATGAGGTGAGGTTTCCAAAACACTCCATCCATCTGCTCCTGGTCCGGCCCCTCTGTCATATTTTAGAACCCATTGTGGTCCTCCAATCAAAAAGTTTGCCCGCCCCTGCCCTAGGCTTTGTGTCTTTGCTTGGTTGACTGTGTAATGAGTGTATGAATGCATTTCTTTCTACCAGACACCTTGGACTTCCCATGGCAGATTAATAATCTATTTTATCTATCCATCAGGGTCACGAATGTCATTTGATGAGTAGAGAATTTAGAGTCTCCAATTAACCTAATATACATGGATTTGCGCATGGAAACCTGAGAAAAAGCCCTTAGTCCTACTTTTCCATCTGAACCACTTTATCCTCACGAGGGTCACAGCCGTGACATCCCAGCTGACTTCAGAAAGTAAGTGGGCGACGACTCATGATCTCTTGGTTGAATAATATTGTTAGGGGCTCAAAATGGCCCTCTACAATAAAATGGCAGAAGAATATTACATACTCTCTGGCAGAAGAATATTGCGTTTTTTTTGTTTTGTCCAATTAACTTAAATAAAACTTGGGAAAATTTAATGATTACATGTAAACCAGCTGGTCTTCCCCATACCAAGCCCTGGCTAAAACTGACTGAAAAATGCATGATGTGTGCCTTTTAAACTCCTCGGCCCATCCACTATGCCAGGGATGGGCAAACTTTTGGATTGGGAGGGGGGGGGCACAATGAGTCCTAAAATACATTTAATTTTAAACGAAAGTGAACAAAAGCATTACAACAATATATATGTCTTTGAAAAACCACAGTATTTAGAAAATAAACCATTAACAAGGCTTATTCATTTAATTTTTTTCAAGTTTGGGGGGCTGGATTGAAACGTTTAACGGGCCACAAGTGGCCCCCGGGCCGTAGTTTGCCCAAGTGCCCTAAGCCAATTGATTCTAAAAAATAACAGTTTTCTTCATCAAAACAACATTTTATGATCAACATAAATGTTAGTGAGTACATAAAGGTATACTCATTCGATCTATCATAACCCCATGCACTTAGACTGTACAAAAAAAAGAAAATTTTTATTTTAAAACCTAGTATTTCGCCATGACGTCACACGCTAGCGTCAAGTGCTTGGCGCTAAAAACCCGGAAGTAACAGCGGCGCTCGGTTTGAAAGTGGAGAGTTGTGCATGGTAGGCGAATTCGGGAGAAATGTTTGTTGAACACGAGGACTGTGGCGTAGAAGATGGTTTAACAGCGATCTAGTGCGCACCCAACCGTGATGGCTGACCAACGAAATAAATGCGGACCGACGGAGTGGACTGACAGGACGTGGAAAACAGGTGTGTGGCATGTGTGCGTGTGCACGAATGTGGGAGCGCGTTCACTATGGTGGCAGCGATCGCAAAGCAGCAGCACCACTCCTTGACAAAAGTATTGTACTTTCTCTGATGTTTTGGGTTTGCTCTGCTTTGGGGTTTGTAGTTCTGGCCACGCAAAAGTAACAAAGCAAGTTCTTGGATGTCTGCTTTTTTCTTGAACTGTTAATTGGTTAACATCGTGGCTCTTATTTTTATCTAATGTATGGAGTTTGGTGGCTATCTATATGCACAACTATATTAGTTGCACTTGAAATTGCATACAGAAAATTAGTATAAATAGGTTACGCTATAAAGTATAACAATATTAACAATCGTTATTGTTGTTACTGTTTATTTATTTTATTTTGCAATAACTGTGCTCCAAGCTTAGCTGTTGTGCCAGCTGCCAAGTAAAAATATGTAATCTCACTCAATAATAGGAATAAATACTTAACTAACATCTCAATTTTTCGGGTTGGGCTGTGGGGGAGGGGAGGGTGGCTGCCTGACATAAAGCAGACTGTCCTGCACATGCGCAGACCAGCCGAGTGTGTGAAGTGTGCGTAAGTGCAGTACCGGGACCGACCACTAGACAGCGATCCTGAGTAATTTTTCCGCACACACATTTCTAGCACACTCGTCTTGTTTTTGTGACCTTCCTGGGAAGCCCTGAAACTTTGACAGGACCTCCCCCTGAGCTTCTTATCACTGAATTCAATGCTCTTTTTTGTGGGGCCCAGATTTTTGGTCCCCACAAAAATTTTGGTCCCCTACAGTGGGTGTGCTGTCCGATGTTGGTCCCCAACATGTAGCTTATACAAACACACACACACACCCCTACTTGTTTTTGTGACATTGTTGGGCCACCTGAGCAAAACTCACATTGTGGGAACCACCCTTTCTAGTGGTTGTACAGCTCTGAAAAAAATCAGGCAGTGTCCAGGAATTTAGTTAAACACAAAAACCACTTCAAATTACCAATTAATGACCTGGAGGTCAAATGAGTGACTCAAGTGCATGTAATTCAGTCACTGTAGCCCAAAGATTCTCTGGGCCAGTGGATGAACCATTATTCGTCTTGGACAGCATTGAAGCAGGCCGTAGCCTGGTTTCTAAAGCTGAAAGACTTACTGACAGAGTAAAGGAAAATAGAAAGGAGTTAATCACATTAGGTGAAGAAGGCAAGATGAATTTATTCAAGAGAACTGTCAAAGGAAAGTATTTGACCTGCGACGACTTGGATAAAGCAGAAAGAGAACTTGTGAAATACTGTCAAAGGCGAAGTTTCAAAAAAGATTTAGCCATATTTGAAAAACAAAAAAGGGTGAAGAAAAGTAGCCCACTTTACAAGTTCAATATAGTACTTCAAGATGGTGTCATGAGGGTTGGTGGACAGTTGAGCCACGCAGCCATGCCTGAAACAGCAAAACAGCAAGCCATCTTGCCAAGGATTCACATAACACAAAGCTAGTCCTGAGATACATTCATGAGATTACAGCTCACGCTGGAAGGAACCACATGATGGCTAATCTGCATCAACAGTTTTGGATACCTCGAGCTGCTAGAGTCATCAGAAGAGTGCTACCTGACGATCCGCCTTTCAAGAGAATTGGCGTTGATTATTTTGGTCCATTCTAAGTAAGTAGGGTTAGAGGACAAGTAAAGAGATACGGCGTGATTTTTACATGTCTCGCTGTACGAGCCGTACATCTGGAAATTGCATCTTCACGTGACACAGATGCTTGTCTCAACGCAATCCGAAGATTTCTTGTCAGAAGAGGACAAGTGAGAGAGATGTATTCTGATAACGGAACCAACTTTAGATCAGCTGACAGTGAAATGAAGAAATCAATCAAAGAATGGAACACTAAGTAAATCGAGAAACACTTGCTGCAAAAAGGTATTCAGTGGCATAGCAATCCCCCAGCAGGTTCCCACCACGGAGGAAGCTGTGAGCGACTTATTTGGTCTGTGAGAAAAATCCTGAATGTCACTGTAAAAGAACAAATTTCGGGTGAAGAAAGTCAATATACCTTGCTTGGTGAGGCTGAAGCAGTTATAAACAGCAGGCCTATCACAAGGACATCTTCCGACCTCAACGACTTGGAAGCACTCACACCCAACACTCTGTTGTGGCTGAAGGTCAAACCTGAGTTACCTCCTGGAGTCTTCTGTAAAGACGACCAATACGCCCCAATACGTACCTCTGGGAATGAGCTGGTCAGCTCTTTAAAGAGTATTATGTAAGTTGAAATACATTAATCCATTTTTCTTTTTTGGACCATCTTTAACTGTGTAGTGTGTAATGTCTAAAATACAAAATGATCAGATTTTAGGGTGCAGTTGACGACTGTGGCACAGGTCCTCGCTCTACAAGTGCTAATAGTCTTCGGCAAAGAGAAAAATCTGCCATAAGGTACAGAAAACATTGGCATCAGAGTAAATGGATGCATGTTTTTGCAATGTGCGAGGAAACTGGCGAACTCAGAGAAAACTACGCAGGCTTGGGAGAACATGCAAACTCTACACAGGAAGGCCGGAGCCGGAATCGATCCCACAACCTCTGCATTGTGAGACCATCGTGCTCACAAGTCGCCCACCGTGGCGGCCGTCCATTATGAATGCCATCCCACCATCCATTATCTGTACGGCTTCTCCTCACAAGGGTTGCGGGGGGTGCTGGAGCCTATCCCAGCTATCTTGGGGCAGTAGGTGGGGTACACCCTAAACTGGTTGCCAGCCAATCGCAGGTCACACAAAGACAAACAACCATCCGCGCTCACACTCACACCAATTTAGGGTGTCCAAACAACCTGCCATGCATGTGTTTGGAATGTGGGAGGAAACCGGAGAACCCACGCAGGCGTGTGGGAAACATGCAAACTCCAAACAGGAAAGCCGGAATCAATCCCGCGACCTCTGCATTGTGAGACCATCGTGCTAACAAGTCGCCCACCATGCATCCCTGCTAAATAAATGATTAATTTTTACATTTTAGTATTTGTGCGATCTTGTGTTCATGACAGCATTTTCAACAGTGTGGGTGTTTGTATGAAAGCATTTCACTCGTGTATGGGCATGAGCATGTTTCAGTTGTATTTATGAATAACAATAATTTCACAATTGTGCCTGAGCGCCTTTCACTGGTGTGTATGAGAATGTTTCACCTATGTGTATGAGCGCATTTGACGAGTGTATGAGCAACAACTATTTCACTAGTGTGTATGAGAGCGTTTCACTCGTATGTATGATAGCGTTTCATAAGTATGCATGAGCAACAACAATTTCACTGGTGTGTAAGAGTGCATTTCAGAAGTGTGAAGCGATTCCTGACTTTTGTCCCCAACGGCACCTCATACTCCCCATCTCCCGCTCACTTCTCCTGACCCCATGAGCCATCCCCGTTGCTACTACATGGAGATTTGATGTGTTTTTTTGTTTTTTTTGTTATTAGCTTCTTCAACATCTCTTCTGATTCTCATCTCTTCTCTGGCGCTCGTCTCCGCCTGTCTGATTTGAAGTCGACCTCAGAATTTGCACTATTTTGACATGACTTCTGTGGTAATCACTACTGACATATTGTGTCATTTGCTCAATAATACATTAAAATTATAATAAATAATTAAAATGGGTCCGGTGCCGAGCTCTGGCTTCATATCTTTAAAAGTGGTCTTCTCAAATCTGTTACTAATGGCCTCTAAATCAGTTGTGGTAGAGAAGGGGCAAATTAGACCTTATGGCATCTTAATTTGGTCAAGTCTTGTACCCATTTTCAAGGCCAGCGACTATTGCTTTAGCTATATACAAGAAAAGGATTACTCTGAATATACACAACAACAAATCCCAGATGTCCAACCCAAATGTTGTTTCAAAATAATCCAGTTCAGATGATAAACAAATGTATTGGTATGTTGAGGTCATTATTTCAAATCAAAATATACACTTCTTTTTCAGACAATGGGGAGGATCGAAGAAGTGGAAAAGTTGCAGGAGTAACTTCAAAACAATGCAAAGAGACAGAATCTGGAAGAATGTCAAGTTTGTCCATGTTTATATTTCTGGAATTTAGTGGGCGTGCATCTCGAAATGTTTGGGGATGGTTCGGGCTGCCAGACAAGACTTTCACTGCGAGCGCTGGACCACTGGATGCTGCGGCAAACAGCGGACTTCTTGCAGCTATTTATTACCAACAAGCTACTCCTGCACATCAATGATGCGGATGGCACAGACTGCTTTGCAGACAATTATTTTGAGGCAAAACCAAGAGGTCTGTAAGCACTCTGAAAACAAAGTAAAATATTTGACACCCACGGCAAAAAAAGCCATGCTACAGCATAGGGCTGGGCGATAAACCGAAAATTTACCGTTACCGAAATTTATTACAATGACCGAAATCATTTTGCCCATGTCGGTAAATTCGATGAATAAAAAAAGAAAAGCCTTTTGTCTGCGGCAATGTTCATGCCCCTTTAAGACCGCTACAGCGCCTCTAGTCATGTGACTCCACCCGTCTGTCGCTCTCGTTGCTGGCGATTCAAATCCAGAAGCTTTCTCACCACCCACAACACAACCATGCTGTGCTGAAAGTTCAAAGTGAGAAGCAAGGTTCGACAAGTGACAACAGCCCATGAACGGAGGCGACACCATACGAGAGAACGTCTCAGAGGTGGACGCGATAGCTTAGCACATAGCTAAAGATAAAGCTCCTCTAGCTACGTGGCGCGCACAGGATTTAAACGCTTCATGAAAGCCGTATTTCCCGATATGGACTACATCGGGCCGGGAGCTTAGACATGTCAAGCATTTTGCATCTACATCCGACTTGTGGTCGGGTCGCAACATGGATCCCTGATTGAGCCTAACTGTGCATTACATAGATGACAAGTGGCGACTGCGCAGCAGAGTACTCGAGACGGCACATTTTCCCCGATAATACCCACTTGTTTATTTGGCTTGCATTGACATTTTCTTTCATTTTATTTAGCGTTTTTTTATTTGCCATTATTTACATCATGAGAGCATCTTGGCGCAATCTATTTGCAGAAAAAGATTTCGCAAGAGGTACCCTTTTTCTTTGTGACATTGTTCAAGTCATGCAAAGCAAGCTCAGGGTTCGCGGTTAACCGCTTCCCGATTGCCCGGGGCAAGTGAAATTTGGCCACGGGCAAGGTAAAATTATGGGCAACTTGCCCGACCGGGCAAGCATTTTTTAAAGCAGCCAAATATCTTTAATTTTGACGAAAACGGTGGTGTGATCTGTTTGTGTGCACTGTATGGTGATGGTTTAACCCAGACAACCCCTTATGTTTTGGTATGGTCCATTGGCCTTATCGGGGGCAATGGGCGGGCGCTACGGGGATCAGTTAGTTCAGTGAATGTCGAGTTAAAGTGGACGTCAATAAATCCCGCAGTATTGGAACTCGCTGTCGTAGCATCCTCATTTGAAGTTTGAAAAACACAACAAAAACCTACGATATTTTGGCCGAAAATTGGCGACGAGTTCGTTCAAATCCGAACATTTCGGATTCCTCTGACATGACTAAAATAGCTCGAATATTTTTAAGTAGACAATTCAGTTGTGAGTAAGGAAGGGAGTAATATTTGATTATTGGCTGTTAATTCATTAGCTCCATGATGTGACCTGACATAGTGTCAGTGACTGTGTTCTGTTTATGCTATGAAACTTATGGAGGCAGCACCACAGGCACTGGTCTTAAAGGAATACACAAATTTGCCACACTCATAATTTACTCATGTGATTCCTCAATTAATACGCTCTCCTGGACTTAAAATTGATCATCTGGATTGCTGTAATATCATTTTCCCAATTTAACATGCAGATTTGTTAATTATTAAAACTACAATTAACATTTTCAATAACTGCACAGGATGATACATTTGCTCTTGTGAGTAGGGTTTCATGGTTGACGATGAAAACAAGATTAATTTATGCTTATCAGATTATATGTTTATTTACATTTGTGGCGCACATTTTACAACCATAAACATTTTATTCTTAGAGAAAAAAAATTGTCACTTGCCCAAGTCGGGCAAGTAATTTGGCCACTCGGGCAAGGCAAATTTTAGTGGCACTTGCCCTATGGGCAAGCAGTTTTTAAAGTTAACCGCGAACCCTGCAAGCTATTTGGAATGTTCATACAAATGATTTTTGTACTTTTATTTTTCATTGAAAGTAAAGTGTACCAGTTGGTCAATAAAAAAAACAGTCAATATGCAATTCCTGCATTTATTTTGATTTTAGTCCACGTGGGAATTTATTGTGCATTTATCGTTATCGAGGTAAAATTGCTCGATTTCTCGCGATATTGATTTGAGGTCATATCGCCCAGCCCTTCTACAGCATGTATACAGTGTGAGACGTGTTGTGTTCACTTGCTCCAAGGCAATTGTTTTTAAGTGTATACCACATACCCAACGAATTGTGTAATTTGTATGGCGGGGTGTACACATGCGTTGCAAAAACACATGCACACACTGTCACTCACGCACTTCCGTATATAGTTTATTTCAGCACCTTTTGTCATGCTGTTTTTATTTTATAGAAGGAAAGCATTATTTTGATGTCTGAGCTGTCACAAAAGAAAAAATAGAACTGTTGAAGTCAAGTCAAGCTTGTGCTTGAAATGTTTGTTCTTAGTTTCTCAGTTTTTCGTGAGCAATGGGAATTCAGTTATATTCAAACGCTGTCAGGTAAAGGCTCCATATTTTTATAGCATTATAGCACACTATTCTGTGGGCGCTAGAATTGAAGGGTTTGCGTTAGTAAAAATAGGTGGGATTAAATGAGCTGAAGTGTATCTCTTGAGTGCTCCTTAAATATTTGCCTGTGTTGGTATATTTTATTTTGGTCGTGTCATGTTTATTCTTACGCTGAAAGAGACATGAGGTGTTCGAAAAAAATAAATGATTTTTTTTCCCGGTCAAAACTACCAATGGTGTCTGTTTTTTTTCCCTCCGTGAAATGTACGAGTTATCACTTTGACGCGCATGATGTCACGTGGCTGGAGGACTGGAAACTTGCACGAACAACATTTACGTTGAAATGTAACAATGACACATATATCGACATCTAACAAACATGCATGGGCATCTAACATTGACACTTACATTGACGTCTATAACATAAACCATTACAATCACATCTAACAAACACGGACATCTAACAGACACATCGACATCCATCATAAACATTTACATAGACATCGACATCTAACCAACCTTTACATAGACATCTTACACACATCGACATCTAACAAACATTTACATAGACATCTAACATAAACACATCTAATATAGACACATAGATTGACATCTAACATCGACACATTGAGATCTAACATAGACATACATTGACATCTAACAAAGACTGTTACATCGACAACTAACATCGACACAAGGCTTTGTCAAATGACACGTCATGACGACATATACAGAGACACAAGGCACAACAGCATATTTTTGGTACAAATTGAACCCGATATGTTAGCTACCTCGTTCGACTTAAAGGGTTAGCGAACTTGTTATGGTGGTTGAGGCGTGGTGGCTACCCAGCTCGTGTAGTGTATATTAAACTTAAGTTAATAATTTATGACCAGTAAACACGGATGTTGTAACGCAAAACAATGTTCAAATGTTAGTTTTTTTTCAACACATTTCATGAGAAAAAGCTCTACTTGTCTGTGAGAAATGTATGTTGTAGACCCATTATATAACACAATATTACACAATTTTACATTGGAATTTCATTTAATAAAACATTGACAATTATCTTTACAAACACTGTGTATGATTCATCTTTTCATTTGTTGTTCAATGAGCAAAACAGTGGCGATCAAAACAGTGCAAATTAAATGACATTTTATAGGTATCTGGCTGCAATACAGTGAACCCTCGCTACTTCGCGGTTCACCTTTCGCGGGTTCAGTGCTTCGCGGGTCTAAAAAATATTCGGGGGCATTGTAGTTTCGCCGAGCGGCACGACGGGGCGCTGGAGTGGTTAGACGGCCGGCGTGCGCCGAAGAAGAACGTGGGCGAAGAGGAGAGTGGACAAAGAAGAGCACGTTCCCCCGGGCACGATTTGGGGCGACGTTTCGCGCGGTTCGGACCGTACCAGAGCTCCGGCCAGCGTGCGTGGCAGTTAAGCCGAAGAGGAACAACTTCCGCCCGGGCACTAGCGGGGCGACATTTCGCTCCGTTCGGGACCGTGCGAGAGCTCCGGAGGAGACCGGCCGGCGTGCGTGGTTGTTAAGCCGAAGAGGAACACCTTCCGCCCGGGCATGAGCGGAGCGCGAGGCTGTCAGTTATGAATGAATAAATGAATAAATAAATGAAGAATGCCAGGGCACACCGGACGGCGTACCAGCAGGTAAAAGTCGAAGTAATTAAATAAATACAAAAAGAAGTAATTGAATAAATACAAAAATAATGGCTGGGGAATAAAAAAATGTTTTAATAATTTTTTTTTTTGTTATAACATGAATTTCACCCTCTCTCTCTCTACCCGTATATATATATATATATATATATATATATATATATATATATTATTTTATTTATTTATTTTTTTAAGCATTTTTGAAGGTGCGCCGCTACTTCGCACTTTTTTTTTTTAAGCATTTTTGAAGGTGCGCCGCTACTTCGCGGATTTTCAGTTTTCGCGGGTGGTCTCGGTCCCCATTAACCGCGATAACCGAGGGTTCACTGTAGTAAGTTACATTCTAATTTACATTTACAGGTAATGGAAATGACTACTGGTAACCTCAATTTAACTGTATTTCAGTCAGAATGCCTCAAACATCATAAAAAAATAAAACGTTGAGTATTATTTCTCCTTCAAAATGTCAGAAGAAATACTCTATAATGGCCTGACGACATCAACATAGTTTATAGTATATAGCAGGGGTGGGAAAACTTTTTTATTGGC
The DNA here is from genome assembly GCF_059441095.1 of Idiotropiscis lumnitzeri. NCBI lineage: Eukaryota > Metazoa > Chordata > Actinopteri > Syngnathiformes > Syngnathidae > Idiotropiscis > Idiotropiscis lumnitzeri. The sequence continues at coordinate 254,861 of NW_028283728.1, read as the reverse complement.
GGGCCACAATGGGTTCTAAAATTTGACAGAGGGGCTGGACCAGGAGCAGATGGATGGAGTGTTTTGGTAACCTCATCTCATCTGAGAAAAAAAATACATTTAATTTTAAATGAAAGTGAACAAAAGCTTGTCTTTGAAAAACCACACTATTTTGAAAATAAAACATTAACAAGGTTTATTTTTTTTTTTTTCAAATTCGGCGGGCCGGATTAAAACGTTTAACGGGCCGCATGTGGCCCCCAGGCCGTAGTTTTCTCACGACGGTATATAGCATAGCGGCATAGGTTCCCTCGTCAACATCAAGTGAGTTACCCTCTTACCAAGACCAAAATACGGGGCTCCCCATCTCCCGGTCACTTCTCCAGACCCCAACAGTCACCCTCGTTGCGAGAACTTTAAGATTCGATGTTTATTTTTTTTCGCTTCTTCAACTTCGTGTCTGATTCTTTTCTCTTCTCTGGCTCCAGGATTCCGCTGTCAATCAGATGACGATTGAGGCGGGACTTCCGGTTCAAAGTCACCCTCAGAGTTTGCAACCATTTGAGATGGCTTCTGTGGTAATAACAACTGTCATAGGTGCAATTTGCTCTATAAAGCATTAAAAAAAAATAATAATAATAAATTACAAAAAATAGTCAAGTACAGCACTCGTCTCATAAACTAGGTAAGAATTTAGCGTTACTAACGTTGCTACACTATAAAGAGTGTTTTACTGACTAGCTAAACCCAGTTTTGGTTTAGCTGTTATAAAAGTTTGGTTTTTTAGTGCTGTAAATGCATTTTCAGCTCGCGCTGTACACATTTGCTATGAGAGGCATTATCTCATAAGGGAAATATTGGACAATCAAATTAATGACTGCCCAGGCTTCAGGATGTCTTTTTACACTATATAAAGGTGGAAATTTACATTGGAAACGTTTAGTTTAGCTGTTAATGAAGTTTCGGTTTTTTAGTGCTGAAAATTCATTGTCTGCTGGCGCTGTACACTTTTTCTAAGTGTTGCAATATCTCATGAAGGAAATACTGGACAATCAAATTAATCACTTTCCAGGCTTCAGGATGCCTTTCTACACTATATAAAGGTGGAAATTTACATTGGAAACGTTTGGTTTAGCTGTTATAAAAGTTTGGTTTTTTAGTGCTGTAAATGCATTTTCAGCTCGCGCTGTACACATTTGCTATGTGAGGCATTATCTCATAAGGGAAATACTGGACAATCAAATTAATCACTTTCCAGGCTTCAGGATGCCTTTCTACACTATATAAAGGTGGAAATTTACATTGGAAACGTTTGGTTTAGCTGTTAATGAAGTTTCGTTTTTTTAGTGCTGAAAATTCATTGTCTGCTGGCGCTGTACACTTTTTCTAAGTTTTGCAATATCTCATGTAGGAAATACTGGACAATCAAATTAATGACTTTCCAGGCTTCAAGGATGCCTTTCTACACTATATAAAGGTGGAAATTTACATTGGAAACGTTTGGTTTAGCTGTTATAAAAGTTTGTTTTTTTAGTGCTGTAAATGCATTTTCAGCTCGCGCTGTACACATTTGCTATGTGAGGCATTATCTCATAAGGGAAATACTGGACAATCAAATTAATGACTGCCCAGGCTTCAGGATGTCTTTTTACACTATATAAAGGTGGAAATTTACATTGGAAACGTTTGGTTTAGCTGTTATAAAAGTTTGGTTTTTTTAGTGCTGAAAATTCATTGTCTGCTGGCGCTGTACACTTTTTCTAAGTGTTGCAATATCTCATGAAGGAAATACTGGACAATCAAATTAATGACTTTCCAGGCTCCAGGATGCCTTTCTACACTATATAAAGGTGGAAATTTACATTGGAAACGTTTGGTTTAGCTGTTATAAAAGTTTGGTTTTTTAGTGCTGTAAATGCATTTTCAGCTCGCGCTGTACACATTTGCTATGAGAGGCATTATCTCATAAGGGAAATATTGGACAATCAAATTAATGACTGCCCAGGCTTCAGGATGTCTTTTTACACTATATAAAGGTGGAAATTTACATTGGAAACGTTTAGTTTAGCTGTTAATGAAGTTTCGTTTTTTTAGTGCTGAAAATTCATTGTCTACTGGCGCTGTACACTTTTTCTAAGTGTTGCAATATCTCATGAAGGAAATACTGGACAATCAAATTAATGACTTTCCAGGCTTCAGGATGCCTTTCTACACTATATAAAGGTGGAAATTTACATTGGAAACGTTTGGTTTAGCTGTTATAAAAGTTTGGTTTTTTAGTGCTGTAAATGCATTTTCAGCTCGCGCTGTACACATTTGCTATGAGAGGCATTATCTCATAAGGGAAATATTGGACAATCAAATTAATGACTGCCCAGGCTTCAGGATGTCTTTTTACACTATATAAAGGTGGAAATTTACATTGGAAACGTTTGGTTTAGCTGTTATAAAAGTTTGGTTTTTTAGTGCTGAAAATGCATTTTCAGCTTGCACTGTACACATTTGCTATGTGAGGCATTATCTCATAAGGGAAATACTGGACAATCAAATTAATGACTTCCCAGGCTTCAGGATGCATTTTTACACTCTATAAATGTGGAAATTTACATTGGAAACGTTTGGTTTAGCTGTTAATGAAGTTTCGTTTTTTTAGTGCTGAAAATTCATTGTCTGCTGGCGCTGTACACCTTTTCTAAGTGTTGCAATATCTCATGAAGGAAATACTGGACAATCAAATTAATGACTTTCCAGGCTTCAGGATGCCTTTCTACACTATATAAAGGTGGAAATTTACATTGGAAACGTTTGGTTTAGCTGTTATAAAAGTTTGGGTTTTTAGTGCTGTAAATGCATTTTCAGCTCGCGCTGTACACATTTGCTATGAGAGGCATTATCTCATAAGGGAAATATTGGACAATCAAATTAATGACTGCCCAGGCTTCAGGATGTCTTTTTACACTATATAAAGGTGGAAATTTACATTGGAAACGTTTAGTTTAGCTGTTATAAAAGTTTGTTTTTTTAGTGCTGTAAATGCATTTTCAGCTCGCGCTGTACACATTTGCTATGAGAGGCATTATCTCATAAGGGAAATATTGGACAATCAAATTAATGACTGCCCAGGCTTCAGGATGTCTTTTTACACTATATAAAGGTGGAAATTTACATTGGAAACGTTTAGTTTAGCTGTTATAAAAGTTTGTTTTTTTAGTGCTGAAAATGCATTTTCAGCTCGCACTGTACACATTTGCTATGTGAGGCATTATCTCATAAGGGAAATACTGGACAATCAAATTAATGACTTCCCAGGCTTCAGGATGCCTTTTTACACTCTATAAATGTGGAAATTTACATTGGAAACGTTTGGTTTAGCTGTTAATGAAGTTTCGTTTTTTTAGTGCTGAAAATTCATTGTCTGCTGGCGCTGTACACTTTTTCTAAGTGTTGCAATATCTCATGAAGGAAATACTGGACAATCAAATTAATGACTTTCCAGGCTTCAGGATGCCTTTCTACACTATATAAAGGTGGAAATTTACATTGGAAACGTTTGGTTTAGCTGTTATAAAAGTTTGGTTTTTTAGTGCTGTAAATGCATTTTCAGCTCGCGCTGTACACATTTGCTATGAGAGGCATTATCTCATAAGGGAAATATTGGACAATCAAATTAATGACTGCCCAGGCTTCAGGATGTCTTTTTACACTATATAAAGGTGGAAATTTACATTGGAAACGTTTAGTTTAGCTGTTATAAAAGTTTGTTTTTTTAGTGCTGTAAATGCATTTTCAGCTCGCGCTGTACACATTTGCTATGTGAGGCATTATCTCATAAGGGAAATACTGGACAATCAAATTAATGACTGCCCAGGCTTCAGGATGTCTTTTTACACTATATAAAGGTGGAAATTTACATTGGAAACGTTTGGTTTAGCTGTTATAAAAGTTTGGTTTTTTAGTGCTGAAAATGCATTTTCAGCTCGCACTGTACACATTTGCTATGTGAGGCATTATCTCATAAGGGAAATACTGGACAATCAAATTAATGACTTCCCAGGCTTCAGGATGCCTTTTTACACTCTATAAATGTGGAAATTTACATTGGAAACGTTTGGTTTAGCTGTTAATGAAGTTTCGTTTTTTTAGTGCTGAAAATTCATTGTCTGCTGGCGCTGTACACTTTTTCTAAGTGTTGCAATATCTCATGAAGGAAATACTGGACAATCAAATTAATGACTTTCCAGGCTTCAGGATGCCTTTCTACACTATATAAAGGTGGAAATTTACATTGGAAACGTTTGGTTTAGCTGTTATAAAAGTTTGGTTTTTTAGTGCTGTAAATGCATTTTCAGCTCGCGCTGTACACATTTGCTATGAGAGGCATTATCTCATAAGGGAAATATTGGACAATCAAATTAATGACTGCCCAGGCTTCAGGATGTCTTTTTACACTATATAAAGGTGGAAATTTACATTGGAAACGTTTAGTTTAGCTGTTAATGAAGTTTCGTTTTTTTAGTGCTGGAAATTCATTGTCTGCTGGCGCTGTACACTTTTTCTAAGTGTTGCAATATCTCATGAAGGAAATACTGGACAATCAAATTAATGACTTTCCAGGCTTCAGGATGCCTTTCTACACTATATAAAGGTGGAAATTTACATTGGAAACGTTTGGTTTAGCTGTTATAAAAGTTTGGTTTTTTAGTGCTGTAAATGCATTTTCAGCTCGCGCTGTACACATTTGCTATGAGAGGCATTATCTCATAAGGGAAATATTGGACAATCAAATTAATGACTGCCCAGGCTTCAGGATGTCTTTTTACACTATATAAAGGTGGAAATTTACATTGGAAACGTTTAGTTTAGCTGTTAATGAAGTTTCGGTTCTTTAGTGCTGAAAATTCATTGTCTGCTGGCGCTGTACACTTTTTCTAAGTGTTGCAATATCTCATGAAGGAAATACTGGACAATCAAATTAATCACTTTCCAGGCTTCAGGATGCCTTTCTACACTATATAAAGGTGGAAATTTACATTGGAAACGTTTGGTTTAGCTGTTATAAAAGTTTGGTTTTTTAGTGCTGTAAATGCATTTTCAGCTCGCGCTGTACACATTTGCTATGTGAGGCATTATCTCATAAGGGAAATACTGGACAATCAAATTAATGACTTCCCAGGCTTCAGGATGCCTTTTTACACTCTATAAATGTGGAAATTTACATTGGAAACGTTTGGTTTAGCTGTTAATGAAGTTTCGTTTTTTTAGTGCTGAAAATTCATTGTCTGCTGGCGCTGTACACTTTTTCTAAGTTTTGCAATATCTCATGTAGGAAATACTGGACAATCAAATTAATGACTTTCCAGGCTTCAGGATGCCTTTCTACACTATATAAAGGTGGAAATTTACATTGGAAACGTTTGGTTTAGCTGTTATAAAAGTTTGTTTTTTTAGTGCTGTAAATGCATTTTCAGCTCGCGCTGTACACATTTGCTATGTGAGGCATTATCTCATAAGGGAAATACTGGACAATCAAATTAATGACTGCCCAGGCTTCAGGATGTCTTTTTACACTATATAAAGGTGGAAATTTACATTGGAAACGTTTGGTTTAGCTGTTATAAAAGTTTGGTTTTTTTAGTGCTGAAAATTCATTGTCTGCTGGCGCTGTACACTTTTTCTAAGTGTTGCAATATCTCATGAAGGAAATACTGGACAATCAAATTAATGACTTTCCAGGCTCCAGGATGCCTTTCTACACTATATAAAGGTGGAAATTTACATTGGAAACGTTTGGTTTAGCTGTTATAAAAGTTTGGTTTTTTAGTGCTGTAAATGCATTTTCAGCTCGCGCTGTACACATTTGCTATGAGAGGCATTATCTCATAAGGGAAATATTGGACAATCAAATTAATGACTGCCCAGGCTTCAGGATGTCTTTTTACACTATATAAAGGTGGAAATTTACATTGGAAACGTTTAGTTTAGCTGTTAATGAAGTTTCGTTTTTTTAGTGCTGAAAATTCATTGTCTACTGGCGCTGTACACTTTTTCTAAGTGTTGCAATATCTCATGAAGGAAATACTGGACAATCAAATTAATGACTTTCCAGGCTTCAGGATGCCTTTCTACACTATATAAAGGTGGAAATTTACATTGGAAACGTTTGGTTTAGCTGTTATAAAAGTTTGGTTTTTTAGTGCTGTAAATGCATTTTCAGCTCGCGCTGTACACATTTGCTATGAGAGGCATTATCTCATAAGGGAAATATTGGACAATCAAATTAATGACTGCCCAGGCTTCAGGATGTCTTTTTACACTATATAAAGGTGGAAATTTACATTGGAAACGTTTGGTTTAGCTGTTATAAAAGTTTGGTTTTTTAGTGCTGAAAATGCATTTTCAGCTTGCACTGTACACATTTGCTATGTGAGGCATTATCTCATAAGGGAAATACTGGACAATCAAATTAATGACTTCCCAGGCTTCAGGATGCATTTTTACACTCTATAAATGTGGAAATTTACATTGGAAACGTTTGGTTTAGCTGTTAATGAAGTTTCGTTTTTTTAGTGCTGAAAATTCATTGTCTGCTGGCGCTGTACACCTTTTCTAAGTGTTGCAATATCTCATGAAGGAAATACTGGACAATCAAATTAATGACTTTCCAGGCTTCAGGATGCCTTTCTACACTATATAAAGGTGGAAATTTACATTGGAAACGTTTGGTTTAGCTGTTATAAAAGTTTGGGTTTTTAGTGCTGTAAATGCATTTTCAGCTCGCGCTGTACACATTTGCTATGAGAGGCATTATCTCATAAGGGAAATATTGGACAATCAAATTAATGACTGCCCAGGCTTCAGGATGTCTTTTTACACTATATAAAGGTGGAAATTTACATTGGAAACGTTTAGTTTAGCTGTTATAAAAGTTTGTTTTTTTAGTGCTGTAAATGCATTTTCAGCTCGCGCTGTACACATTTGCTATGAGAGGCATTATCTCATAAGGGAAATATTGGACAATCAAATTAATGACTGCCCAGGCTTCAGGATGTCTTTTTACACTATATAAAGGTGGAAATTTACATTGGAAACGTTTAGTTTAGCTGTTATAAAAGTTTGTTTTTTTAGTGCTGAAAATGCATTTTCAGCTCGCACTGTACACATTTGCTATGTGAGGCATTATCTCATAAGGGAAATACTGGACAATCAAATTAATGACTTCCCAGGCTTCAGGATGCCTTTTTACACTCTATAAATGTGGAAATTTACATTGGAAACGTTTGGTTTAGCTGTTAATGAAGTTTCGTTTTTTTAGTGCTGAAAATTCATTGTCTGCTGGCGCTGTACACTTTTTCTAAGTGTTGCAATATCTCATGAACGAAATACTGGACAATCAAATTAATGACTTTCCAGGCTTCAGGATGCCTTTCTACACTATATAAAGGTGGAAATTTACATTGGAAACGTTTGGTTTAGCTGTTATAAAAGTTTGGTTTTTTAGTGCTGTAAATGCATTTTCAGCTCGCGCTGTACACATTTGCTATGAGAGGCATTATCTCATAAGGGAAATATTGGACAATCAAATTAATGACTGCCCAGGCTTCAGGATGTCTTTTTACACTATATAAAGGTGGAAATTTACATTGGAAACGTTTAGTTTAGCTGTTATAAAAGTTTGTTTTTTTAGTGCTGTAAATGCATTTTCAGCTCGCGCTGTACACATTTGCTATGTGAGGCATTATCTCATAAGGGAAATACTGGACAATCAAATTAATGACTGCCCAGGCTTCAGGATGTCTTTTTACACTATATAAAGGTGGAAATTTACATTGGAAACGTTTGGTTTAGCTGTTATAAAAGTTTGGTTTTTTAGTGCTGAAAATGCATTTTCAGCTCGCACTGTACACATTTGCTATGTGAGGCATTATCTCATAAGGGAAATACTGGACAATCAAATTAATGACTTCCCAGGCTTCAGGATGCCTTTTTACACTCTATAAATGTGGAAATTTACATTGGAAACGTTTGGTTTAGCTGTTAATGAAGTTTCGTTTTTTTAGTGCTGAAAATTCATTGTCTGCTGGCGCTGTACACTTTTTCTAAGTGTTGCAATATCTCATGAAGGAAATACTGGACAATCAAATTAATGACTTTCCAGGCTTCAGGATGCCTTTCCACACTATATAAAGGTGGAAATTTACATTGGAAACGTTTGGTTTAGCTGTTATAAAAGTTTGGTTTTTTAGTGCTGTAAATGCATTTTCAGCTCGCGCTGTACACATTTGCTATGAGAGGCATTATCTCATAAGGGAAATATTGGACAATCAAATTAATGACTGCCCAGGCTTCAGGATGTCTTTTTACACTATATAAAGGTGGAAATTTACATTGGAAACGTTTAGTTTAGCTGTTAATGAAGTTTCGTTTTTTTAGTGCTGGAAATTCATTGTCTGCTGGCGCTGTACACTTTTTCTAAGTGTTGCAATATCTCATGAAGGAAATACTGGACAATCAAATTAATGACTTTCCAGGCTTCAGGATGCCTTTCTACACTATATAAAGGTGGAAATTTACATTGGAAACGTTTGGTTTAGCTGTTATAAAAGTTTGGTTTTTTAGTGCTGTAAATGCATTTTCAGCTCGCGCTGTACACATTTGCTATGAGAGGCATTATCTCATAAGGGAAATATTGGACAATCAAATTAATGACTGCCCAGGCTTCAGGATGTCTTTTTACACTATATAAAGGTGGAAATTTACATTGGAAACGTTTAGTTTAGCTGTTAATGAAGTTTCGGTTTTTTAGTGCTGAAAATTCATTGTCTGCTGGCGCTGTACACTTTTTCTAAGTGTTGCAATATCTCATGAAGGAAATACTGGACAATCAAATTAATCACTTTCCAGGCTTCAGGATGCCTTTCTACACTATATAAAGGTGGAAATTTACATTGGAAACGTTTGGTTTAGCTGTTATAAAAGTTTGGTTTTTTAGTGCTGTAAATGCATTTTCAGCTCGCGCTGTACACATTTGCTATGTGAGGCATTATCTCATAAGGGAAATACTGGACAATCAAATTAATGACTTCCCAGGCTTCAGGATGCCTTTTTACACTCTATAAATGTGGAAATTTACATTGGAAACGTTTGGTTTAGCTGTTATCAAAGTTTGGTTTTTTAGTGCTGTAAATGCATTTTCAGCTCGCGCTGTACACATTTGCTATGAGAGGCATTATCTCATAAGGGAAATATTGGACAATCAAATTAATGGCTGCCCAGGCTTCAGGATGTCTTTTTACTCTATATAAAGGTGGAAATTTACATTGGAAACGTTTAGTTTAGCTGTTAATGAAGTTTCGTTTTTTTAGTGCTGAAAATTCATTGTCTGCTGGCGCTGTACACTTTTTCTAAGTGTTGCAATATCTCATGAAGGAAATACTGGACAATCAAATCAATGACTTTCCAGGCTTCAGGATGCCTTTCTACACTATATAAAGGTGGAAATTTACATTGGAAACGTTTGGTTTAGCTGTTATAAAAGTTTGGTTTTTTAGTGCTGTAAATGCATTTTCAGCTCGAACTGTACACATTTGCTATGTGAGGCATTATCTCATAAGGGAAATACTGGACAATCAAATTAATGACTTCCCAGGCTTCAGGATGCCTTTTTACACTCTATAAATGTGGAAATTTACATTGGAAACGTTTGGTTTAGCTGTTAATGAAGTTTCGTTTTTTTAGTGCTGAAAATTCATTGTCTGCTGGCGCTGTACACCTTTTCTAAGTGTTGCAATATCTCATGAAGGAAATACTGGACAATCAAATTAATGACTTTCCAGGCTTCAGGATGCCTTTCTACACTATATAAAGGTGGAAATTTACATTGGAAACGTTTGGTTTAGCTGTTATTGAAGTTTCGATTTTTTAGTGCTGAAAATTCATTGTCTGCTGGCGCTGTACACCTTTTCTAAGTGTTGCAATATCTCATGAAGGAAATACTGGACAATCAAATTAATGACCTTCCAGGCTTCAGGATGCCTTTCTACACTATATAAAGGTGGAAATTTACATTGGAAACGTTTGGTTTAGCTGTTATAAAAGTTTGGGTTTTTAGTGCTGTAAATGCATTTTCAGCTCGCGCTGTACACATTTGCTATGTGAGGCATTATCGCATAAGGGAAATACTGGACAATCAAATTAATGACTGCCCAGGCTTCAGGATGTCTTTTTACACTATATAAAGGTGGAAATTTACATTGGAAACGTTTGGTTTAGCTGTTATAAAAGTTTGGTTTTTTAGTGCTGAAAATGCATTTTCAGCTCGCACTGTACACATTTGCTATGTGAGGCATTATCTCATAAGGGAAATACTGGACAATCAAATTAATGACTTCCCAGGCTTCAGGATGCCTTTTTACACTCTATAAATGTGGAAATTTACATTGGAAACGTTTGGTTTAGCTGTTAATGAAGTTTCGTTTTTTTAGTGCTGAAAATTCATTGTCTGCTGGCGCTGTACACTTTTTCTAAGTGTTGCAATATCTCATGAAGGAAATACTGGACAATCAAATTAATGACTTTCCAGGCTTCAGGATGCCTTTCTACACTATATAAAGGTGGAAATTTACATTGGAAACGTTTGGTTTAGCTGTTATAAAAGTTTGGTTTTTTAGTGCTGTAAATGCATTTTCAGCTCGCGCTGTACACATTTGCTATGAGAGGCATTATCTCATAAGGGAAATATTGGACAATCAAATTAATGACTGCCCAGGCTTCAGGATGCATTTTTACACTCTATAAATGTGGAAATTTACATTGGAAACATTTGGTTTAGCTGTTAATGAAGTTTCGTTTTTTTAGTGCTGAAAATTCATTGTCTGCTGGCGCTGTACACCTTTTCTAAGTGTTGCAATATCTCATGAAGGAAATACTGGACAATCAAATTAATGACTTTCCAGGCTTCAGGATGCCTTTCTACACTATATAAAGGTGGAAATTTACATTGGAAACGTTTGGTTTAGCTGTTATAAAAGTTTGGTTTTTTAGTGCTGTAAATGCATTTTCAGCTCGCGCTGTACACATTTGCTATGAGAGGCATTATCTCATAAGGGAAATATTGGACAATCAAATTAATGACTGCCCAGGCTTCAGGATGTCTTTTTACACTATATAAAGGTGGAAATTTACATTAGAAACGTTTAGTTTAGCTGTTATAAAAGTTTGTTTTTTTAGTGCTGTAAATGCATTTTCAGCTCGCGCTGTACACATTTGCTATGAGAGGCATTATCTCATAAGGGAAATATTGGACAATCAAATTAATGACTGCCCAGGCTTCAGGATGTCTTTTTACACTATATAAAGGTGGAAATTTACATTGGAAACGTTTAGTTTAGCTGTTATAAAAGTTTGTTTTTTTAGTGCTGAAAATGCATTTTCAGCTCGCACTGTACACATTTGCTATGTGAGGCATTATCTCATAAGGGAAATACTGGACAATCAAATTAATGACTTCCCAGGCTTCAGGATGCCTTTTTACACTCTATAAATGTGGAAATTTACATTGGAAACGTTTGGTTTAGCTGTTAATGAAGTTTCGTTTTTTTAGTGCTGAAAATTCATTGTCTGCTGGCGCTGTACACTTTTTCTAAGTGTTGCAATATCTCATGAAGGAAATACTGGACAATCAAATTAATGACTTTCCAGGCTTCATGATGCCTTTCTACACTATATAAAGGTGGAAATTTACATTGGAAACGTTTGGTTTAGCTGTTATAAAAGTTTGGTTTTTTAGTGCTGTAAATGCATTTTCAGCTCGCGCTGTACACATTTGCTATGAGAGGTATTATCTCATAAGGGAAATACTGGACAATCAAATTAATGACTGCCCAGGCTTCAGAATGTCTTTTTACACTATATAAAGGTGGAAATTTACATTGGAAACGTTTAGTTTAGCTGTTATAAAAGTTTGTTTTTTTAGTGCTGTAAATGCATTTTCAGCTCGCGCTGTACACATTTGCTATGTGAGGCATTATCTCATAAGGGAAATACTGGACAATCAAATTAATGACTGCCCAGGCTTCAGGATGTCTTTTTACACTATATAAAGGTGGAAATTTACATTGGAAACGTTTGGTTTAGCTGTTATAAAAGTTTGGTTTTTTAGTGCTGAAAATGCATTTTCAGCTCGCACTGTACACATTTGCTATGTGAGGCATTATCTCATAAGGGAAATACTGGACAATCAAATTAATGACTTCCCAGGCTTCAGGATGCCTTTTTACACTCTATAAATGTGGAAATTTACATTGGAAACGTTTGGTTTAGCTGTTAATGAAGTTTCGTTTTTTTAGTGCTGAAAATTCATTGTCTGCTGGCGCTGTACACTTTTTCTAAGTGTTGCAATATCTCATGAAGGAAATACTGGACAATCAAATTAATGACTTTCCAGGCTTCAGGATGCCTTTCTACACTATATAAAGGTGGAAATTTACATTGGAAACGTTTGGTTTAGGTGTTATAAAAGTTTGGTTTTTTAGTGCTGAAAATGCATTTTCAGCTCGCACTGTACACATTTGCTATGTGAGGCATTATCTCATAAGGGAAATACTGGACAATCAAATTAATGACTTCCCAGGCTTCAGGATGCCTTTTTACACTCTATAAATGTGGAAATTTACATTGGAAACGTTTGGTTTAGCTGTTAATGAAGTTTCGTTTTTTTAGTGCTGAAAATTCATTGTCTGCTGGCGCTGTACACTTTTTCTAAGTGTTGCAATATCTCATGAAGGAAATACTGGACAATCAAATTAATGACTTTCCAGGCTTCAGGATGCCTTTCTACACTATATAAAGGTGGAAATTTACATTGGAAACGTTTGGTTTAGCTGTTATAAAAGTTTGGTTTTTTAGTGCTGTAAATGCATTTTCAGCTCGCGCTGTACACATTTGCTATGTGAGGCATTATCTCATAAGGGAAATACTGGACAATCAAATTAATGACTTCCCAGGCTTCAGGATGCCTTTTTACACTCTATAAATGTGGAAATTTACATTGGAAACGTTTGGTTTAGCTGTTAATGAAGTTTCGTTTTTTTAGTGCTGAAAAAACATTGTCTGCTGGCGCTGTACACTTTTTCTAAGTTTTGCAATATCTCATGTAGGAAATACTGGACAATCAAATTAATGACTTTCCAGGCTTCAGGATGCCTTTCTACACTATATAAAGGTGGAAATTTACATTGGAAACGTTTGGTTTAGCTGTTATAAAAGTTTGTTTTTTTAGTGCTGTAAATGCATTTTCAGCTCGCGCTGTACACATTTGCTATGTGAGGCATTATCTCATAAGGGAAATACTGGACAATCAAATTAATGACTGCCCAGGCTTCAGGATGTCTTTTTACACTATATAAAGGTGGAAATTTACATTGGAAACGTTTGGTTTAGCTGTTATAAAAGTTTGGTTTTTTTAGTGCTGAAAATTCATTGTCTGCTGGCGCTGTACACTTTTTCTAAGTGTTGCAATATCTCATGAAGGAAATACTGGACAATCAAATTAATGACTTTCCAGGCTCCAGGATGCCTTTCTACACGATATAAAGGTGGAAATTTACATTGGAAACGTTTGGTTTAGCTGTTATAAAAGTTTGGTTTTTTAGTGCTGTAAATGCATTTTCAGCTCGCGCTGTACACATTTGCTATGAGAGGCATTATCTCATAAGGGAAATATTGGACAATCAAATTAATGACTGCCCAGGCTTCAGGATGTCTTTTTACACTATATAAAGGTGGAAATTTACATTGGAAACGTTTAGTTTAGCTGTTAATGAAGTTTCGTTTTTTTAGTGCTGAAAATTCATTGTCTACTGGCGCTGTACACTTTTTCTAAGTGTTGCAATATCTCATGAAGGAAATACTGGACAATCAAATTAATGACTTTCCAGGCTTCAGGATGCCTTTTTACACTATATAAAGGTGGAAATTTACATTGGAAACGTTTGGTTTAGCTGTTATAAAAGTTTGGTTTTTTAGTGCTGAAAATGCATTTTCAGCTTGCACTGTACACATTTGCTATGTGAGGCATTATCTCATAAGGGAAATACTGCACAATCAAATTAATGACTTCCCAGGCTTCAGGATGCATTTTTACACTCTATAAATGTGGAAATTTACATTGGAAACGTTTGGTTTAGCTGTTAATGAAGTTTCGTTTTTTTAGTGCTGAAAATTCATTGTCTGCTGGCGCTGGACACCTTTTCTAAGTGTTGCAATATCTCATGAAGGAAATACTGGACAATCAAATTAATGACTTTCCAGGCTTCAGGATGCCTTTCTACACTATATAAAGGTGGAAATTTACATTGGAAACGTTTGGTTTAGCTGTTATAAAAGTTTGGGTTTTTAGTGCTGTAAATGCATTTTCAGCTCGCGCTGTACACATTTGCTATGAGAGGCATTATCTCATAAGGGAAATATTGGACAATCAAATTAATGACTGCCCAGGCTTCAGGATGTCTTTTTACACTATATAAAGGTGGAAATTTACATTGGAAACGTTTAGTTTAGCTGTTATAAAAGTTTGTTTTTTTAGTGCTGTAAATGCATTTTCAGCTCGCGCTGTACACATTTGCTATGAGAGGCATTATCTCATAAGGGAAATATTGGACAATCAAATTAATGACTGCCCAGGCTTCAGGATGTCTTTTTACACTATATAAAGGTGGAAATTTACATTGGAAACGTTTAGTTTAGCTGTTATAAAAGTTTGTTTTTTTAGTGCTGAAAATGCATTTTCAGCTCGCACTGTACACATTTGCTACGTGAGGCATTATCTCAGAAGGGAAATACTGGACAATCAAATTAATGACTTCCCAGGCTTCAGGATGCCTTTTTACACTCTATAAATGTGGAAATTTACATTGGAAACGTTTGGTTTAGCTGTTAATGAAGTTTCGTTTTTTTAGTGCTGAAAATTCATTGTCTGCTGGCGCTGTACACTTTTTCTAAGTGTTGCAATATCTCATGAAGGAAATACTGGACAATCAAATTAATGACTTTCCAGGCTTCAGGATGCCTTTCTACACTATATAAAGGTGGAAATTTACATTGGAAACGTTTGGTTTAGCTGTTATAAAAGTTTGGTTTTTTAGTTCTGTAAATGCATTTTCAGCTCGCGCTGTACACATTTGCTATGAGAGGCATTATCTCATAAGGGAAATATTGGACAATCAAATTAATGACTTCCCAGGCTTCAGAATGTCTTTTTACACTATATAAAGGTGGAAATTTACATTGGAAACGTTTAGTTTAGCTGTTAATGAAGTTTCGTTTTTTTAGTGCTGAAAATTCATTGTCTGCTGGCGCTGTACACTTTTTCTAAGTGTTGCAATATCTCATGAAGGAAATACTGGACAATCAAATTAATGACTTTCCAGGCTTCAGGATGCCTTTCTACACTATATAAAGGTAGAAATTTACATTGGAAACGTTTGGTTTAGCTGTTATAAAAGTTTGGTTTTTTAGTGCTGTAAATGCATTTTCAGCTCGCGCTGTACACATTTGCTATGAGAGGCATTATCTCATAAGGGAAATATTGGACAATCAAATTAATGACTGCGCAGGCTTCAGGATGTCTTTTTACACTATATAAAGGTGGAAATTTACATTGGAAACGTTTGGTTTAGCTGTTATAAAAGTTTGGTTTTTTAGTGCTGTAAATGCATTTTCAGCTCGCGCTGTACACATTTGCTATGAGAGGCATTATCTCATAAGGGAAATATTGGACAATCAAATTAATGGCTGCCCGGGCTTCAGGATGTCTTTTTACACTATATAAAGGTGGAAATTTACATTGGAAACGTTTAGTTTAGCTGTTAATGAAGTTTCGTTTTTTTAGTGCTGAAAATTCATTGTCTGCTGGCGCTGTACACTTTTTCTAAATGTTGCAATATCTCATGAAGGAAATACTGGACAATCAAATTAATGACTTTCCAGGCTTCAGGATGCCTTTCTACACTATATAAAGGTGGAAATTTACATTGGAAACGTTTGGTTTAGCTGTTATAAAAGTTTGGTTTTTTTAGTGCTGTAAATGCATTTTCAGCTCGCGCTGTACACATTTGCTATGAGAGGCATTATCTCATCAGGGAAATATTGGACAATCAAATTAATGACTGCCCAGGCTTCAGGATGTCTTTTTACACTATATAAAGGTGGAAACTTACATTGGAAACGTTTGGTTTAGGTGTTATATAAGTTTGGTTTTTTAGTGCTGAAAATGCATTTTCAGCTCGCACTGTACACATTTGCTATGTGAGGCATTATCTCATAAGGGAAATACTGGACAATCAAATTAATGACTTCCCAGGCTTCAGGATGCCTTTTTACACTCTATAAATGTGGAAATTTACATTGGAAACGTTTGGTTTAGCTGTTAATGAAGTTTCGTTTTTTTAGTGCTGAAAATTCATTGTCTGCTGGCGCTGTACACTTTTTCTAAGTGTTGCAATATCTCATGAAGGAAATACTGGACAATCAAATTAATGACTTTCCAGGCTTCAGGATGCCTTTCTACACTATATAATGGTGGAAATTTAAATTGGAAACGTTTGGTTTAGCTGTTATAAAAGTTTGGTTTTTTAGAGCTGTAAATGCATTTTCAGCTCGCGCTGTACACATTTGCTATGAGAGGCATTATCTCATAAGGGAAATATTGGACAATCAAATTAATGACTGCCCAGGCTTCAGGATGTCTTTTTACACTATATAAAGGTGGAAATTTACATTGGAAACGTTTGGTTTAGCTGTTATAAAAGTTTGTTTTTTTAGTGCTGTAAATGCATTTTCAGCTCGCACTGTACACATTTGCTATGAGAGGCATTATCTCATAAGGGAAATATTGGACAATCAAATTAATGACTGCCCAGGCTTCAGGATGTCTTTTTACACTATATAAAGGTGGAAATTTACATTGGAAACGTTTACTTTAGCTGTTAATGAAGTTTCGTTTATTTAGTGCTGAAAATTCATTGTCTGCTGGCGCTGTACACTTTTTCTAAGTGTTGCGATATCTCATGAAGGAAATACTGGACAATCAAATTAATGACTTTCCAGGCTTCAGGATGCCTTTCTACACTATATAAAGGTGGAAATTTACATTGGAAACGTTTGGTTTAGCTGTTATAAAAGTTTGTTTTTTTAGTGCTGTAAATGCATTTTCAGCTCGCACTGTACACATTTGCTATGTGAGGCATTATCTCATAAGGGAAATACTGGACAATCAAATTAATGACTTCCCAGGCTTCAGGATGCCTTTTTACACTCTATAAATGTGGAAATTTACATTGGAAACGTTTGGTTTAGCTGTTAATGAAGTTTCGTTTTTTTAGAACTGAAAATTCATTGTCTGCTGGCGCTGTACACTTTTTCTAAGTGTTGCAATATCTCATGAAGGAAATACTGGACAATCAAATTAATGACTTTCCAGGCTTCAGGATGCCTTTCTACACTATATAAAGGTGGAAATTTACATTGGAAACGTTTGGTTTAGCTGTTATAAAAGTTTGGTTTTTTAGTGCTGTAAATGCATTTTCAGCTCGCGCTGTACACATTTGCTATGAGAGGCATTATCTCATAAGGGAAATATTGGACAATCAAATTAATGACTGCCCAGGCTTCAGGATGTCCTTTTACACTATATAAAGGTGGAAATTTACATTTGAAACGTTTGGTTTAGCTGTTATAAAAGTTTGGTTTTTTAGTGCTGAAAATGCATTTTCAGCTCGCGCTGTACACATTTGCTATGAGAGGCATTATCTCATAAGGGAAATATTGGACAATCAAATTAATGACTGCCCAGGCTTCAGGATGTCTTTTTACACTATATAAAGGTGGAAATTTACATTGGAAACGTTTGGTTTAGCTGTTATAAAAGTTTGGTTTTTTAGTGCTGTAAATGCATTTTCAGCTCGCGCTGTACACATTTGCTATGAGAGGCATTATCTCATAAGGGAAATATTGGACAATCAAATTAATGACTGCCCAGGCTTCAGGATGTCTTTTTACACTATATAAAGGTGGAAATTTACATTGGAAACGTTTGGTTTAGGTGTTATATAAGTTTGGTTTTTTAGTGCTGAAAATGCATTTTCAGCTCGCACTGTACACATTTGCTATGTGAGGCATTATCTCATAAGGGAAATACTGGACAATCAAATTAATGACTTCCCAGGCTTCAGGATGCCTTTTTACACTCTATAAATGTGGAAATTTACATTGGAAACGTTTGGTTTAGCTGTTAATGAAGTTTCGTTTTTTTAGTGCTGAAAATTCATTGTCTGCTGGCGCTGTACACTTTTTCTAAGTTTTGCAATATCTCATGTAGGAAATACTGGACAATCAAATTAATGACTTTCCAGGCTTCAGGATGCCTTTCTACACTATATAAAGGTGGAAATTTACATTGGAAACGTTTGGTTTAGCTGTTATAAAAGTTTGTTTTTTTAGTGCTGTAAATGCATTTTCAGCTCGCGCTGTACACATTTGCTATGTGAGGCATTATCTCATAAGGGAAATACTGGACAATCAAATTAATGACTGCCCAGGCTTCAGGATGTCTTTTTACACTATATAAAGGTGGAAATTTACATTGGAAACGTTTGGTTTAGCTGTTATAAAAGTTTGGTTTTTTTAGTGCTGAAAATTCATTGTCTGCTGGCGCTGTACACTTTTTCTAAGTGTTGCAATATCTCATGAAGGAAATACTGGACAATCAAATTAATGACTTTCCAGGCTCCAGGATGCCTTTCTACACTATATAAAGGTGGAAATTTACATTGGAAACGTTTGGTTTAGCTGTTATAAAAGTTTGGTGTTTTAGTGCTGTAAATGCATTTTCAGCTCGCGCTGTACACATTTGCTATGAGAGGCATTATCTCATAAGGGAAATATTGGACAATCAAATTAATGACTGCCCAGGCTTCAGGATGTCTTTTTACACTATATAAAGGTGGAAATTTACATTGGAAACGTTTAGTTTAGCTGTTAATGAAGTTTCGTTTTTTTAGTGCTGAAAATTCATTGTCTACTGGCGCTGTACACTTTTTCTAAGTGTTGCAATATCTCATGAAGGAAATACTGGACAATCAAATTAATGACTTTCCAGGCTTCAGGATGCCTTTCTACACTATATAAAGGTGGAAATTTACATTGGAAACGTTTGGTTTAGCTGTTATAAAAGTTTGGTTTTTTAGTGCTGTAAATGCATTTTCAGCTCGCGCTGTACACATTTGCTATGAGAGGCATTATCTCATAAGGGAAATATTGGACAATCAAATTAATGACTGCCCAGGCTTCAGGATGTCTTTTTACACTATATAAAGGTGGAAATTTACATTGGAAACGTTTGGTTTAGCTGTTATAAAAGTTTGGTTTTTTAGTGCTGAAAATGCATTTTCAGCTCGCACTGTACACATTTGCTATGTGAGGCATTATCTCATAAGGGAAATACTGGACAATCAAATTAATGACTTCCCAGGCTTCAGGATGCATTTTTACACTCTATAAATGTGGAAATTTACATTGGAAACGTTTGGTTTAGCTGTTATAAAAGTTTGTTTTTTTAGTGCTGTAAATGCATTTTCAGCTCGCGCTGTACACATTTGCTATGTGAGGCATTATCTCATAAGGGAAATACTGGACAATCAAATTAATGACTGCCCAGGCTTCAGGATGTCTTTTTACACTATATAAAGGTGGAAATTTACATTGGAAACGTTTGATTTAGCTGTTATAAAAGTTTGGTTTTTTAGTGCTGAAAATGCATTTTCAGCTCGCACTGTACACATTTGCTATGTGAGGCATTATCTCATAAGGGAAATACTGGACAATCAAATTAATGACTTCCCAGGCTTCAGGATGCCTTTTTACACTCTATAAATGTGGAAATTTACATTGGAAACGTTTGGTTTAGCTGTTAATGAAGTTTCGTTTTTTTAGTGCTGAAAATTCATTGTCTGCTGGCGCTGTACACTTTTTCTAAGTGTTGCAATATCTCATGAAGGAAATACTGGACAATCAAATTAATGACTTTCCAGGCTTCAGGATGCCTTTCTACACTATATAAAGGTGGAAATTTACATTGGAAACGTTTGGTTTAGCTGTTATAAAAGTTTGGTTTTTTAGTGCTGTAAATGCATTTTCAGCTCGCGCTGTACACATTTGCTATGAGAGGCATTATCTCATAAGGGAAATATTGGACAATCAAATTAATGACTGCCCAGGCTTCAGGATGTCTTTTTACACTATATAAAGGTGGAAATTTACATTGGAAACGTTTAGTTTAGCTGTTAATGAAGTTTCGTTTTTTTAGTGCTGGAAATTCATTGTCTGCTGGCGCTGTACACTTTTTCTAAGTGTTGCAATATCTCATGAAGGAAATACTGGACAATCAAATTAAAGACTTTCCAGGCTTCAGGATGCCTTTTTACACTATATAAAGGTGGAAATTTACATTGGAAACGTTTGGTTTAGCTGTTATAAAAGTTTGGTTTTTTAGTGCTGTAAATGCATTTTCAGCTCGCGCTGTACACATTTGCTATGAGAGGCATTATCTCATAAGGGAAATATTGGACAATCAAATTAATGACTGCCCAGGCTTCAGGATGTCTTTTTACACTATATAAAGGTGGAAATTTACATTGGAAACATTTAGTTTAGCTGTTAATGAAGTTTCGTTTTTTTAGTGCTGAAAATTCATTGTCTGCTGGCGCTGTACACTTTTTCTAAGTGTTGCAATATCTCATGAAGGAAATACTGGACAATCAAATTAATGACTTTCCAGGCTTCAGGATGCCTTTCTACACTATATAAAGGTGGAAATTTACATTGGAAACGTTTGGTTTAGCTGTTATAAAAGTTTGTTTTTTTAGTGCTGTAAATGCATTTTCAGCTCGCGCTGTACACATTTGCTATGAGAGGCATTATCTCATAAGGGAAATATTGGACAATCAAATTAATGACTGCCCAGGCTTCAGGATGTCTTTTTACACTATATAAAGGTGGAAATTTACATTGGAAACGTTTGGTTTAGCTGTTATAAAAGTTTGGTTTTTTAGTGCTGTAAATGCATTTTCAGCTCGCGCTGTACACATTTGCTATGAGAGGCATTATCTCATAAGGGAAATATTGGACAATCAAATTAATGACTGCCCAGGCTTCAGGATGTCTTTTTACACTATATAAAGGTGGAAATTTACATTGGAAACGTTTGGTTTAGCTGTTATAAAAGTTTGGTTTTTTAGTGCTGAAAATGCATTTTCAGCTCGCACTGTACACATTTGCTATGTGAGGCATTATCTCATAAGGGAAATACTGGACAATCAAATTAATGACTTCCCAGGCTTCAGGATGCATTTTTACACTCTATAAATGTGGAAATTTACATTGGAAACGTTTGGTTTAGCTGTTATAAAAGTTTGTTTTTTTAGTGCTGTAAATGCATTTTCAGCTCGCGCTGTACACATTTGCTATGTGAGGCATTATCTCATAAGGGAAATACTGGACAATCAAATTAATGACTGCCCAGGCTTCAGGATGTCTTTTTACACTATATAAAGGTGGAAATTTACATTGGAAACGTTTGGTTTAGCTGTTATAAAAGTTTGGTTTTTTAGTGCTGAAAATGCATTTTCAGCTCGCACTGTACACATTTGCTATGTGAGGCATTATCTCATAAGGGAAATACTGGACAATCAAATTAATGACTTCCCAGGCTTCAGGATGCCTTTTTACACTCTATAAATGTGGAAATTTACATTGGAAACGTTTGGTTTAGCTGTTAATGAAGTTTCGTTTTTTTAGTGCTGAAAATTCATTGTCTGCTGGCGCTGTACACTTTTTCTAAGTGTTGCAATATCTCATGAAGGAAATACTGGACAATCAAATTAATGACTTTCCAGGCTTCAGGATGCCTTTCTACACTATATAAAGGTGGAAATTTACATTGGAAACGTTTGGTTTAGCTGTTATAAAAGTTTGGTTTTTTAGTGCTGTAAATGCATTTTCAGCTCGCGCTGTACACATTTGCTATGAGAGGCATTATCTCATAAGGGAAATATTGGACAATCAAATTAATGACTGCCCAGGCTTCAGGATGTCTTTTTACACTATATAAAGGTGGAAATTTACATTGGAAACGTTTAGTTTAGCTGTTAATGAAGTTTCGTTTTTTTAGTGCTGGAAATTCATTGTCTGCTGGCGCTGTACACTTTTTCTAAGTGTTGCAATATCTCATGAAGGAAATACTGGACAATCAAATTAAAGACTTTCCAGGCTTCAGGATGCCTTTTTACACTATATAAAGGTGGAAATTTACATTGGAAACGTTTGGTTTAGCTGTTATAAAAGTTTGGTTTTTTAGTGCTGTAAATGCATTTTCAGCTCGCGCTGTACACATTTGCTATGAGAGGCATTATCTCATAAGGGAAATATTGGACAATCAAATTAATGACTGCCCAGGCTTCAGGATGTCTTTTTACACTATATAAAGGTGGAAATTTACATTGGAAACATTTAGTTTAGCTGTTAATGAAGTTTCGTTTTTTTAGTGCTGAAAATTCATTGTCTGCTGGCGCTGTACACTTTTTCTAAGTGTTGCAATATCTCATGAAGGAAATACTGGACAATCAAATTAATGACTTTCCAGGCTTCAGGATGCCTTTCTACACTATATAAAGGTGGAAATTTACATTGGAAACGTTTGGTTTAGCTGTTATAAAAGTTTGTTTTTTTAGTGCTGTAAATGCATTTTCAGCTCGCGCTGTACACATTTGCTATGAGAGGCATTATCTCATAAGGGAAATATTGGACAATCAAATTAATGACTGCCCAGGCTTCAGGATGTCTTTTTACACTATATAAAGGTGGAAATTTACATTGGAAACGTTTGGTTTAGCTGTTATAAAAGTTTGGTTTTTTAGTGCTGTAAATGCATTTTCAGCTCGCGCTGTACACATTTGCTATGAGAGGCATTATCTCATAAGGGAAATATTGGACAATCAAATTAATGACTGCCCAGGCTTCAGGATGTCTTTTTACACTATATAAAGGTGGAAATTTACATTGGAAACGTTTGGTTTAGCTGTTATAAAAGTTTGGTTTTTTAGTGCTGAAAATGCATTTTCAGCTCGCACTGTACACATTTGCTATGTGAGGCATTATCTCATAAGGGAAATACTGGACAATCAAATTAATGACTTCCCAGGCTTCAGGATGCATTTTTACACTCTATAAATGTGGAAATTTACATTGGAAACGTTTGGTTTAGCTGTTATAAAAGTTTGTTTTTTTAGTGCTGTAAATGCATTTTCAGCTCGCGCTGTACACATTTGCTATGTGAGGCATTATCTCATAAGGGAAATACTGGACAATCAAATTAATGACTGCCCAGGCTTCAGGATGTCTTTTTACACTATATAAAGGTGGAAATTTACATTGGAAACGTTTGGTTTAGCTGTTATAAAAGTTTGGTTTTTTAGTGCTGAAAATGCATTTTCAGCTCGCACTGTACACATTTGCTATGTGAGGCATTATCTCATAAGGGAAATACTGGACAATCAAATTAATGACTTCCCAGGCTTCAGGATGTCTTTTTACACTATATAAAGGTGGAAATTTACATTGGAAACGTTTAGTTTAGCTGTTAATGAAGTTTCGTTTTTTTAGTGCTGGAAATTCATTGTCTGCTGGCGCTGTACACTTTTTCTAAGTGTTGCAATATCTCATGAAGGAAATACTGGACAATCAAATTAAAGACTTTCCAGGCTTCAGGATGCCTTTTTACACTATATAAAGGTGGAAATTTACATTGGAAACGTTTGGTTTAGCTGTTATAAAAGTTTGGTTTTTTAGTGCTGTAAATGCATTTTCAGCTCGCGCTGTACACATTTGCTATGAGAGGCATTATCTCATAAGGGAAATATTGGACAATCAAATTAATGACTGCCCAGGCTTCAGGATGTCTTTTTACACTATATAAAGGTGGAAATTTACATTGGAAACATTTAGTTTAGCTGTTAATGAAGTTTCGTTTTTTTAGTGCTGAAAATTCATTGTCTGCTGGCGCTGTACACTTTTTCTAAGTGTTGCAATATCTCATGAAGGAAATACTGGACAATCAAATTAATGACTTTCCAGGCTTCAGGATGCCTTTCTACACTATATAAAGGTGGAAATTTACATTGGAAACGTTTGGTTTAGCTGTTATAAAAGTTTGTTTTTTTAGTGCTGTAAATGCATTTTCAGCTCGCGCTGTACACATTTGCTATGAGAGGCATTATCTCATAAGGGAAATATTGGACAATCAAATTAATGACTGCCCAGGCTTCAGGATGTCTTTTTACACTATATAAAGGTGGAAATTTACATTGGAAACGTTTGGTTTAGCTGTTATAAAAGTTTGGTTTTTTAGTGCTGTAAATGCATTTTCAGCTCGCGCTGTACACATTTGCTATGAGAGGCATTATCTCATAAGGGAAATATTGGACAATCAAATTAATGGCTGCCCGGGCTTCAGGATGTCTTTTTACACTATATAAAGGTGGAAATTTACATTGGAAACGTTTAGTTTAGCTGTTAATGAAGTTTCGTTTTTTTAGTGCTGAAAATTCATTGTCTGCTGGCGCTGTACACTTTTTCTAAATGTTGCAATATCTCATGAAGGAAATACTGGACAATCAAATTAAGGACTTTCCAGGCTTCAGGATGCCTTTCTACACTATATAAAGGTGGAAATTTACATTGGAAACGTTTGGTTTAGCTGTTATAAAAGTTTGGTTTTTTAGTGCTGTAAATGCATTTTCAGCTCGCGCTGTACACATTTGCTATGAGAGGCATTATCTCATAAGGGAAATATTGGACAATCAAATTAATGACTGCCCAGGCTTCAGGATGTCTTTTTACACTATATAAAGGAGGAAATTTACATTGGAAACGTTTGGTTTAGGTGTTATAAAAGTTTGGTTTTTTAGTGCTGAAAATGCATTTTCAGCTCGCGCTGTACACATTTGCAATGAGAGGTATTATCTCATAAGGGAAATACTGGACAATCAAATTAATTACTTCCCAGGCTTCAGGATGCCTTTTTACACTCTATAAATGTGGAAATTTACATTGGAAACGTTTGGTTTAGCTGTTAATGAAGTTTCGTTTTTTTTAGTGCTGAAAATTCATTGTCTGCTGGCGCTGTACACTTTTTCTAAGTGTTGCAATATCTCATGAAGGAAATACTGGACAATCAAATTAATGACTTTCCAGGCTTCAGGATGCCTTTCTACACTATATAAAGGTGGAAATTTACATTGGAAACGTTTGGTTTAGCTGTTATAAAAGTTTGGTTTTTTAGTGCTGTAAATGCATTTTCAGCTCGCGCTGTACACATTTGCTATGAGAGGCATTATCTCATAAGGGAAATATTGGACAATCAAATTAATGACTGCCCAGGCTTCAGGATGTCTTTTTACACTATATAAAGGTGGAAATTTACATTGGAAACGTTTGGTTTAGCTGTTATAAAAGTTTGTTTTTTTAGTGCTGTAAATGCATTTTCAGCTCGCACTGTACACATTTGCTATGAGAGGCATTATCTCATAAGGGAAATATTGGACAATCAAATTAATGACTGCCCAGGCTTCAGGATGTCTTTTTACACTATATAAAGGTGGAAATTTACATTGGAAACGTTTACTTTAGCTGTTAATGAAGTTTCGTTTATTTAGTGCTGAAAATTCATTGTCTGCTGGCGCTGTACACTTTTTCTAAGTGTTGCAATATCTCATGAAGGAAATACTGGACAATCAAATTAATGACTTTCCAGGCTTCAGGATGCCTTTCTACACTATATAAAGGTGGAAATTTACATTGGAAACGTTTGGTTTAGCTGTTATAAAAGTTTGTTTTTTTAGTGCTGTAAATGCATTTTCAGCTCGCACTGTACACATTTGCTATGTGAGGCATTATCTCATAAGGGAAATACTGGACAATCAAATTAATGACTTCCCAGGCTTCAGGATGCCTTTTTACACTCTATAAATGTGGAAATTTACATTGGAAACGTTTGGTTTAGCTGTTAATGAAGTTTCGTTTTTTTTAGTGCTGAAAATTCATTGTCTGCTGGCGCTGTACACTTTTTCTAAGTGTTGCAATATCTCATGAAGGAAATACTGGACAATCAAATTAATGACTTTCCAGGCTTCAGGATGCCTTTCTACACTATATAAAGGTGGAAATTTACATTGGAAACGTTTGGTTTAGCTGTTATAAAAGTTTGGTTTTTTAGTGCTGTAAATGCATTTTCAGCTCGCGCTGTACACATTTGCTATGAGAGGCATTATCTCATAAGGGAAATATTGGACAATCAAATTAATGACTGCCCAGGATTCAGGATGTCTTTTTACACTATATAAAGGTGGAAATTTACATTGGAAACGTTTGGTTTAGCTGTTATAAAAGTTTGTTTTTTTAGTGCTGTAAATGCATTTTCAGCTCGCGCTGTACACATTTGCTATGAGAGGCATTATCTCATAAGGGAAATATTGGACAATCAAATTAATGACTGCCCAGGCTTCAGGATGTCTTTTTACACTATATAAAGGTGGAAATTTACATTGGAAACGTTTGGTTTAGGTGTTATATAAGTTTGTTTTTTTAGTGCTGAAAATGCATTTTCAGCTCGCACTGTACACATTTGCTATGTGAGGCATTATCTCATAAGGGAAATACTGGACAATCAAATTAATGACTTCCCAGGCTTCAGGATGCCTTTTTACACTATATAAAGGTGGAAATTTACATTGGAAACGTTTGGTTTAGCTGTTATAAAAGTTTGGTTTTTTTAGTGCTGAAAATTCATTGTCTGCTGGCGCTGTACACTTTTTCTAAGTGTTGCAATATCTCATGAAGGAAATACTGGACAATCAAATTAATGACTTTCCAGGCTCCAGGATGCCTTTCTACACTATATAAAGGTGGAAATTTACATTGGAAACGTTTGGTTTAGCTGTTATAAAAGTTTGGTTTTTTAGTGCTGTAAATGCATTTTCAGCTCGCGCTGTACACATTTGCTATGAGAGGCATTATCTCATAAGGGAAATATTGGACAATCATATTAATGACTGCCCAGGCTTCAGGATGTCTTTTTACACTATATAAAGGTGGAAATTTACATTGGAAACGTTTAGTTTAGCTGTTAATGAAGTATCGTTTTTTTAGTGCTGAAAATTCATTGTCTACTGACGCTGTACACTTTTTCTAAGTGTTGCAATATCTCATGAAGGAAATACTGGACAATCAAATTAATGACTTTCCAGGCTTCAGGATGCCTTTCTACACTATATAAAGGTGGAAATTTACATTGGAAACGTTTGGTTTAGCTGTTATAAAAGTTTGGTTTTTTAGTGCTGTAAATGCATTTTCAGCTCGCGCTGTACACATTTGCTATGAGAGGCATTATCTCATAAGGGAAATATTGGACAATCAAATTAATGACTGCCCAGGCTTCAGGATGTCTTTTTACACTATATAAAGGTGGAAATTTACATTGGAAACGTTTGGTTTAGCTGTTATAAAAGTTTGGTTTTTTAGTGCTGAAAATGCATTTTCAGCTCGCACTGTACACATTTGCTATGTGAGGCATTATCTCATAAGGGAAATACTGGACAATCAAATTAATGACTTCCCAGGCTTCAGGATGCATTTTTACACTCTATAAATGTGGAAATTTACATTGGAAACGTTTGGTTTAGCTGTTATAAAAGTTTGTTTTTTTAGTGCTGTAAATGCATTTTCAGCTCGCGCTGTACACATTTGCTATGTGAGGCATTATCTCATAAGGGAAATACTGGACAATCAAATTAATGACTGCCCAGGCTTCAGGATGTCTTTTTACACTATATAAAGGTGGAAATTTACATTGGAAACGTTTGGTTTAGCTGTTACAAAAGTTTGGTTTTTTAGTGCTGTAAATGCATTTTCAGCTCGCGCTGTACACATTTGCTATGAGAGGCATTATCTCATAAGGGAAATATTGGACAATCAAATTAATGACTGCCCAGGCTTCAGGATGTCTTTTTACACTATATAAAGGTGGAAATTTACATTGGAAACGTTTAGTTTAGCTGTTAATGAAGTTTCGGTTTTTTAGTGCTGAAAATTCATTGTCTGCTGGCGCTGTACACTTTTTCTAAGTGTTGCAATATCTCATGAAGGAAATACTGGACAATCAAATTAATCACTTTCCAGGCTTCAGGATGCCTTTCTACACTATATAAAGGTGGAAATTTACATTGGAAACGTTTGGTTTAGCTGTTATAAAAGTTTGGTTTTTTAGTGCTGTAAATGCATTTTCAGCTCGCGCTGTACACATTTGCTATGTGAGGCATTATATCATAAGGGAAATACTGGACAATCAAATTAATGACTTCCCAGGCTTCAGGATGCCTTTTTACACTCTATAAATGTGGAAATTTACATTGGAAACGTTTGGTTTAGCTGTTAATGAAGTTTCGTTTTTTTAGTGCTGAAAATTCATTGTCTGCTGGCGCTGTACACTTTTTCTAAGTGTTGCAATATCTCATGAAGGAAATACTGGACAATCAAATTAATGACTTTCCAGGCTTCAGGATGCCTTTCTACACTATATAAAGGTGGAAATTTACATTGGAAACGTTTGGTTTAGCTGTTATAAAAGTTTGGTTTTTTAGTGCTGTAAATGCATTTTCAGCTCGCGCTGTACACATTTGCTATGAGAGGCATTATCTCATAAGGGAAATATTGGACAATCAAATTAATGACTGCCCAGGCTTCAGGATGTCTTTTTACACTATATAAAGGTGGAAATTTACATTGGAAACGTTTGGTTTAGCTGTTATAAAAGTTTGTTTTTTTAGTGCTGTAAATGCATTTTCAGCTCGCGCTGTACACATTTGCTATGAGAGGCATTATCTCATAAGGGAAATATTGGACAATCAAATTAATGACTGCCCAGGCTTCAGGATGTCTTTTTACACTATATAAAGGTGGAAATTTACATTGGAAACGTTTAGTTTAGCTGTTAATGAAGTTTCGTTTTTTTAGTGCTGGAAATTCATTGTCTGCTGGCGCTGTACACTTTTTCTAAGTGTTGCAATATCTCATGAAGGAAATACTGGACAATCAAATTAATGACTTTCCAGGCTTCAGGATGCCTTTCTACACTATATAAAGGTGGAAATTTACATTGGAAACGTTTGGTTTAGCTGTTATAAAAGTTTGGTTTTTTAGTGCTGTAAATGCATTTTCAGCTCGCGCTGTACACATTTGCTATGAGAGGCATTATCTCATAAGGGAAATATTGGACAATCAAATTAATGACTGCCCAGGCTTCAGGATGTCTTTTTACACTATATAAAGGTGGAAATTTACATTGGAAACGTTTAGTTTAGCTGTTAATGAAGTTTCGTTTTTTTAGTGCTGGAAATTCATTGTCTGCTGGCGCTGTACACTTTTTCTAAGTGTTGCAATATCTCATGAAGGAAATACTGGACAATCAAATTAAAGACTTTCCAGGCTTCAGGATGCCTTTTTACACTATATAAAGGTGGAAATTTACATTGGAAACGTTTGGTTTAGCTGTTATAAAAGTTTGGTTTTTTAGTGCTGTAAATGCATTTTCAGCTCGCGCTGTACACATTTGCTATGAGAGGCATTATCTCATAAGGGAAATATTGGACAATCAAATTAATGACTGCCCAGGCTTCAGGATGTCTTTTTACACTATATAAAGGTGGAAATTTACATTGGAAACATTTAGTTTAGCTGTTAATGAAGTTTCGTTTTTTTAGTGCTGAAAATTCATTGTCTGCTGGCGCTGTACACTTTTTCTAAGTGTTGCAATATCTCATGAAGGAAATACTGGACAATCAAATTAAAGACTTTCCAGGCTTCAGGATGCCTTTTTACACTATATAAAGGTGGAAATTTACATTGGAAACGTTTGGTTTAGCTGTTATAAAAGTTTGGTTTTTTAGTGCTGTAAATGCATTTTCAGCTCGCGCTGTACACATTTGCTATGAGAGGCATTATCTCATAAGGGAAATATTGGACAATCAAATTAATGACTGCCCAGGCTTCAGGATGTCTTTTTACACTATATAAAGGTGGAAATTTACATTGGAAACGTTTAGTTTAGCTGTTAATGAAGTTTCGTTTTTTTAGTGCTGAAAATTCATTGTCTACTGGCGCTGTACACTTTTTCTAAGTGTTGCAATATCTCATGAAGGAAATACTGGACAATCAAATTAATGACTTTCCAGGCTTCAGGATGCCTTTTTACACTATATAAAGGTGGAAATTTACATTGGAAACGTTTGGTTTAGCTGTTATAAAAGTTTGGTTTTTTAGTGCTGAAAATGCATTTTCAGCTCGCACTGTACACATTTGCTATGTGAGGCATTATCTCATAAGGGAAATACTGCACAATCAAATTAATGACTTCCCAGGCTTCAGGATGCATTTTTACACTCTATAAATGTGGAAATTTACATTGGAAACGTTTGGTTTAGCTGTTAATGAAGTTTCGTTTTTTTAGTGCTGAAAATTCATTGTCTGCTGGCGCTGGACACCTTTTCTAAGTGTTGCAATATCTCATGAAGGAAATACTGGACAATCAAATTAATGACTTTCCAGGCTTCAGGATGCCTTTCTACACTATATAAAGGTGGAAATTTACATTGGAAACGTTTGGTTTAGCTGTTATAAAAGTTTGGGTTTTTAGTGCTGTAAATGCATTTTCAGCTCGCGCTGTACACATTTGCTATGAGAGGCATTATCTCATAAGGGAAATATTGGACAATCAAATTAATGACTGCCCAGGCTTCAGGATGTCTTTTTACACTATATAAAGGTGGAAATTTACATTGGAAACGTTTAGTTTAGCTGTTATAAAAGTTTGTTTTTTTAGTGCTGTAAATGCATTTTCAGCTCGCGCTGTACACATTTGCTATGAGAGGCATTATCTCATAAGGGAAATATTGGACAATCAAATTAATGACTGCCCAGGCTTCAGGATGTCTTTTTACACTATATAAAGGTGGAAATTTACATTGGAAACGTTTAGTTTAGCTGTTATAAAAGTTTGTTTTTTTAGTGCTGAAAATGCATTTTCAGCTCGCACTGTACACATTTGCTACGTGAGGCATTATCTCAGAAGGGAAATACTGGACAATCAAATTAATGACTTCCCAGGCTTCAGGATGCCTTTTTACACTCTATAAATGTGGAAATTTACATTGGAAACGTTTGGTTTAGCTGTTAATGAAGTTTCGTTTTTTTAGTGCTGAAAATTCATTGTCTGCTGGCGCTGTACACTTTTTCTAAGTGTTGCAATATCTCATGAAGGAAATACTGGACAATCAAATTAATGACTTTCCAGGCTTCAGGATGCCTTTCTACACTATATAAAGGTGGAAATTTACATTGGAAACGTTTGGTTTAGCTGTTATAAAAGTTTGGTTTTTTAGTTCTGTAAATGCATTTTCAGCTCGCGCTGTACACATTTGCTATGAGAGGCATTATCTCATAAGGGAAATATTGGACAATCAAATTAATGACTGCCCAGGCTTCAGAATGTCTTTTTACACTATATAAAGGTGGAAATTTACATTGGAAACGTTTAGTTTAGCTGTTAATGAAGTTTCGTTTTTTTAGTGCTGAAAATTCATTGTCTGCTGGCGCTGTACACTTTTTCTAAGTGTTGCAATATCTCATGAAGGAAATACTGGACAATCAAATTAATGACTTTCCAGGCTTCAGGATGCCTTTCTACACTATATAAAGGTAGAAATTTACATTGGAAACGTTTGGTTTAGCTGTTATAAAAGTTTGGTTTTTTAGTGCTGTAAATGCATTTTCAGCTCGCGCTGTACACATTTGCTATGAGAGGCATTATCTCATAAGGGAAATATTGGACAATCAAATTAATGACTGCGCAGGCTTCAGGATGTCTTTTTACACTATATAAAGGTGGAAATTTACATTGGAAACGTTTGGTTTAGCTGTTATAAAAGTTTGGTTTTTTAGTGCTGTAAATGCATTTTCAGCTCGCGCTGTACACATTTGCTATGAGAGGCATTATCTCATAAGGGAAATATTGGACAATCAAATTAATGGCTGCCCGGGCTTCAGGATGTCTTTTTACACTATATAAAGGTGGAAATTTACATTGGAAACGTTTGGTTTAGGTGTTATATAAGTTTGGTTTTTTAGTGCTGAAAATGCATTTTCAGCTCGCACTGTACACATTTGCTATGTGAGGCATTATCTCATAAGGGAAATACTGGACAATCAAATTAATGACTTCCCAGGCTTCAGGATGCCTTTTTACACTCTATAAATGTGGAAATTTACATTGGAAACGTTTGGTTTAGCTGTTAATGAAGTTTCGTTTTTTTAGTGCTGAAAATTCATTGTCTGCTGGCGCTGTACACTTTTTCTAAGTGTTGCAATATCTCATGAAGGAAATACTGGACAATCAAATTAATGACTTTCCAGGCTTCAGGATGCCTTTCTACACTATATAAAGGTGGAAATTTAAATTGGAAACGTTTGGTTTAGCTGTTATAAAAGTTTGGTTTTTTAGAGCTGTAAATGCATTTTCAGCTCGCGCTGTACACATTTGCTATGAGAGGCATTATCTCATAAGGGAAATATTGGACAATCAAATTAATGACTGCCCAGGCTTCAGGATGTCTTTTTACACTATATAAAGGTGGAAATTTACATTGGAAACGTTTGGTTTAGCTGTTATAAAAGTTTGTTTTTTTAGTGCTGTAAATGCATTTTCAGCTCGCACTGTACACATTTGCTATGAGAGGCATTATCTCATAAGGGAAATATTGGACAATCAAATTAATGACTGCCCAGGCTTCAGGATGTCTTTTTACACTATATAAAGGTGGAAATTTACATTGGAAACGTTTACTTTAGCTGTTAATGAAGTTTCGTTTATTTAGTGCTGAAAATTCATTGTCTGCTGGCGCTGTACACTTTTTCTAAGTGTTGCAATATCTCATGAAGGAAATACTGGACAATCAAATTAATGACTTTCCAGGCTTCAGGATGCCTTTCTACACTATATAAAGGTGGAAATTTACATTGGAAACGTTTGGTTTAGCTGTTATAAAAGTTTGTTTTTTTAGTGCTGTAAATGCATTTTCAGCTCGCGCTGTACACATTTGCTATGAGAGGCATTATCTCATAAGGGAAATATTGGACAATCAAATTAATGACTGCCCAGGCTTCAGGATGTCTTTTTACACTATATAAAGGTGGAAATTTACATTGGAAACGTTTGGTTTAGCTGTTATAAAAGTTTGGTTTTTTAGTGCTGTAAATGCATTTTCAGCTCGCGCTGTACACATTTGCTATGAGAGGCATTATCTCATAAGGGAAATACTGGACAATCAAATTAATGACTTCCCAGGCTTCAGGATGCCTTTTTACACTCTATAAATGTGGAAATTTACATTGGAAACGTTTGGTTTAGCTGTTAATGAAGTTTCGTTTTTTTAGTGCTGAAAATTCATTGTCTGCTGGCGCTGTACACTTTTTCTAAGTGTTGCAATATCTCATGAAGGAAATACTGGACAATCAAATTAATGACTTTCCAGGCTTCAGGATGCCTTTCTACACTATATAAAGGTGGAAATTTACATTGGAAACGTTTGGTTTAGCTGTTATAAAAGTTTGGTTTTTTAGTGCTGTAAATGCATTTTCAGCTCGCGCTGTACACATTTGCTATGAGAGGCATTATCTCATAAGGGAAATATTGGACAATCAAATTAATGACTGCCCAGGCTTCAGGATGTCCTTTTACACTATATAAAGGTGGAAATTTACATTTGAAACGTTTGGTTTAGCTGTTATAAAAGTTTGGTTTTTTAGTGCTGAAAATGCATTTTCAGCTCGCGCTGTACACATTTGCTATGAGAGGCATTATCTCATAAGGGAAATATTGGACAATCAAATTAATGACTGCCCAGGCTTCAGGATGTCTTTTTACACTATATAAAGGTGGAAATTTACATTGGAAACGTTTGGTTTAGCTGTTATAAAAGTTTGGTTTTTTAGTGCTGTAAATGCATTTTCAGCTCGCGCTGTACACATTTGCTATGAGAGGCATTATCTCATAAGGGAAATATTGGACAATCAAATTAATGACTGCCCAGGCTTCAGGATGTCTTTTTACACTATATAAAGGTGGAAATTTACATTGGAAACGTTTGGTTTAGGTGTTATATAAGTTTGGTTTTTTAGTGCTGTAAATGCATTTTCAGCTCGCGCTGTACACATTTGCTATGAGAGGCATTATCTCATAAGGGAAATATTGGACAATCAAATTAATGACTGCCCAGGCTTCAGGATGTCTTTTTACACTATATAAAGGTGGAAATTTACATTGGAAACGTTTAGTTTAGCTGTTAATGAAGTTTCGTTTTTTTAGTGCTGGAAATTCATTGTCTGCTGGCGCTGTACACTTTTTCTAAGTGTTGCAATATCTCATGAAGGAAATACTGGACAATCAAATTAATGACTTTCCAGGCTTCAGGATGCCTTTCTACACTATATAAAGGTGGAAATTTACATTGGAAACGTTTGGTTTAGCTGTTATAAAAGTTTGGTTTTTTAGTGCTGTAAATGCATTTTCAGCTCGCGCTGTACACATTTGCTATGAGAGGCATTATCTCATAAGGGAAATATTGGACAATCAAATTAATGACTGCCCAGGCTTCAGGATGTCTTTTTACACTATATAAAGGTGGAAATTTACATTGGAAACGTTTAGTTTAGCTGTTAATGAAGTTTCGTTTTTTTAGTGCTGGAAATTCATTGTCTGCTGGCGCTGTACACTTTTTCTAAGTGTTGCAATATCTCATGAAGGAAATACTGGACAATCAAATTAAAGACTTTCCAGGCTTCAGGATGCCTTTTTACACTATATAAAGGTGGAAATTTACATTGGAAACGTTTGGTTTAGCTGTTATAAAAGTTTGGTTTTTTAGTGCTGTAAATGCATTTTCAGCTCGCGCTGTACACATTTGCTATGAGAGGCATTATCTCATAAGGGAAATATTGGACAATCAAATTAATGACTGCCCAGGCTTCAGGATGTCTTTTTACACTATATAAAGGTGGAAATTTACATTGGAAACATTTAGTTTAGCTGTTAATGAAGTTTCGTTTTTTTAGTGCTGAAAATTCATTGTCTGCTGGCGCTGTACACTTTTTCTAAGTGTTGCAATATCTCATGAAGGAAATACTGGACAATCAAATTAAAGACTTTCCAGGCTTCAGGATGCCTTTTTACACTATATAAAGGTGGAAATTTACATTGGAAACGTTTGGTTTAGCTGTTATAAAAGTTTGGTTTTTTAGTGCTGTAAATGCATTTTCAGCTCGCGCTGTACACATTTGCTATGAGAGGCATTATCTCATAAGGGAAATATTGGACAATCAAATTAATGACTGCCCAGGCTTCAGGATGTCTTTTTACACTATATAAAGGTGGAAATTTACATTGGAAACGTTTAGTTTAGCTGTTAATGAAGTTTCGTTTTTTTAGTGCTGAAAATTCATTGTCTACTGGCGCTGTACACTTTTTCTAAGTGTTGCAATATCTCATGAAGGAAATACTGGACAATCAAATTAATGACTTTCCAGGCTTCAGGATGCCTTTTTACACTATATAAAGGTGGAAATTTACATTGGAAACGTTTGGTTTAGCTGTTATAAAAGTTTGGTTTTTTAGTGCTGAAAATGCATTTTCAGCTCGCACTGTACACATTTGCTATGTGAGGCATTATCTCATAAGGGAAATACTGCACAATCAAATTAATGACTTCCCAGGCTTCAGGATGCATTTTTACACTCTATAAATGTGGAAATTTACATTGGAAACGTTTGGTTTAGCTGTTAATGAAGTTTCGTTTTTTTAGTGCTGAAAATTCATTGTCTGCTGGCGCTGGACACCTTTTCTAAGTGTTGCAATATCTCATGAAGGAAATACTGGACAATCAAATTAATGACTTTCCAGGCTTCAGGATGCCTTTCTACACTATATAAAGGTGGAAATTTACATTGGAAACGTTTGGTTTAGCTGTTATAAAAGTTTGGGTTTTTAGTGCTGTAAATGCATTTTCAGCTCGCGCTGTACACATTTGCTATGAGAGGCATTATCTCATAAGGGAAATATTGGACAATCAAATTAATGACTGCCCAGGCTTCAGGATGTCTTTTTACACTATATAAAGGTGGAAATTTACATTGGAAACGTTTAGTTTAGCTGTTATAAAAGTTTGTTTTTTTAGTGCTGTAAATGCATTTTCAGCTCGCGCTGTACACATTTGCTATGAGAGGCATTATCTCATAAGGGAAATATTGGACAATCAAATTAATGACTGCCCAGGCTTCAGGATGTCTTTTTACACTATATAAAGGTGGAAATTTACATTGGAAACGTTTAGTTTAGCTGTTATAAAAGTTTGTTTTTTTAGTGCTGAAAATGCATTTTCAGCTCGCACTGTACACATTTGCTACGTGAGGCATTATCTCAGAAGGGAAATACTGGACAATCAAATTAATGACTTCCCAGGCTTCAGGATGCCTTTTTACACTCTATAAATGTGGAAATTTACATTGGAAACGTTTGGTTTAGCTGTTAATGAAGTTTCGTTTTTTTAGTGCTGAAAATTCATTGTCTGCTGGCGCTGTACACTTTTTCTAAGTGTTGCAATATCTCATGAAGGAAATACTGGACAATCAAATTAATGACTTTCCAGGCTTCAGGATGCCTTTCTACACTATATAAAGGTGGAAATTTACATTGGAAACGTTTGGTTTAGCTGTTATAAAAGTTTGGTTTTTTAGTTCTGTAAATGCATTTTCAGCTCGCGCTGTACACATTTGCTATGAGAGGCATTATCTCATAAGGGAAATATTGGACAATCAAATTAATGACTGCCCAGGCTTCAGAATGTCTTTTTACACTATATAAAGGTGGAAATTTACATTGGAAACGTTTAGTTTAGCTGTTAATGAAGTTTCGTTTTTTTAGTGCTGAAAATTCATTGTCTGCTGGCGCTGTACACTTTTTCTAAGTGTTGCAATATCTCATGAAGGAAATACTGGACAATCAAATTAATGACTTTCCAGGCTTCAGGATGCCTTTCTACACTATATAAAGGTAGAAATTTACATTGGAAACGTTTGGTTTAGCTGTTATAAAAGTTTGGTTTTTTAGTGCTGTAAATGCATTTTCAGCTCGCGCTGTACACATTTGCTATGAGAGGCATTATCTCATAAGGGAAATATTGGACAATCAAATTAATGACTGCGCAGGCTTCAGGATGTCTTTTTACACTATATAAAGGTGGAAATTTACATTGGAAACGTTTGGTTTAGCTGTTATAAAAGTTTGGTTTTTTAGTGCTGTAAATGCATTTTCAGCTCGCGCTGTACACATTTGCTATGAGAGGCATTATCTCATAAGGGAAATATTGGACAATCAAATTAATGGCTGCCCGGGCTTCAGGATGTCTTTTTACACTATATAAAGGTGGAAATTTACATTGGAAACGTTTGGTTTAGGTGTTATATAAGTTTGGTTTTTTAGTGCTGAAAATGCATTTTCAGCTCGCACTGTACACATTTGCTATGTGAGGCATTATCTCATAAGGGAAATACTGGACAATCAAATTAATGACTTCCCAGGCTTCAGGATGCCTTTTTACACTCTATAAATGTGGAAATTTACATTGGAAACGTTTGGTTTAGCTGTTAATGAAGTTTCGTTTTTTTAGTGCTGAAAATTCATTGTCTGCTGGCGCTGTACACTTTTTCTAAGTGTTGCAATATCTCATGAAGGAAATACTGGACAATCAAATTAATGACTTTCCAGGCTTCAGGATGCCTTTCTACACTATATAAAGGTGGAAATTTAAATTGGAAACGTTTGGTTTAGCTGTTATAAAAGTTTGGTTTTTTAGAGCTGTAAATGCATTTTCAGCTCGCGCTGTACACATTTGCTATGAGAGGCATTATCTCATAAGGGAAATATTGGACAATCAAATTAATGACTGCCCAGGCTTCAGGATGTCTTTTTACACTATATAAAGGTGGAAATTTACATTGGAAACGTTTGGTTTAGCTGTTATAAAAGTTTGTTTTTTTAGTGCTGTAAATGCATTTTCAGCTCGCACTGTACACATTTGCTATGAGAGGCATTATCTCATAAGGGAAATATTGGACAATCAAATTAATGACTGCCCAGGCTTCAGGATGTCTTTTTACACTATATAAAGGTGGAAATTTACATTGGAAACGTTTACTTTAGCTGTTAATGAAGTTTCGTTTATTTAGTGCTGAAAATTCATTGTCTGCTGGCGCTGTACACTTTTTCTAAGTGTTGCAATATCTCATGAAGGAAATACTGGACAATCAAATTAATGACTTTCCAGGCTTCAGGATGCCTTTCTACACTATATAAAGGTGGAAATTTACATTGGAAACGTTTGGTTTAGCTGTTATAAAAGTTTGTTTTTTTAGTGCTGTAAATGCATTTTCAGCTCGCGCTGTACACATTTGCTATGAGAGGCATTATCTCATAAGGGAAATATTGGACAATCAAATTAATGACTGCCCAGGCTTCAGGATGTCTTTTTACACTATATAAAGGTGGAAATTTACATTGGAAACGTTTGGTTTAGCTGTTATAAAAGTTTGGTTTTTTAGTGCTGTAAATGCATTTTCAGCTCGCGCTGTACACATTTGCTATGAGAGGCATTATCTCATAAGGGAAATACTGGACAATCAAATTAATGACTTCCCAGGCTTCAGGATGCCTTTTTACACTCTATAAATGTGGAAATTTACATTGGAAACGTTTGGTTTAGCTGTTAATGAAGTTTCGTTTTTTTAGTGCTGAAAATTCATTGTCTGCTGGCGCTGTACACTTTTTCTAAGTGTTGCAATATCTCATGAAGGAAATACTGGACAATCAAATTAATGACTTTCCAGGCTTCAGGATGCCTTTCTACACTATATAAAGGTGGAAATTTACATTGGAAACGTTTGGTTTAGCTGTTATAAAAGTTTGGTTTTTTAGTGCTGTAAATGCATTTTCAGCTCGCGCTGTACACATTTGCTATGAGAGGCATTATCTCATAAGGGAAATATTGGACAATCAAATTAATGACTGCCCAGGCTTCAGGATGTCCTTTTACACTATATAAAGGTGGAAATTTACATTTGAAACGTTTGGTTTAGCTGTTATAAAAGTTTGGTTTTTTAGTGCTGAAAATGCATTTTCAGCTCGCGCTGTACACATTTGCTATGAGAGGCATTATCTCATAAGGGAAATATTGGACAATCAAATTAATGACTGCCCAGGCTTCAGGATGTCTTTTTACACTATATAAAGGTGGAAATTTACATTGGAAACGTTTGGTTTAGCTGTTATAAAAGTTTGGTTTTTTAGTGCTGTAAATGCATTTTCAGCTCGCGCTGTACACATTTGCTATGAGAGGCATTATCTCATAAGGGAAATATTGGACAATCAAATTAATGACTGCCCAGGCTTCAGGATGTCTTTTTACACTATATAAAGGTGGAAATTTACATTGGAAACGTTTGGTTTAGGTGTTATATAAGTTTGGTTTTTTAGTGCTGAAAATGCATTTTCAGCTCGCACTGTACACATTTGCTATGTGAGGCATTATCTCATAAGGGAAATACTGGACAATCAAATTAATGACTTCCCAGGCTTCAGGATGCCTTTTTACACTCTATAAATGTGGAAATTTACATTGGAAACGTTTGGTTTAGCTGTTAATGAAGTTTCGTTTTTTTAGTGCTGAAAATTCATTGTCTGCTGGCGCTGTACACTTTTTCTAAGTTTTGCAATATCTCATGTAGGAAATACTGGACAATCAAATTAATGACTTTCCAGGCTTCAGGATGCCTTTCTACACTATATAAAGGTGGAAATTTACATTGGAAACGTTTGGTTTAGCTGTTATAAAAGTTTGTTTTTTTAGTGCTGTAAATGCATTTTCAGCTCGCGCTGTACACATTTGCTATGTGAGGCATTATCTCATAAGGGAAATACTGGACAATCAAATTAATGACTGCCCAGGCTTCAGGATGTCTTTTTACACTATATAAAGGTGGAAATTTACATTGGAAACGTTTGGTTTAGCTGTTATAAAAGTTTGGTTTTTTTAGTGCTGAAAATTCATTGTCTGCTGGCGCTGTACACTTTTTCTAAGTGTTGCAATATCTCATGAAGGAAATACTGGACAATCAAATTAATGACTTTCCAGGCTCCAGGATGCCTTTCTACACTATATAAAGGTGGAAATTTACATTGGAAACGTTTGGTTTAGCTGTTATAAAAGTTTGGTGTTTTAGTGCTGTAAATGCATTTTCAGCTCGCGCTGTACACATTTGCTATGAGAGGCATTATCTCATAAGGGAAATATTGGACAATCAAATTAATGACTGCCCAGGCTTCAGGATGTCTTTTTACACTATATAAAGGTGGAAATTTACATTGGAAACGTTTAGTTTAGCTGTTAATGAAGTTTCGTTTTTTTAGTGCTGAAAATTCATTGTCTACTGGCGCTGTACACTTTTTCTAAGTGTTGCAATATCTCATGAAGGAAATACTGGACAATCAAATTAATGACTTTCCAGGCTTCAGGATGCCTTTCTACACTATATAAAGGTGGAAATTTACATTGGAAACGTTTGGTTTAGCTGTTATAAAAGTTTGGTTTTTTAGTGCTGTAAATGCATTTTCAGCTCGCGCTGTACACATTTGCTATGAGAGGCATTATCTCATAAGGGAAATATTGGACAATCAAATTAATGACTGCCCAGGCTTCAGGATGTCTTTTTACACTATATAAAGGTGGAAATTTACATTGGAAACGTTTGGTTTAGCTGTTATAAAAGTTTGGTTTTTTAGTGCTGAAAATGCATTTTCAGCTCGCACTGTACACATTTGCTATGTGAGGCATTATCTCATAAGGGAAATACTGGACAATCAAATTAATGACTTCCCAGGCTTCAGGATGCATTTTTACACTCTATAAATGTGGAAATTTACATTGGAAACGTTTGGTTTAGCTGTTATAAAAGTTTGTTTTTTTAGTGCTGTAAATGCATTTTCAGCTCGCGCTGTACACATTTGCTATGTGAGGCATTATCTCATAAGGGAAATACTGGACAATCAAATTAATGACTGCCCAGGCTTCAGGATGTCTTTTTACACTATATAAAGGTGGAAATTTACATTGGAAACGTTTGATTTAGCTGTTATAAAAGTTTGGTTTTTTAGTGCTGAAAATGCATTTTCAGCTCGCACTGTACACATTTGCTATGTGAGGCATTATCTCATAAGGGAAATACTGGACAATCAAATTAATGACTTCCCAGGCTTCAGGATGCCTTTTTACACTCTATAAATGTGGAAATTTACATTGGAAACGTTTGGTTTAGCTGTTAATGAAGTTTCGTTTTTTTAGTGCTGAAAATTCATTGTCTGCTGGCGCTGTACACTTTTTCTAAGTGTTGCAATATCTCATGAAGGAAATACTGGACAATCAAATTAATGACTTTCCAGGCTTCAGGATGCCTTTCTACACTATATAAAGGTGGAAATTTACATTGGAAACGTTTGGTTTAGCTGTTATAAAAGTTTGGTTTTTTAGTGCTGTAAATGCATTTTCAGCTCGCGCTGTACACATTTGCTATGAGAGGCATTATCTCATAAGGGAAATATTGGACAATCAAATTAATGACTGCCCAGGCTTCAGGATGTCTTTTTACACTATATAAAGGTGGAAATTTACATTGGAAACGTTTAGTTTAGCTGTTAATGAAGTTTCGTTTTTTTAGTGCTGGAAATTCATTGTCTGCTGGCGCTGTACACTTTTTCTAAGTGTTGCAATATCTCATGAAGGAAATACTGGACAATCAAATTAAAGACTTTCCAGGCTTCAGGATGCCTTTTTACACTATATAAAGGTGGAAATTTACATTGGAAACGTTTGGTTTAGCTGTTATAAAAGTTTGGTTTTTTAGTGCTGTAAATGCATTTTCAGCTCGCGCTGTACACATTTGCTATGAGAGGCATTATCTCATAAGGGAAATATTGGACAATCAAATTAATGACTGCCCAGGCTTCAGGATGTCTTTTTACACTATATAAAGGTGGAAATTTACATTGGAAACATTTAGTTTAGCTGTTAATGAAGTTTCGTTTTTTTAGTGCTGAAAATTCATTGTCTGCTGGCGCTGTACACTTTTTCTAAGTGTTGCAATATCTCATGAAGGAAATACTGGACAATCAAATTAATGACTTTCCAGGCTTCAGGATGCCTTTCTACACTATATAAAGGTGGAAATTTACATTGGAAACGTTTGGTTTAGCTGTTATAAAAGTTTGTTTTTTTAGTGCTGTAAATGCATTTTCAGCTCGCGCTGTACACATTTGCTATGAGAGGCATTATCTCATAAGGGAAATATTGGACAATCAAATTAATGACTGCCCAGGCTTCAGGATGTCTTTTTACACTATATAAAGGTGGAAATTTACATTGGAAACGTTTGGTTTAGCTGTTATAAAAGTTTGGTTTTTTAGTGCTGTAAATGCATTTTCAGCTCGCGCTGTACACATTTGCTATGAGAGGCATTATCTCATAAGGGAAATATTGGACAATCAAATTAATGACTGCCCAGGCTTCAGGATGTCTTTTTACACTATATAAAGGTGGAAATTTACATTGGAAACGTTTGGTTTAGCTGTTATAAAAGTTTGGTTTTTTAGTGCTGAAAATGCATTTTCAGCTCGCACTGTACACATTTGCTATGTGAGGCATTATCTCATAAGGGAAATACTGGACAATCAAATTAATGACTTCCCAGGCTTCAGGATGCCTTTTTACACTCTATAAATGTGGAAATTTACATTGGAAACGTTTGGTTTAGCTGTTAATGAAGTTTCGTTTTTTTAGTGCTGAAAATTCATTGTCTGCTGGCGCTGTACACTTTTTCTAAGTGTTGCAATATCTCATGAAGGAAATACTGGACAATCAAATTAATGACTTTCCAGGCTTCAGGATGCCTTTCTACACTATATAAAGGTGGAAATTTACATTGGAAACGTTTGGTTTAGCTGTTATAAAAGTTTGGTTTTTTAGTGCTGTAAATGCATTTTCAGCTCGCGCTGTACACATTTGCTATGAGAGGCATTATCTCATAAGGGAAATATTGGACAATCAAATTAATGACTGCCCAGGCTTCAGGATGTCTTTTTACACTATATAAAGGTGGAAATTTACATTGGAAACGTTTAGTTTAGCTGTTAATGAAGTTTCGTTTTTTTAGTGCTGGAAATTCATTGTCTGCTGGCGCTGTACACTTTTTCTAAGTGTTGCAATATCTCATGAAGGAAATACTGGACAATCAAATTAAAGACTTTCCAGGCTTCAGGATGCCTTTTTACACTATATAAAGGTGGAAATTTACATTGGAAACGTTTGGTTTAGCTGTTATAAAAGTTTGGTTTTTTAGTGCTGTAAATGCATTTTCAGCTCGCGCTGTACACATTTGCTATGAGAGGCATTATCTCATAAGGGAAATATTGGACAATCAAATTAATGACTGCCCAGGCTTCAGGATGTCTTTTTACACTATATAAAGGTGGAAATTTACATTGGAAACATTTAGTTTAGCTGTTAATGAAGTTTCGTTTTTTTAGTGCTGAAAATTCATTGTCTGCTGGCGCTGTACACTTTTTCTAAGTGTTGCAATATCTCATGAAGGAAATACTGGACAATCAAATTAATGACTTTCCAGGCTTCAGGATGCCTTTCTACACTATATAAAGGTGGAAATTTACATTGGAAACGTTTGGTTTAGCTGTTATAAAAGTTTGTTTTTTTAGTGCTGTAAATGCATTTTCAGCTCGCGCTGTACACATTTGCTATGAGAGGCATTATCTCATAAGGGAAATATTGGACAATCAAATTAATGACTGCCCAGGCTTCAGGATGTCTTTTTACACTATATAAAGGTGGAAATTTACATTGGAAACGTTTGGTTTAGCTGTTATAAAAGTTTGGTTTTTTAGTGCTGTAAATGTATTTTCAGCTCGCGCTGTACACATTTGCTATGAGAGGCATTATCTCATAAGGGAAATATTGGACAATCAAATTAATGGCTGCCCGGGCTTCAGGATGTCTTTTTACACTATATAAAGGTGGAAATTTACATTGGAAACGTTTAGTTTAGCTGTTAATGAAGTTTCGTTTTTTTAGTGCTGAAAATTCATTGTCTGCTGGCGCTGTACACTTTTTCTAAATGTTGCAATATCTCATGAAGGAAATACTGGACAATCAAATTAAGGACTTTCCAGGCTTCAGGATGCCTTTCTACACTATATAAAGGTGGAAATTTACATTGGAAACGTTTGGTTTAGCTGTTATAAAAGTTTGGTTTTTTAGTGCTGTAAATGCATTTTCAGCTCGCGCTGTACACATTTGCTATGAGAGGCATTATCTCATAAGGGAAATATTGGAAAATCAAATTAATGACTGCCCAGGCTTCAGGATGTCTTTTTACACTATATAAAGGAGGAAATTTACATTGGAAACGTTTGGTTTAGGTGTTATAAAAGTTTGGTTTTTTAGTGCTGAAAATGCATTTTCAGCTCGCGCTGTACACATTTGCAATGAGAGGTATTATCTCATAAGGGAAATACTGGACAATCAAATTAATGACTTCCCAGGCTTCAGGATGCCTTTTTACACTCTATAAATGTGGAAAT
The DNA here is from genome assembly GCF_059441095.1 of Idiotropiscis lumnitzeri. Classification (NCBI taxonomy): domain Eukaryota; kingdom Metazoa; phylum Chordata; class Actinopteri; order Syngnathiformes; family Syngnathidae; genus Idiotropiscis; species Idiotropiscis lumnitzeri. Next base: position 209,974 of record NW_028283728.1, on the reverse strand, counting down.
TTACATTGGAAACGTTTGGTTTAGCTGTTAATGAAGTTTCGTTTTTTTTAGTGCTGAAAATTCATTGTCTGCTGGCGCTGTACACTTTTTCTAAGTGTTGCAATATCTCATGAAGGAAATACTGGACAATCAAATTAATGACTTTCCAGGCTTCAGGATGCCTTTCTAGACTATATAAAGGTGGAAATTTACATTGGAAACGTTTGGTTTAGCTGTTATAAAAGTTTGGTTTTTTAGTGCTGTAAATGCATTTTCAGCTCGCGCTGTACACATTTGCTATGAGAGGCATTATCTCATAAGGGAAATATTGGACAATCAAATTAATGACTGCCCAGGCTTCAGGATGTCTTTTTACACTATATAAAGGTGGAAATTTACATTGGAAACGTTTGGTTTAGCTGTTATAAAAGTTTGTTTTTTTAGTGCTGTAAATGCATTTTCAGCTCGCACTGTACACATTTGCTATGAGAGGCATTATCTCATAAGGGAAATATTGGACAATCAAATTAATGACTGCCCAGGCTTCAGGATGTCTTTTTACACTATATAAAGGTGGAAATTTACATTGGAAACGTTTACTTTAGCTGTTAATGAAGTTTCGTTTATTTAGTGCTGAAAATTCATTGTCTGCTGGCGCTGTACACTTTTTCTAAGTGTTGCAATATCTCATGAAGGAAATACTGGACAATCAAATTAATGACTTTCCAGGCTTCAGGATGCCTTTTTACACTATATAAAGGTGGAAATTTACATTGGAAACGTTTGGTTTAGCTGTTATAAAAGTTTGTTTTTTTAGTGCTGTAAATGCATTTTCAGCTCGCACTGTACACATTTGCTATGTGAGGCATTATCTCATAAGGGAAATACTGGACAATCAAATTAATGACTTCCCAGGCTTCAGGATGCCTTTTTACACTCTATAAATGTGGAAATTTACATTGGAAACGTTTGGTTTAGCTGTTAATGAAGTTTCGTTTTTTTTAGTGCTGAAAATTCATTGTCTGCTGGCGCTGTACACTTTTTCTAAGTGTTGCAATATCTCATGAAGGAAATACTGGACAATCAAATTAATGACTTTCCAGGCTTCAGGATGCCTTTCTACACTATATAAAGGTGGAAATTTACATTGGAAACGTTTGGTTTAGCTGTTATAAAAGTTTGGTTTTTTAGTGCTGTAAATGCATTTTCAGCTCGCGCTGTACACATTTGCTATGAGAGGCATTATCTCATAAGGGAAATATTGGACAATCAAATTAATGACTGCCCAGGATTCAGGATGTCTTTTTACACTATATAAAGGTGGAAATTTACATTGGAAACGTTTGGTTTAGCTGTTATAAAAGTTTGTTTTTTTAGTGCTGTAAATGCATTTTCAGCTCGCGCTGTACACATTTGCTATGAGAGGCATTATCTCATAAGGGAAATATTGGACAATCAAATTAATGACTGCCCAGGCTTCAGGATGTCTTTTTACACTATATAAAGGTGGAAATTTACATTGGAAACGTTTGGTTTAGGTGTTATATAAGTTTGTTTTTTTAGTGCTGAAAATGCATTTTCAGCTCGCACTGTACACATTTGCTATGTGAGGCATTATCTCATAAGGGAAATACTGGACAATCAAATTAATGACTTCCCAGGCTTCAGGATGCCTTTTTACACTATATAAAGGTGGAAATTTACATTGGAAACGTTTGGTTTAGCTGTTATAAAAGTTTGGTTTTTTTAGTGCTGAAAATTCATTGTCTGCTGGCGCTGTACACTTTTTCTAAGTGTTGCAATATCTCATGAAGGAAATACTGGACAATCAAATTAATGACTTTCCAGGCTCCAGGATGCCTTTCTACACTGTATAAAGGTGGAAATTTACATTGGAAACGTTTGGTTTAGCTGTTATAAAAGTTTGTTTTTTTAGTGCTGTAAATGCATTTTCAGCTCGCACTGTACACATTTGCTATGTGAGGCATTATCTCATAAGGGAAATATTGGACAATCAAATTAATGACTGCCCAGGCTTCAGGATGTCTTTTTACACTATATAAAGGTGGAAATTTACATTGGAAACGTTTACTTTAGCTGTTAATGAAGTTTCGTTTATTTAGTGCTGAAAATTCATTGTCTGCTGGCGCTGTACACTTTTTCTAAGTGTTGCAATATCTCATGAAGGAAATACTGGACAATCAAATTAATGACTTTCCAGGCTTCAGGATGCCTTTCTACACTATATAAAGGTGGAAATTTACATTGGAAACGTTTGGTTTAGCTGTTATAAAAGTTTGTTTTTTTAGTGCTGTAAATGCATTTTCAGCTCGCGCTGTACACATTTGCTATGAGAGGCATTATCTCATAAGGGAAATATTGGACAATCAAATTAATGACTGCCCAGGCTTCAGGATGTCTTTTTACACTATATAAAGGTGGAAATTTACATTGGAAACGTTTGGTTTAGCTGTTATAAAAGTTTGGTTTTTTAGTGCTGTAAATGCATTTTCAGCTCGCGCTGTACACATTTGCTATGAGAGGCATTATCTCATAAGGGAAATATTGGACAATCAAATTAATGGCTGCCCGGGCTTCAGGATGTCTTTTTACACTATATAAAGGTGGAAATTTACATTGGAAACGTTTAGTTTAGCTGTTAATGAAGTTTCGTTTTTTTAGTGCTGAAAATTCATTGTCTGCTGGCGCTGTACACTTTTTCTAAATGTTGCAATATCTCATGAAGGAAATACTGGACAATCAAATTAAGGACTTTCCAGGCTTCAGGATGCCTTTCTACACTATATAAAGGTGGAAATTTACATTGGAAACGTTTGGTTTAGCTGTTATAAAAGTTTGGTTTTTTAGTGCTGTAAATGCATTTTCAGCTCGCGCTGTACACATTTGCTATGAGAGGCATTATCTCATAAGGGAAATATTGGACAATCAAATTAATGACTGCCCAGGCTTCAGGATGTCTTTTTACACTATATAAAGGAGGAAATTTACATTGGAAACGTTTGGTTTAGGTGTTATAAAAGTTTGGTTTTTTAGTGCTGAAAATGCATTTTCAGCTCGCGCTGTACACATTTGCAATGAGAGGTATTATCTCATAAGGGAAATACTGGACAATCAAATTAATTACTTCCCAGGCTTCAGGATGCCTTTTTACACTCTATAAATGTGGAAATTTACATTGGAAACGTTTGGTTTAGCTGTTAATGAAGTTTCGTTTTTTTTAGTGCTGAAAATTCATTGTCTGCTGGCGCTGTACACTTTTTCTAAGTGTTGCAATATCTCATGAAGGAAATACTGGACAATCAAATTAATGACTTTCCAGGCTTCAGGATGCCTTTCTACACTATATAAAGGTGGAAATTTACATTGGAAACGTTTGGTTTAGCTGTTATAAAAGTTTGGTTTTTTAGTGCTGTAAATGCATTTTCAGCTCGCGCTGTACACATTTGCTATGAGAGGCATTATCTCATAAGGGAAATATTGGACAATCAAATTAATGACTGCCCAGGCTTCAGGATGTCTTTTTACACTATATAAAGGTGGAAATTTACATTGGAAACGTTTGGTTTAGCTGTTATAAAAGTTTGTTTTTTTAGTGCTGTAAATGCATTTTCAGCTCGCACTGTACACATTTGCTATGAGAGGCATTATCTCATAAGGGAAATATTGGACAATCAAATTAATGACTGCCCAGGCTTCAGGATGTCTTTTTACACTATATAAAGGTGGAAATTTACATTGGAAACGTTTACTTTAGCTGTTAATGAAGTTTCGTTTATTTAGTGCTGAAAATTCATTGTCTGCTGGCGCTGTACACTTTTTCTAAGTGTTGCAATATCTCATGAAGGAAATACTGGACAATCAAATTAATGACTTTCCAGGCTTCAGGATGCCTTTCTACACTATATAAAGGTGGAAATTTACATTGGAAACGTTTGGTTTAGCTGTTATAAAAGTTTGTTTTTTTAGTGCTGTAAATGCATTTTCAGCTCGCACTGTACACATTTGCTATGTGAGGCATTATCTCATAAGGGAAATACTGGACAATCAAATTAATGACTTCCCAGGCTTCAGGATGCCTTTTTACACTCTATAAATGTGGAAATTTACATTGGAAACGTTTGGTTTAGCTGTTAATGAAGTTTCGTTTTTTTTAGTGCTGAAAATTCATTGTCTGCTGGCGCTGTACACTTTTTCTAAGTGTTGCAATATCTCATGAAGGAAATACTGGACAATCAAATTAATGACTTTCCAGGCTTCAGGATGCCTTTCTACACTATATAAAGGTGGAAATTTACATTGGAAACGTTTGGTTTAGCTGTTATAAAAGTTTGGTTTTTTAGTGCTGTAAATGCATTTTCAGCTCGCGCTGTACACATTTGCTATGAGAGGCATTATCTCATAAGGGAAATATTGGACAATCAAATTAATGACTGCCCAGGATTCAGGATGTCTTTTTACACTATATAAAGGTGGAAATTTACATTGGAAACGTTTGGTTTAGCTGTTATAAAAGTTTGTTTTTTTAGTGCTGTAAATGCATTTTCAGCTCGCGCTGTACACATTTGCTATGAGAGGCATTATCTCATAAGGGAAATATTGGACAATCAAATTAATGACTGCCCAGGCTTCAGGATGTCTTTTTACACTATATAAAGGTGGAAATTTACATTGGAAACGTTTGGTTTAGGTGTTATATAAGTTTGTTTTTTTAGTGCTGAAAATGCATTTTCAGCTCGCACTGTACACATTTGCTATGTGAGGCATTATCTCATAAGGGAAATACTGGACAATCAAATTAATGACTTCCCAGGCTTCAGGATGCCTTTTTACACTATATAAAGGTGGAAATTTACATTGGAAACGTTTGGTTTAGCTGTTATAAAAGTTTGGTTTTTTTAGTGCTGAAAATTCATTGTCTGCTGGCGCTGTACACTTTTTCTAAGTGTTGCAATATCTCATGAAGGAAATACTGGACAATCAAATTAATGACTTTCCAGGCTCCAGGATGCCTTTCTACACTATATAAAGGTGGAAATTTACATTGGAAACGTTTGGTTTAGCTGTTATAAAAGTTTGGTTTTTTAGTGCTGTAAATGCATTTTCAGCTCGCGCTGTACACATTTGCTATGAGAGGCATTATCTCATAAGGGAAATATTGGACAATCATATTAATGACTGCCCAGGCTTCAGGATGTCTTTTTACACTATATAAAGGTGGAAATTTACATTGGAAACGTTTAGTTTAGCTGTTAATGAAGTATCGTTTTTTTAGTGCTGAAAATTCATTGTCTACTGACGCTGTACACTTTTTCTAAGTGTTGCAATATCTCATGAAGGAAATACTGGACAATCAAATTAATGACTTTCCAGGCTTCAGGATGCCTTTCTACACTATATAAAGGTGGAAATTTACATTGGAAACGTTTGGTTTAGCTGTTATAAAAGTTTGGTTTTTTAGTGCTGTAAATGCATTTTCAGCTCGCGCTGTACACATTTGCTATGAGAGGCATTATCTCATAAGGGAAATATTGGACAATCAAATTAATGACTGCCCAGGCTTCAGGATGTCTTTTTACACTATATAAAGGTGGAAATTTACATTGGAAACGTTTGGTTTAGCTGTTATAAAAGTTTGGTTTTTTAGTGCTGAAAATGCATTTTCAGCTCGCACTGTACACATTTGCTATGTGAGGCATTATCTCATAAGGGAAATACTGGACAATCAAATTAATGACTTCCCAGGCTTCAGGATGCATTTTTACACTCTATAAATGTGGAAATTTACATTGGAAACGTTTGGTTTAGCTGTTATAAAAGTTTGTTTTTTTAGTGCTGTAAATGCATTTTCAGCTCGCGCTGTACACATTTGCTATGTGAGGCATTATCTCATAAGGGAAATACTGGACAATCAAATTAATGACTGCCCAGGCTTCAGGATGTCTTTTTACACTATATAAAGGTGGAAATTTACATTGGAAACGTTTGGTTTAGCTGTTACAAAAGTTTGGTTTTTTAGTGCTGTAAATGCATTTTCAGCTCGCGCTGTACACATTTGCTATGAGAGGCATTATCTCATAAGGGAAATATTGGACAATCAAATTAATGACTGCCCAGGCTTCAGGATGTCTTTTTACACTATATAAAGGTGGAAATTTACATTGGAAACGTTTAGTTTAGCTGTTAATGAAGTTTCGGTTTTTTAGTGCTGAAAATTCATTGTCTGCTGGCGCTGTACACTTTTTCTAAGTGTTGCAATATCTCATGAAGGAAATACTGGACAATCAAATTAATCACTTTCCAGGCTTCAGGATGCCTTTCTACACTATATAAAGGTGGAAATTTACATTGGAAACGTTTGGTTTAGCTGTTATAAAAGTTTGGTTTTTTAGTGCTGTAAATGCATTTTCAGCTCGCGCTGTACACATTTGCTATGTGAGGCATTATATCATAAGGGAAATACTGGACAATCAAATTAATGACTTCCCAGGCTTCAGGATGCCTTTTTACACTCTATAAATGTGGAAATTTACATTGGAAACGTTTGGTTTAGCTGTTAATGAAGTTTCGTTTTTTTAGTGCTGAAAATTCATTGTCTGCTGGCGCTGTACACTTTTTCTAAGTGTTGCAATATCTCATGAAGGAAATACTGGACAATCAAATTAATGACTTTCCAGGCTTCAGGATGCCTTTCTACACTATATAAAGGTGGAAATTTACATTGGAAACGTTTGGTTTAGCTGTTATAAAAGTTTGGTTTTTTAGTGCTGTAAATGCATTTTCAGCTCGCGCTGTACACATTTGCTATGAGAGGCATTATCTCATAAGGGAAATATTGGACAATCAAATTAATGACTGCCCAGGCTTCAGGATGTCTTTTTACACTATATAAAGGTGGAAATTTACATTGGAAACGTTTGGTTTAGCTGTTATAAAAGTTTGTTTTTTTAGTGCTGTAAATGCATTTTCAGCTCGCGCTGTACACATTTGCTATGAGAGTCATTATCTCATAAGGGAAATATTGGACAATCAAATTAATGACTGCCCAGGCTTCAGGATGTCTTTTTACACTATATAAAGGTGGAAATTTACATTGGAAACGTTTAGTTTAGCTGTTAATGAAGTTTCGTTTTTTTAGTGCTGGAAATTCATTGTCTGCTGGCGCTGTACACTTTTTCTAAGTGTTGCAATATCTCATGAAGGAAATACTGGACAATCAAATTAATGACTTTCCAGGCTTCAGGATGCCTTTCTACACTATATAAAGGTGGAAATTTACATTGGAAACGTTTGGTTTAGCTGTTATAAAAGTTTGGTTTTTTAGTGCTGTAAATGCATTTTCAGCTCGCGCTGTACACATTTGCTATGAGAGGCATTATCTCATAAGGGAAATATTGGACAATCAAATTAATGACTGCCCAGGCTTCAGGATGTCTTTTTACACTATATAAAGGTGGAAATTTACATTGGAAACGTTTAGTTTAGCTGTTAATGAAGTTTCGTTTTTTTAGTGCTGGAAATTCATTGTCTGCTGGCGCTGTACACTTTTTCTAAGTGTTGCAATATCTCATGAAGGAAATACTGGACAATCAAATTAAAGACTTTCCAGGCTTCAGGATGCCTTTTTACACTATATAAAGGTGGAAATTTACATTGGAAACGTTTGGTTTAGCTGTTATAAAAGTTTGGTTTTTTAGTGCTGTAAATGCATTTTCAGCTCGCGCTGTACACATTTGCTATGAGAGGCATTATCTCATAAGGGAAATATTGGACAATCAAATTAATGACTGCCCAGGCTTCAGGATGTCTTTTTACACTATATAAAGGTGGAAATTTACATTGGAAACATTTAGTTTAGCTGTTAATGAAGTTTCGTTTTTTTAGTGCTGAAAATTCATTGTCTGCTGGCGCTGTACACTTTTTCTAAGTGTTGCAATATCTCATGAAGGAAATACTGGACAATCAAATTAAAGACTTTCCAGGCTTCAGGATGCCTTTTTACACTATATAAAGGTGGAAATTTACATTGGAAACGTTTGGTTTAGCTGTTATAAAAGTTTGGTTTTTTAGTGCTGTAAATGCATTTTCAGCTCGCGCTGTACACATTTGCTATGAGAGGCATTATCTCATAAGGGAAATATTGGACAATCAAATTAATGACTGCCCAGGCTTCAGGATGTCTTTTTACACTATATAAAGGTGGAAATTTACATTGGAAACGTTTAGTTTAGCTGTTAATGAAGTTTCGTTTTTTTAGTGCTGAAAATTCATTGTCTACTGGCGCTGTACACTTTTTCTAAGTGTTGCAATATCTCATGAAGGAAATACTGGACAATCAAATTAATGACTTTCCAGGCTTCAGGATGCCTTTTTACACTATATAAAGGTGGAAATTTACATTGGAAACGTTTGGTTTAGCTGTTATAAAAGTTTGGTTTTTTAGTGCTGAAAATGCATTTTCAGCTCGCACTGTACACATTTGCTATGTGAGGCATTATCTCATAAGGGAAATACTGCACAATCAAATTAATGACTTCCCAGGCTTCAGGATGCATTTTTACACTCTATAAATGTGGAAATTTACATTGGAAACGTTTGGTTTAGCTGTTAATGAAGTTTCGTTTTTTTAGTGCTGAAAATTCATTGTCTGCTGGCGCTGGACACCTTTTCTAAGTGTTGCAATATCTCATGAAGGAAATACTGGACAATCAAATTAATGACTTTCCAGGCTTCAGGATGCCTTTCTACACTATATAAAGGTGGAAATTTACATTGGAAACGTTTGGTTTAGCTGTTATAAAAGTTTGGGTTTTTAGTGCTGTAAATGCATTTTCAGCTCGCGCTGTACACATTTGCTATGAGAGGCATTATCTCATAAGGGAAATATTGGACAATCAAATTAATGACTGCCCAGGCTTCAGGATGTCTTTTTACACTATATAAAGGTGGAAATTTACATTGGAAACGTTTAGTTTAGCTGTTATAAAAGTTTGTTTTTTTAGTGCTGTAAATGCATTTTCAGCTCGCGCTGTACACATTTGCTATGAGAGGCATTATCTCATAAGGGAAATATTGGACAATCAAATTAATGACTGCCCAGGCTTCAGGATGTCTTTTTACACTATATAAAGGTGGAAATTTACATTGGAAACGTTTAGTTTAGCTGTTATAAAAGTTTGTTTTTTTAGTGCTGAAAATGCATTTTCAGCTCGCACTGTACACATTTGCTACGTGAGGCATTATCTCAGAAGGGAAATACTGGACAATCAAATTAATGACTTCCCAGGCTTCAGGATGCCTTTTTACACTCTATAAATGTGGAAATTTACATTGGAAACGTTTGGTTTAGCTGTTAATGAAGTTTCGTTTTTTTAGTGCTGAAAATTCATTGTCTGCTGGCGCTGTACACTTTTTCTAAGTGTTGCAATATCTCATGAAGGAAATACTGGACAATCAAATTAATGACTTTCCAGGCTTCAGGATGCCTTTCTACACTATATAAAGGTGGAAATTTACATTGGAAACGTTTGGTTTAGCTGTTATAAAAGTTTGGTTTTTTAGTTCTGTAAATGCATTTTCAGCTCGCGCTGTACACATTTGCTATGAGAGGCATTATCTCATAAGGGAAATATTGGACAATCAAATTAATGACTGCCCAGGCTTCAGAATGTCTTTTTACACTATATAAAGGTGGAAATTTACATTGGAAACGTTTAGTTTAGCTGTTAATGAAGTTTCGTTTTTTTAGTGCTGAAAATTCATTGTCTGCTGGCGCTGTACACTTTTTCTAAGTGTTGCAATATCTCATGAAGGAAATACTGGACAATCAAATTAATGACTTTCCAGGCTTCAGGATGCCTTTCTACACTATATAAAGGTAGAAATTTACATTGGAAACGTTTGGTTTAGCTGTTATAAAAGTTTGGTTTTTTAGTGCTGTAAATGCATTTTCAGCTCGCGCTGTACACATTTGCTATGAGAGGCATTATCTCATAAGGGAAATATTGGACAATCAAATTAATGACTGCGCAGGCTTCAGGATGTCTTTTTACACTATATAAAGGTGGAAATTTACATTGGAAACGTTTGGTTTAGCTGTTATAAAAGTTTGGTTTTTTAGTGCTGTAAATGCATTTTCAGCTCGCGCTGTACACATTTGCTATGAGAGGCATTATCTCATAAGGGAAATATTGGACAATCAAATTAATGGCTGCCCGGGCTTCAGGATGTCTTTTTACACTATATAAAGGTGGAAATTTACATTGGAAACGTTTGGTTTAGGTGTTATATAAGTTTGGTTTTTTAGTGCTGAAAATGCATTTTCAGCTCGCACTGTACACATTTGCTATGTGAGGCATTATCTCATAAGGGAAATACTGGACAATCAAATTAATGACTTCCCAGGCTTCAGGATGCCTTTTTACACTCTATAAATGTGGAAATTTACATTGGAAACGTTTGGTTTAGCTGTTAATGAAGTTTCGTTTTTTTAGTGCTGAAAATTCATTGTCTGCTGGCGCTGTACACTTTTTCTAAGTGTTGCAATATCTCATGAAGGAAATACTGGACAATCAAATTAATGACTTTCCAGGCTTCAGGATGCCTTTCTACACTATATAAAGGTGGAAATTTAAATTGGAAACGTTTGGTTTAGCTGTTATAAAAGTTTGGTTTTTTAGAGCTGTAAATGCATTTTCAGCTCGCGCTGTACACATTTGCTATGAGAGGCATTATCTCATAAGGGAAATATTGGACAATCAAATTAATGACTGCCCAGGCTTCAGGATGTCTTTTTACACTATATAAAGGTGGAAATTTACATTGGAAACGTTTGGTTTAGCTGTTATAAAAGTTTGTTTTTTTAGTGCTGTAAATGCATTTTCAGCTCGCACTGTACACATTTGCTATGAGAGGCATTATCTCATAAGGGAAATATTGGACAATCAAATTAATGACTGCCCAGGCTTCAGGATGTCTTTTTACACTATATAAAGGTGGAAATTTACATTGGAAACGTTTACTTTAGCTGTTAATGAAGTTTCGTTTATTTAGTGCTGAAAATTCATTGTCTGCTGGCGCTGTACACTTTTTCTAAGTGTTGCAATATCTCATGAAGGAAATACTGGACAATCAAATTAATGACTTTCCAGGCTTCAGGATGCCTTTCTACACTATATAAAGGTGGAAATTTACATTGGAAACGTTTGGTTTAGCTGTTATAAAAGTTTGTTTTTTTAGTGCTGTAAATGCATTTTCAGCTCGCGCTGTACACATTTGCTATGAGAGGCATTATCTCATAAGGGAAATATTGGACAATCAAATTAATGACTGCCCAGGCTTCAGGATGTCTTTTTACACTATATAAAGGTGGAAATTTACATTGGAAACGTTTGGTTTAGCTGTTATAAAAGTTTGGTTTTTTAGTGCTGTAAATGCATTTTCAGCTCGCGCTGTACACATTTGCTATGAGAGGCATTATCTCATAAGGGAAATACTGGACAATCAAATTAATGACTTCCCAGGCTTCAGGATGCCTTTTTACACTCTATAAATGTGGAAATTTACATTGGAAACGTTTGGTTTAGCTGTTAATGAAGTTTCGTTTTTTTAGTGCTGAAAATTCATTGTCTGCTGGCGCTGTACACTTTTTCTAAGTGTTGCAATATCTCATGAAGGAAATACTGGACAATCAAATTAATGACTTTCCAGGCTTCAGGATGCCTTTCTACACTATATAAAGGTGGAAATTTACATTGGAAACGTTTGGTTTAGCTGTTATAAAAGTTTGGTTTTTTAGTGCTGTAAATGCATTTTCAGCTCGCGCTGTACACATTTGCTATGAGAGGCATTATCTCATAAGGGAAATATTGGACAATCAAATTAATGACTGCCCAGGCTTCAGGATGTCCTTTTACACTATATAAAGGTGGAAATTTACATTTGAAACGTTTGGTTTAGCTGTTATAAAAGTTTGGTTTTTTAGTGCTGAAAATGCATTTTCAGCTCGCGCTGTACACATTTGCTATGAGAGGCATTATCTCATAAGGGAAATATTGGACAATCAAATTAATGACTGCCCAGGCTTCAGGATGTCTTTTTACACTATATAAAGGTGGAAATTTACATTGGAAACGTTTGGTTTAGCTGTTATAAAAGTTTGGTTTTTTAGTGCTGTAAATGCATTTTCAGCTCGCGCTGTACACATTTGCTATGAGAGGCATTATCTCATAAGGGAAATATTGGACAATCAAATTAATGACTGCCCAGGCTTCAGGATGTCTTTTTACACTATATAAAGGTGGAAATTTACATTGGAAACGTTTGGTTTAGGTGTTATATAAGTTTGGTTTTTTAGTGCTGTAAATGCATTTTCAGCTCGCGCTGTACACATTTGCTATGAGAGGCATTATCTCATAAGGGAAATATTGGACAATCAAATTAATGACTGCCCAGGCTTCAGGATGTCTTTTTACACTATATAAAGGTGGAAATTTACATTGGAAACGTTTAGTTTAGCTGTTAATGAAGTTTCGTTTTTTTAGTGCTGGAAATTCATTGTCTGCTGGCGCTGTACACTTTTTCTAAGTGTTGCAATATCTCATGAAGGAAATACTGGACAATCAAATTAATGACTTTCCAGGCTTCAGGATGCCTTTCTACACTATATAAAGGTGGAAATTTACATTGGAAACGTTTGGTTTAGCTGTTATAAAAGTTTGGTTTTTTAGTGCTGTAAATGCATTTTCAGCTCGCGCTGTACACATTTGCTATGAGAGGCATTATCTCATAAGGGAAATATTGGACAATCAAATTAATGACTGCCCAGGCTTCAGGATGTCTTTTTACACTATATAAAGGTGGAAATTTACATTGGAAACGTTTAGTTTAGCTGTTAATGAAGTTTCGTTTTTTTAGTGCTGGAAATTCATTGTCTGCTGGCGCTGTACACTTTTTCTAAGTGTTGCAATATCTCATGAAGGAAATACTGGACAATCAAATTAAAGACTTTCCAGGCTTCAGGATGCCTTTTTACACTATATAAAGGTGGAAATTTACATTGGAAACGTTTGGTTTAGCTGTTATAAAAGTTTGGTTTTTTAGTGCTGTAAATGCATTTTCAGCTCGCGCTGTACACATTTGCTATGAGAGGCATTATCTCATAAGGGAAATATTGGACAATCAAATTAATGACTGCCCAGGCTTCAGGATGTCTTTTTACACTATATAAAGGTGGAAATTTACATTGGAAACATTTAGTTTAGCTGTTAATGAAGTTTCGTTTTTTTAGTGCTGAAAATTCATTGTCTGCTGGCGCTGTACACTTTTTCTAAGTGTTGCAATATCTCATGAAGGAAATACTGGACAATCAAATTAAAGACTTTCCAGGCTTCAGGATGCCTTTTTACACTATATAAAGGTGGAAATTTACATTGGAAACGTTTGGTTTAGCTGTTATAAAAGTTTGGTTTTTTAGTGCTGTAAATGCATTTTCAGCTCGCGCTGTACACATTTGCTATGAGAGGCATTATCTCATAAGGGAAATATTGGACAATCAAATTAATGACTGCCCAGGCTTCAGGATGTCTTTTTACACTATATAAAGGTGGAAATTTACATTGGAAACGTTTAGTTTAGCTGTTAATGAAGTTTCGTTTTTTTAGTGCTGAAAATTCATTGTCTACTGGCGCTGTACACTTTTTCTAAGTGTTGCAATATCTCATGAAGGAAATACTGGACAATCAAATTAATGACTTTCCAGGCTTCAGGATGCCTTTTTACACTATATAAAGGTGGAAATTTACATTGGAAACGTTTGGTTTAGCTGTTATAAAAGTTTGGTTTTTTAGTGCTGAAAATGCATTTTCAGCTCGCACTGTACACATTTGCTATGTGAGGCATTATCTCATAAGGGAAATACTGCACAATCAAATTAATGACTTCCCAGGCTTCAGGATGCATTTTTACACTCTATAAATGTGGAAATTTACATTGGAAACGTTTGGTTTAGCTGTTAATGAAGTTTCGTTTTTTTAGTGCTGAAAATTCATTGTCTGCTGGCGCTGGACACCTTTTCTAAGTGTTGCAATATCTCATGAAGGAAATACTGGACAATCAAATTAATGACTTTCCAGGCTTCAGGATGCCTTTCTACACTATATAAAGGTGGAAATTTACATTGGAAACGTTTGGTTTAGCTGTTATAAAAGTTTGGGTTTTTAGTGCTGTAAATGCATTTTCAGCTCGCGCTGTACACATTTGCTATGAGAGGCATTATCTCATAAGGGAAATATTGGACAATCAAATTAATGACTGCCCAGGCTTCAGGATGTCTTTTTACACTATATAAAGGTGGAAATTTACATTGGAAACGTTTAGTTTAGCTGTTATAAAAGTTTGTTTTTTTAGTGCTGTAAATGCATTTTCAGCTCGCGCTGTACACATTTGCTATGAGAGGCATTATCTCATAAGGGAAATATTGGACAATCAAATTAATGACTGCCCAGGCTTCAGGATGTCTTTTTACACTATATAAAGGTGGAAATTTACATTGGAAACGTTTAGTTTAGCTGTTATAAAAGTTTGTTTTTTTAGTGCTGAAAATGCATTTTCAGCTCGCACTGTACACATTTGCTACGTGAGGCATTATCTCAGAAGGGAAATACTGGACAATCAAATTAATGACTTCCCAGGCTTCAGGATGCCTTTTTACACTCTATAAATGTGGAAATTTACATTGGAAACGTTTGGTTTAGCTGTTAATGAAGTTTCGTTTTTTTAGTGCTGAAAATTCATTGTCTGCTGGCGCTGTACACTTTTTCTAAGTGTTGCAATATCTCATGAAGGAAATACTGGACAATCAAATTAATGACTTTCCAGGCTTCAGGATGCCTTTCTACACTATATAAAGGTGGAAATTTACATTGGAAACGTTTGGTTTAGCTGTTATAAAAGTTTGGTTTTTTAGTTCTGTAAATGCATTTTCAGCTCGCGCTGTACACATTTGCTATGAGAGGCATTATCTCATAAGGGAAATATTGGACAATCAAATTAATGACTGCCCAGGCTTCAGAATGTCTTTTTACACTATATAAAGGTGGAAATTTACATTGGAAACGTTTAGTTTAGCTGTTAATGAAGTTTCGTTTTTTTAGTGCTGAAAATTCATTGTCTGCTGGCGCTGTACACTTTTTCTAAGTGTTGCAATATCTCATGAAGGAAATACTGGACAATCAAATTAATGACTTTCCAGGCTTCAGGATGCCTTTCTACACTATATAAAGGTAGAAATTTACATTGGAAACGTTTGGTTTAGCTGTTATAAAAGTTTGGTTTTTTAGTGCTGTAAATGCATTTTCAGCTCGCGCTGTACACATTTGCTATGAGAGGCATTATCTCATAAGGGAAATATTGGACAATCAAATTAATGACTGCGCAGGCTTCAGGATGTCTTTTTACACTATATAAAGGTGGAAATTTACATTGGAAACGTTTGGTTTAGCTGTTATAAAAGTTTGGTTTTTTAGTGCTGTAAATGCATTTTCAGCTCGCGCTGTACACATTTGCTATGAGAGGCATTATCTCATAAGGGAAATATTGGACAATCAAATTAATGGCTGCCCGGGCTTCAGGATGTCTTTTTACACTATATAAAGGTGGAAATTTACATTGGAAACGTTTGGTTTAGGTGTTATATAAGTTTGGTTTTTTAGTGCTGAAAATGCATTTTCAGCTCGCACTGTACACATTTGCTATGTGAGGCATTATCTCATAAGGGAAATACTGGACAATCAAATTAATGACTTCCCAGGCTTCAGGATGCCTTTTTACACTCTATAAATGTGGAAATTTACATTGGAAACGTTTGGTTTAGCTGTTAATGAAGTTTCGTTTTTTTAGTGCTGAAAATTCATTGTCTGCTGGCGCTGTACACTTTTTCTAAGTGTTGCAATATCTCATGAAGGAAATACTGGACAATCAAATTAATGACTTTCCAGGCTTCAGGATGCCTTTCTACACTATATAAAGGTGGAAATTTAAATTGGAAACGTTTGGTTTAGCTGTTATAAAAGTTTGGTTTTTTAGAGCTGTAAATGCATTTTCAGCTCGCGCTGTACACATTTGCTATGAGAGGCATTATCTCATAAGGGAAATATTGGACAATCAAATTAATGACTGCCCAGGCTTCAGGATGTCTTTTTACACTATATAAAGGTGGAAATTTACATTGGAAACGTTTGGTTTAGCTGTTATAAAAGTTTGTTTTTTTAGTGCTGTAAATGCATTTTCAGCTCGCACTGTACACATTTGCTATGAGAGGCATTATCTCATAAGGGAAATATTGGACAATCAAATTAATGACTGCCCAGGCTTCAGGATGTCTTTTTACACTATATAAAGGTGGAAATTTACATTGGAAACGTTTACTTTAGCTGTTAATGAAGTTTCGTTTATTTAGTGCTGAAAATTCATTGTCTGCTGGCGCTGTACACTTTTTCTAAGTGTTGCAATATCTCATGAAGGAAATACTGGACAATCAAATTAATGACTTTCCAGGCTTCAGGATGCCTTTCTACACTATATAAAGGTGGAAATTTACATTGGAAACGTTTGGTTTAGCTGTTATAAAAGTTTGTTTTTTTAGTGCTGTAAATGCATTTTCAGCTCGCGCTGTACACATTTGCTATGAGAGGCATTATCTCATAAGGGAAATATTGGACAATCAAATTAATGACTGCCCAGGCTTCAGGATGTCTTTTTACACTATATAAAGGTGGAAATTTACATTGGAAACGTTTGGTTTAGCTGTTATAAAAGTTTGGTTTTTTAGTGCTGTAAATGCATTTTCAGCTCGCGCTGTACACATTTGCTATGAGAGGCATTATCTCATAAGGGAAATACTGGACAATCAAATTAATGACTTCCCAGGCTTCAGGATGCCTTTTTACACTCTATAAATGTGGAAATTTACATTGGAAACGTTTGGTTTAGCTGTTAATGAAGTTTCGTTTTTTTAGTGCTGAAAATTCATTGTCTGCTGGCGCTGTACACTTTTTCTAAGTGTTGCAATATCTCATGAAGGAAATACTGGACAATCAAATTAATGACTTTCCAGGCTTCAGGATGCCTTTCTACACTATATAAAGGTGGAAATTTACATTGGAAACGTTTGGTTTAGCTGTTATAAAAGTTTGGTTTTTTAGTGCTGTAAATGCATTTTCAGCTCGCGCTGTACACATTTGCTATGAGAGGCATTATCTCATAAGGGAAATATTGGACAATCAAATTAATGACTGCCCAGGCTTCAGGATGTCCTTTTACACTATATAAAGGTGGAAATTTACATTTGAAACGTTTGGTTTAGCTGTTATAAAAGTTTGGTTTTTTAGTGCTGAAAATGCATTTTCAGCTCGCGCTGTACACATTTGCTATGAGAGGCATTATCTCATATGGGAAATATTGGACAATCAAATTAATGACTGCCCAGGCTTCAGGATGTCTTTTTACACTATATAAAGGTGGAAATTTACATTGGAAACGTTTGGTTTAGCTGTTATAAAAGTTTGGTTTTTTAGTGCTGTAAATGCATTTTCAGCTCGCGCTGTACACATTTGCTATGAGAGGCATTATCTCATAAGGGAAATATTGGACAATCAAATTAATGACTGCCCAGGCTTCAGGATGTCTTTTTACACTATATAAAGGTGGAAATTTACATTGGAAACGTTTGGTTTAGGTGTTATATAAGTTTGGTTTTTTAGTGCTGAAAATGCATTTTCAGCTCGCACTGTACACATTTGCTATGTGAGGCATTATCTCATAAGGGAAATACTGGACAATCAAATTAATGACTTCCCAGGCTTCAGGATGCCTTTTTACACTCTATAAATGTGGAAATTTACATTGGAAACGTTTGGTTTAGCTGTTAATGAAGTTTCGTTTTTTTAGTGCTGAAAATTCATTGTCTGCTGGCGCTGTACACTTTTTCTAAGTTTTGCAATATCTCATGTAGGAAATACTGGACAATCAAATTAATGACTTTCCAGGCTTCAGGATGCCTTTCTACACTATATAAAGGTGGAAATTTACATTGGAAACGTTTGGTTTAGCTGTTATAAAAGTTTGTTTTTTTAGTGCTGTAAATGCATTTTCAGCTCGCGCTGTACACATTTGCTATGTGAGGCATTATCTCATAAGGGAAATACTGGACAATCAAATTAATGACTGCCCAGGCTTCAGGATGTCTTTTTACACTATATAAAGGTGGAAATTTACATTGGAAACGTTTGGTTTAGCTGTTATAAAAGTTTGGTTTTTTTAGTGCTGAAAATTCATTGTCTGCTGGCGCTGTACACTTTTTCTAAGTGTTGCAATATCTCATGAAGGAAATACTGGACAATCAAATTAATGACTTTCCAGGCTCCAGGATGCCTTTCTACACTATATAAAGGTGGAAATTTACATTGGAAACGTTTGGTTTAGCTGTTATAAAAGTTTGGTGTTTTAGTGCTGTAAATGCATTTTCAGCTCGCGCTGTACACATTTGCTATGAGAGGCATTATCTCATAAGGGAAATATTGGACAATCAAATTAATGACTGCCCAGGCTTCAGGATGTCTTTTTACACTATATAAAGGTGGAAATTTACATTGGAAACGTTTAGTTTAGCTGTTAATGAAGTTTCGTTTTTTTAGTGCTGAAAATTCATTGTCTACTGGCGCTGTACACTTTTTCTAAGTGTTGCAATATCTCATGAAGGAAATACTGGACAATCAAATTAATGACTTTCCAGGCTTCAGGATGCCTTTCTACACTATATAAAGGTGGAAATTTACATTGGAAACGTTTGGTTTAGCTGTTATAAAAGTTTGGTTTTTTAGTGCTGTAAATGCATTTTCAGCTCGCGCTGTACACATTTGCTATGAGAGGCATTATCTCATAAGGGAAATATTGGACAATCAAATTAATGACTGCCCAGGCTTCAGGATGTCTTTTTACACTATATAAAGGTGGAAATTTACATTGGAAACGTTTGGTTTAGCTGTTATAAAAGTTTGGTTTTTTAGTGCTGAAAATGCATTTTCAGCTCGCACTGTACACATTTGCTATGTGAGGCATTATCTCATAAGGGAAATACTGGACAATCAAATTAATGACTTCCCAGGCTTCAGGATGCATTTTTACACTCTATAAATGTGGAAATTTACATTGGAAACGTTTGGTTTAGCTGTTATAAAAGTTTGTTTTTTTAGTGCTGTAAATGCATTTTCAGCTCGCGCTGTACACATTTGCTATGTGAGGCATTATCTCATAAGGGAAATACTGGACAATCAAATTAATGACTGCCCAGGCTTCAGGATGTCTTTTTACACTATATAAAGGTGGAAATTTACATTGGAAACGTTTGATTTAGCTGTTATAAAAGTTTGGTTTTTTAGTGCTGAAAATGCATTTTCAGCTCGCACTGTACACATTTGCTATGTGAGGCATTATCTCATAAGGGAAATACTGGACAATCAAATTAATGACTTCCCAGGCTTCAGGATGCCTTTTTACACTCTATAAATGTGGAAATTTACATTGGAAACGTTTGGTTTAGCTGTTAATGAAGTTTCGTTTTTTTAGTGCTGAAAATTCATTGTCTGCTGGCGCTGTACACTTTTTCTAAGTGTTGCAATATCTCATGAAGGAAATACTGGACAATCAAATTAATGACTTTCCAGGCTTCAGGATGCCTTTCTACACTATATAAAGGTGGAAATTTACATTGGAAACGTTTGGTTTAGCTGTTATAAAAGTTTGGTTTTTTAGTGCTGTAAATGCATTTTCAGCTCGCGCTGTACACATTTGCTATGAGAGGCATTATCTCATAAGGGAAATATTGGACAATCAAATTAATGACTGCCCAGGCTTCAGGATGTCTTTTTACACTATATAAAGGTGGAAATTTACATTGGAAACGTTTAGTTTAGCTGTTAATGAAGTTTCGTTTTTTTAGTGCTGGAAATTCATTGTCTGCTGGCGCTGTACACTTTTTCTAAGTGTTGCAATATCTCATGAAGGAAATACTGGACAATCAAATTAAAGACTTTCCAGGCTTCAGGATGCCTTTTTACACTATATAAAGGTGGAAATTTACATTGGAAACGTTTGGTTTAGCTGTTATAAAAGTTTGGTTTTTTAGTGCTGTAAATGCATTTTCAGCTCGCGCTGTACACATTTGCTATGAGAGGCATTATCTCATAAGGGAAATATTGGACAATCAAATTAATGACTGCCCAGGCTTCAGGATGTCTTTTTACACTATATAAAGGTGGAAATTTACATTGGAAACATTTAGTTTAGCTGTTAATGAAGTTTCGTTTTTTTAGTGCTGAAAATTCATTGTCTGCTGGCGCTGTACACTTTTTCTAAGTGTTGCAATATCTCATGAAGGAAATACTGGACAATCAAATTAATGACTTTCCAGGCTTCAGGATGCCTTTCTACACTATATAAAGGTGGAAATTTACATTGGAAACGTTTGGTTTAGCTGTTATAAAAGTTTGTTTTTTTAGTGCTGTAAATGCATTTTCAGCTCGCGCTGTACACATTTGCTATGAGAGGCATTATCTCATAAGGGAAATATTGGACAATCAAATTAATGACTGCCCAGGCTTCAGGATGTCTTTTTACACTATATAAAGGTGGAAATTTACATTGGAAACGTTTGGTTTAGCTGTTATAAAAGTTTGGTTTTTTAGTGCTGTAAATGCATTTTCAGCTCGCGCTGTACACATTTGCTATGAGAGGCATTATCTCATAAGGGAAATATTGGACAATCAAATTAATGACTGCCCAGGCTTCAGGATGTCTTTTTACACTATATAAAGGTGGAAATTTACATTGGAAACGTTTGGTTTAGCTGTTATAAAAGTTTGGTTTTTTAGTGCTGAAAATGCATTTTCAGCTCGCACTGTACACATTTGCTATGTGAGGCATTATCTCATAAGGGAAATACTGGACAATCAAATTAATGACTTCCCAGGCTTCAGGATGCCTTTTTACACTCTATAAATGTGGAAATTTACATTGGAAACGTTTGGTTTAGCTGTTAATGAAGTTTCGTTTTTTTAGTGCTGAAAATTCATTGTCTGCTGGCGCTGTACACTTTTTCTAAGTGTTGCAATATCTCATGAAGGAAATACTGGACAATCAAATTAATGACTTTCCAGGCTTCAGGATGCCTTTCTACACTATATAAAGGTGGAAATTTACATTGGAAACGTTTGGTTTAGCTGTTATAAAAGTTTGGTTTTTTAGTGCTGTAAATGCATTTTCAGCTCGCGCTGTACACATTTGCTATGAGAGGCATTATCTCATAAGGGAAATATTGGACAATCAAATTAATGACTGCCCAGGCTTCAGGATGTCTTTTTACACTATATAAAGGTGGAAATTTACATTGGAAACGTTTAGTTTAGCTGTTAATGAAGTTTCGTTTTTTTAGTGCTGGAAATTCATTGTCTGCTGGCGCTGTACACTTTTTCTAAGTGTTGCAATATCTCATGAAGGAAATACTGGACAATCAAATTAAAGACTTTCCAGGCTTCAGGATGCCTTTTTACACTATATAAAGGTGGAAATTTACATTGGAAACGTTTGGTTTAGCTGTTATAAAAGTTTGGTTTTTTAGTGCTGTAAATGCATTTTCAGCTCGCGCTGTACACATTTGCTATGAGAGGCATTATCTCATAAGGGAAATATTGGACAATCAAATTAATGACTGCCCAGGCTTCAGGATGTCTTTTTACACTATATAAAGGTGGAAATTTACATTGGAAACATTTAGTTTAGCTGTTAATGAAGTTTCGTTTTTTTAGTGCTGAAAATTCATTGTCTGCTGGCGCTGTACACTTTTTCTAAGTGTTGCAATATCTCATGAAGGAAATACTGGACAATCAAATTAATGACTTTCCAGGCTTCAGGATGCCTTTCTACACTATATAAAGGTGGAAATTTACATTGGAAACGTTTGGTTTAGCTGTTATAAAAGTTTGTTTTTTTAGTGCTGTAAATGCATTTTCAGCTCGCGCTGTACACATTTGCTATGAGAGGCATTATCTCATAAGGGAAATATTGGACAATCAAATTAATGACTGCCCAGGCTTCAGGATGTCTTTTTACACTATATAAAGGTGGAAATTTACATTGGAAACGTTTGGTTTAGCTGTTATAAAAGTTTGGTTTTTTAGTGCTGTAAATGTATTTTCAGCTCGCGCTGTACACATTTGCTATGAGAGGCATTATCTCATAAGGGAAATATTGGACAATCAAATTAATGGCTGCCCGGGCTTCAGGATGTCTTTTTACACTATATAAAGGTGGAAATTTACATTGGAAACGTTTAGTTTAGCTGTTAATGAAGTTTCGTTTTTTTAGTGCTGAAAATTCATTGTCTGCTGGCGCTGTACACTTTTTCTAAATGTTGCAATATCTCATGAAGGAAATACTGGACAATCAAATTAAGGACTTTCCAGGCTTCAGGATGCCTTTCTACACTATATAAAGGTGGAAATTTACATTGGAAACGTTTGGTTTAGCTGTTATAAAAGTTTGGTTTTTTAGTGCTGTAAATGCATTTTCAGCTCGCGCTGTACACATTTGCTATGAGAGGCATTATCTCATAAGGGAAATATTGGAAAATCAAATTAATGACTGCCCAGGCTTCAGGATGTCTTTTTACACTATATAAAGGAGGAAATTTACATTGGAAACGTTTGGTTTAGGTGTTATAAAAGTTTGGTTTTTTAGTGCTGAAAATGCATTTTCAGCTCGCGCTGTACACATTTGCAATGAGAGGTATTATCTCATAAGGGAAATACTGGACAATCAAATTAATGACTTCCCAGGCTTCAGGATGCCTTTTTACACTCTATAAATGTGGAAATTTACATTGGAAACGTTTGGTTTAGCTGTTAATGAAGTTTCGTTTTTTTTAGTGCTGAAAATTCATTGTCTGCTGGCGCTGTACACTTTTTCTAAGTGTTGCAATATCTCATGAAGGAAATACTGGACAATCAAATTAATGACTTTCCAGGCTTCAGGATGCCTTTCTAGACTATATAAAGGTGGAAATTTACATTGGAAACGTTTGGTTTAGCTGTTATAAAAGTTTGGTTTTTTAGTGCTGTAAATGCATTTTCAGCTCGCGCTGTACACATTTGCTATGAGAGGCATTATCTCATAAGGGAAATATTGGACAATCAAATTAATGACTGCCCAGGCTTCAGGATGTCTTTTTACACTATATAAAGGTGGAAATTTACATTGGAAACGTTTGGTTTAGCTGTTATAAAAGTTTGTTTTTTTAGTGCTGTAAATGCATTTTCAGCTCGCACTGTACACATTTGCTATGAGAGGCATTATCTCATAAGGGAAATATTGGACAATCAAATTAATGACTGCCCAGGCTTCAGGATGTCTTTTTACACTATATAAAGGTGGAAATTTACATTGGAAACGTTTACTTTAGCTGTTAATGAAGTTTCGTTTATTTAGTGCTGAAAATTCATTGTCTGCTGGCGCTGTACACTTTTTCTAAGTGTTGCAATATCTCATGAAGGAAATACTGGACAATCAAATTAATGACTTTCCAGGCTTCAGGATGCCTTTTTACACTATATAAAGGTGGAAATTTACATTGGAAACGTTTGGTTTAGCTGTTATAAAAGTTTGTTTTTTTAGTGCTGTAAATGCATTTTCAGCTCGCACTGTACACATTTGCTATGTGAGGCATTATCTCATAAGGGAAATACTGGACAATCAAATTAATGACTTCCCAGGCTTCAGGATGCCTTTTTACACTCTATAAATGTGGAAATTTACATTGGAAACGTTTGGTTTAGCTGTTAATGAAGTTTCGTTTTTTTTAGTGCTGAAAATTCATTGTCTGCTGGCGCTGTACACTTTTTCTAAGTGTTGCAATATCTCATGAAGGAAATACTGGACAATCAAATTAATGACTTTCCAGGCTTCAGGATGCCTTTCTACACTATATAAAGGTGGAAATTTACATTGGAAACGTTTGGTTTAGCTGTTATAAAAGTTTGGTTTTTTAGTGCTGTAAATGCATTTTCAGCTCGCGCTGTACACATTTGCTATGAGAGGCATTATCTCATAAGGGAAATATTGGACAATCAAATTAATGACTGCCCAGGATTCAGGATGTCTTTTTACACTATATAAAGGTGGAAATTTACATTGGAAACGTTTGGTTTAGCTGTTATAAAAGTTTGTTTTTTTAGTGCTGTAAATGCATTTTCAGCTCGCGCTGTACACATTTGCTATGAGAGGCATTATCTCATAAGGGAAATATTGGACAATCAAATTAATGACTGCCCAGGCTTCAGGATGTCTTTTTACACTATATAAAGGTGGAAATTTACATTGGAAACGTTTGGTTTAGGTGTTATATAAGTTTGTTTTTTTAGTGCTGAAAATGCATTTTCAGCTCGCACTGTACACATTTGCTATGTGAGGCATTATCTCATAAGGGAAATACTGGACAATCAAATTAATGACTTCCCAGGCTTCAGGATGCCTTTTTACACTATATAAAGGTGGAAATTTACATTGGAAACGTTTGGTTTAGCTGTTATAAAAGTTTGGTTTTTTTAGTGCTGAAAATTCATTGTCTGCTGGCGCTGTACACTTTTTCTAAGTGTTGCAATATCTCATGAAGGAAATACTGGACAATCAAATTAATGACTTTCCAGGCTCCAGGATGCCTTTCTACACTGTATAAAGGTGGAAATTTACATTGGAAACGTTTGGTTTAGCTGTTATAAAAGTTTGGTTTTTTAGTGCTGTAAATGCATTTTCAGCTCGCGCTGTACACATTTGCTATGAGAGGCATTATCTCATAAGGGAAATATTGGACAATCATATTAATGACTGCCCAGGCTTCAGGATGTCTTTTTACACTATATAAAGGTGGAAATTTACATTGGAAACGTTTAGTTTAGCTGTTAATGAAGTATCGTTTTTTTAGTGCTGAAAATTCATTGTCTACTGGCGCTGTACACATTTTCTAAGTGTTGCAATATCTCATGAAGGAAATACTGGACAATCAAATTAATGACTTTCCAGGCTTCAGGATGCCTTTCTACACTATATAAAGGTGGAAATTTACATTGGAAACGTTTGGTTTAGCTGTTATAAAAGTTTGGTTTTTTAGTGCTGTAAATGCATTTTCAGCTCGCGCTGTACACATTTGCTATGAGAGGCATTATCTCATAAGGGAAATATTGGACAATCAAATTAATGACTGCCCAGGCTTCAGGATGTCTTTTTACACTATATAAAGGTGGAAATTTACATTGGAAACGTTTGGTTTAGCTGTTATAAAAGTTTGGTTTTTTAGTGCTGAAAATGCATTTTCAGCTCGCACTGTACACATTTGCTATGTGAGGCATTATCTCATAAGGGAAATACTGGACAATCAAATTAATGACTTCCCAGGCTTCAGGATGCATTTTTACACTCTATAAATGTGGAAATTTACATTGGAAACGTTTGGTTTAGCTGTTATAAAAGTTTGTTTTTTTAGTGCTGTAAATGCATTTTCAGCTCGCGCTGTACACATTTGCTATGTGAGGCATTATCTCATAAGGGAAATACTGGACAATCAAATTAATGACTGCCCAGGCTTCAGGATGTCTTTTTACACTATATAAAGGTGGAAATTTACATTGGAAACGTTTGGTTTAGCTGTTACAAAAGTTTGGTTTTTTAGTGCTGAAAATGCATTTTCAGCTCGCACTGTACACATTTGCTATGTGAGGCATTATCTCATAAGGGAAATACTGGACAATCAAATTAATGACTTCCCAGGCTTCAGGATGCCTTTTTACACTCTATAAATGTGGAAATTTACATTGGAAACGTTTGGTTTAGCTGTTAATGAAGTTTCGTTTTTTTAGTGCTGAAAATTCATTGTCTGCTGGCGCTGTACACTTTTTCTAAGTGTTGCAATATCTCATGAAGGAAATACTGGACAATCAAATTAATGACTTTCCAGGCTTCAGGATGCCTTTCTACACTATATAAAGGTGGAAATTTACATTGGAAACGTTTGGTTTAGCTGTTATAAAAGTTTGTTTTTTTAGTGCTGTAAATGCATTTTCAGCTCGCGCTGTACACATTTGCTATGAGAGGCATTATCTCATAAGGGAAATATTGGACAATCAAATTAATGACTGCCCAGGCTTCAGGATGTCTTTTTACACTATATAAAGGTGGAAATTTACATTGGAAACGTTTAGTTTAGCTGTTAATGAAGTTTCGTTTTTTTAGTGCTGGAAATTCATTGTCTGCTGGCGCTGTACACTTTTTCTAAGTGTTGCAATATCTCATGAAGGAAATACTGGACAATCAAATTAATGACTTTCCAGGCTTCAGGATGCCTTTCTACACTATATAAAGGTGGAAATTTACATTGGAAACGTTTGGTTTAGCTGTTATAAAAGTTTGGTTTTTTAGTGCTGTAAATGCATTTTCAGCTCGCGCTGTACACATTTGCTATGAGAGGCATTATCTCATAAGGGAAATATTGGACAATCAAATTAATGACTGCCCAGGCTTCAGGATGTCTTTTTACACTATATAAAGGTGGAAATTTACATTGGAAACGTTTAGTTTAGCTGTTAATGAAGTTTCGGTTTTTTAGTGCTGAAAATTCATTGTCTGCTGGCGCTGTACACTTTTTCTAAGTGTTGCAATATCTCATGAAGGAAATACTGGACAATCAAATTAATCACTTTCCAGGCTTCAGGATGCCTTTCTACACTATATAAAGGTGGAAATTTACATTGGAAACGTTTGGTTTAGCTGTTATAAAAGTTTGGTTTTTTAGTGCTGTAAATGCATTTTCAGCTCGCGCTGTACACATTTGCTATGTGAGGCATTATATCATAAGGGAAATACTGGACAATCAAATTAATGACTTCCCAGGCTTCAGGATGCCTTTTTACACTCTATAAATGTGAAAATTTACATTGGAAACGTTTGGTTTAGCTGTTAATGAAGTTTCGTTTTTTTAGTGCTGAAAATTCATTGTCTGCTGGCGCTGTACACTTTTTCTAAGTGTTGCAATATCTCATGAAGGAAATACTGGACAATCAAATTAATGACTTTCCAGGCTTCAGGATGCCTTTCTACACTATATAAAGGTGGAAATTTACATTGGAAACGTTTGGTTTAGCTGTTATAAAAGTTTGGTTTTTTAGTGCTGTAAATGCATTTTCAGCTCGCGCTGTACACATTTGCTATGAGAGGCATTATCTCATAAGGGAAATATTGGACAATCAAATTAATGACTGCCCAGGCTTCAGGATGTCTTTTTACACTATATAAAGGTGGAAATTTACATTGGAAACGTTTGGTTTAGCTGTTATAAAAGTTTGTTTTTTTAGTGCTGTAAATGCATTTTCAGCTCGCGCTGTACACATTTGCTATGAGAGGCATTATCTCATAAGGGAAATATTGGACAATCAAATTAATGACTGCCCAGGCTTCAGGATGTCTTTTTACACTATATAAAGGTGGAAATTTACATTGGAAACGTTTAGTTTAGCTGTTAATGAAGTTTCGTTTTTTTAGTGCTGGAAATTCATTGTCTGCTGGCGCTGTACACTTTTTCTAAGTGTTGCAATATCTCATGAAGGAAATACTGGACAATCAAATTAATGACTTTCCAGGCTTCAGGATGCCTTTCTACACTATATAAAGGTGGAAATTTACATTGGAAACGTTTGGTTTAGCTGTTATAAAAGTTTGGTTTTTTAGTGCTGTAAATGCATTTTCAGCTCGCGCTGTACACATTTGCTATGAGAGGCATTATCTCATAAGGGAAATATTGGACAATCAAATTAATGACTGCCCAGGCTTCAGGATGTCTTTTTACACTATATAAAGGTGGAAATTTACATTGGAAACGTTTGGTTTAGCTGTTATAAAAGTTTGGTTTTTTAGTGCTGAAAATGCATTTTCAGCTCGCACTGTACACATTTGCTATGTGAGGCATTATCTCATAAGGGAAATACTGGACAATCAAATTAATGACTTCCCAGGCTTCAGGATGCATTTTTACACTCTATAAATGTGGAAATTTACATTGGAAACGTTTGGTTTAGCTGTTATAAAAGTTTGTTTTTTTAGTGCTGTAAATGCATTTTCAGCTCGCGCTGTACACATTTGCTATGTGAGGCATTATCTCATAAGGGAAATACTGGACAATCAAATTAATGACTGCCCAGGCTTCAGGATGTCTTTTTACACTATATAAAGGTGGAAATTTACATTGGAAACGTTTGGTTTAGCTGTTATAAAAGTTTGGTTTTTTAGTGCTGAAAATGCATTTTCAGCTCGCACTGTACACATTTGCTATGTGAGGCATTATCTCATAAGGGAAATACTGGACAATCAAATTAATGACTTCCCAGGCTTCAGGATGCCTTTTTACACTCTATAAATGTGGAAATTTACATTGGAAACGTTTGGTTTAGCTGTTAATGAAGTTTCGTTTTTTTAGTGCTGAAAATTCATTGTCTGCTGGCGCTGTACACTTTTTCTAAGTGTTGCAATATCTCATGAAGGAAATACTGGACAATCAAATTAAAGACTTTCCAGGCTTCAGGATGCCTTTTTACACTATATAAAGGTGGAAATTTACATTGGAAACGTTTGGTTTAGCTGTTATAAAAGTTTGGTTTTTTAGTGCTGTAAATGCATTTTCAGCTCGCGCTGTACACATTTGCTATGAGAGGCATTATCTCATAAGGGAAATATTGGACAATCAAATTAATGACTGCCCAGGCTTCAGGATGTCTTTTTACACTATATAAAGGTGGAAATTTACATTGGAAACGTTTGGTTTAGCTGTTATAAAAGTTTGGTTTTTTAGTGCTGAAAATGCATTTTCAGCTCGCACTGTACACATTTGCTATGTGAGGCATTATCTCATAAGGGAAATACTGGACAATCAAATTAATGACTTCCCAGGCTTCAGGATGCATTTTTACACTCTATAAATGTGGAAATTTACATTGGAAACGTTTGGTTTAGCTGTTATAAAAGTTTGTTTTTTTAGTGCTGTAAATGCATTTTCAGCTCGCGCTGTACACATTTGCTATGTGAGGCATTATCTCATAAGGGAAATACTGGACAATCAAATTAATGACTGCCCAGGCTTCAGGATGTCTTTTTACACTATATAAAGGTGGAAATTTACATTGGAAACGTTTGGTTTAGCTGTTATAAAAGTTTGGTTTTTTAGTGCTGAAAATGCATTTTCAGCTCGCACTGTACACATTTGCTATGTGAGGCATTATCTCATAAGGGAAATACTGGACAATCAAATTAATGACTTCCCAGGCTTCAGGATGCCTTTTTACACTCTATAAATGTGGAAATTTACATTGGAAACGTTTGGTTTAGCTGTTAATGAAGTTTCGTTTTTTTAGTGCTGAAAATTCATTGTCTGCTGGCGCTGTACACTTTTTCTAAGTGTTGCAATATCTCATGAAGGAAATACTGGACAATCAAATTAAAGACTTTCCAGGCTTCAGGATGCCTTTTTACACTATATAAAGGTGGAAATTTACATTGGAAACGTTTGGTTTAGCTGTTATAAAAGTTTGTTTTTTTAGTGCTGTAAATGCATTTTCAGCTCGCGCTGTACACATTTGCTATGAGAGGCATTATCTCATAAGGGAAATATTGGACAATCAAATTAATGACTGCCCAGGCTTCAGGATGTCTTTTTACACTATATAAAGGTGGAAATTTACATTGGAAACGTTTGGTTTAGCTGTTATAAAAGTTTGGTTTTTTAGTGCTGTAAATGCATTTTCAGCTCGCGCTGTACACATTTGCTATGAGAGGCATTATCTCATAAGGGAAATATTGGACAATCAAATTAATGACTGCCCAGGCTTCAGGATGTCTTTTTACACTATATAAAGGTGGAAATTTACATTGGAAACGTTTGGTTTAGCTGTTATAAAAGTTTGGTTTTTTAGTGCTGAAAATGCATTTTCAGCTCGCACTGTACACATTTGCTATGTGAGGCATTATCTCATAAGGGAAATACTGGACAATCAAATTAATGACTTCCCAGGCTTCAGGATGCATTTTTACACTCTATAAATGTGGAAATTTACATTGGAAACGTTTGGTTTAGCTGTTATAAAAGTTTGTTTTTTTAGTGCTGTAAATGCATTTTCAGCTCGCGCTGTACACATTTGCTATGTGAGGCATTATCTCATAAGGGAAATACTGGACAATCAAATTAATGACTGCCCAGGCTTCAGGATGTCTTTTTACACTATATAAAGGTGGAAATTTACATTGGAAACGTTTGGTTTAGCTGTTATAAAAGTTTGGTTTTTTAGTGCTGAAAATGCATTTTCAGCTCGCACTGTACACATTTGCTATGTGAGGCATTATCTCATAAGGGAAATACTGGACAATCAAATTAATGACTTCCCAGGCTTCAGGATGCCTTTTTACACTCTATAAATGTGGAAATTTACATTGGAAACGTTTGGTTTAGCTGTTAATGAAGTTTCGTTTTTTTAGTGCTGAAAATTCATTGTCTGCTGGCGCTGTACACTTTTTCTAAGTGTTGCAATATCTCATGAAGGAAATACTGGACAATCAAATTAATGACTTTCCAGGCTTCAGGATGCATTTTTACACTCTATAAATGTGGAAATTTACATTGGAAACGTTTGGTTTAGCTGTTATAAAAGTTTGTTTTTTTAGTGCTGTAAATGCATTTTCAGCTCGCGCTGTACACATTTGCTATGTGAGGCATTATCTCATAAGGGAAATACTGGACAATCAAATTAATGACTGCCCAGGCTTCAGGATGTCTTTTTACACTATATAAAGGTGGAAATTTACATTGGAAACGTTTGGTTTAGCTGTTATAAAAGTTTGGTTTTTTAGTGCTGAAAATGCATTTTCAGCTCGCACTGTACACATTTGCTATGTGAGGCATTATCTCATAAGGGAAATACTGGACAATCAAATTAATGACTTCCCAGGCTTCAGGATGCCTTTTTACACTCTATAAATGTGGAAATTTACATTGGAAACGTTTGGTTTAGC
The DNA here is from genome assembly GCF_059441095.1 of Idiotropiscis lumnitzeri. Classification (NCBI taxonomy): domain Eukaryota; kingdom Metazoa; phylum Chordata; class Actinopteri; order Syngnathiformes; family Syngnathidae; genus Idiotropiscis; species Idiotropiscis lumnitzeri. The sequence goes on along the minus strand of NW_028283728.1, from coordinate 178,825 downwards.
TGTTAATGAAGTTTCGTTTTTTTAGTGCTGAAAATTCATTGTCTGCTGGCGCTGTACACTTTTTCTAAGTGTTGCAATATCTCATGAAGGAAATACTGGACAATCAAATTAAAGACTTTCCAGGCTTCAGGATGCCTTTTTACACTATATAAAGGTGGAAATTTACATTGGAAACGTTTGGTTTAGCTGTTATAAAAGTTTGTTTTTTTAGTGCTGTAAATGCATTTTCAGCTCGCGCTGTACACATTTGCTATGAGAGGCATTATCTCATAAGGGAAATATTGGACAATCAAATTAATGACTGCCCAGGCTTCAGGATGTCTTTTTACACTATATAAAGGTGGAAATTTACATTGGAAACGTTTGGTTTAGCTGTTATAAAAGTTTGGTTTTTTAGTGCTGTAAATGCATTTTCAGCTCGCGCTGTACACATTTGCTATGAGAGGCATTATCTCATAAGGGAAATATTGGACAATCAAATTAATGACTGCCCAGGCTTCAGGATGTCTTTTTACACTATATAAAGGTGGAAATTTACATTGGAAACGTTTGGTTTAGCTGTTATAAAAGTTTGGTTTTTTAGTGCTGAAAATGCATTTTCAGCTCGCACTGTACACATTTGCTATGTGAGGCATTATCTCATAAGGGAAATACTGGACAATCAAATTAATGACTTCCCAGGCTTCAGGATGCATTTTTACACTCTATAAATGTGGAAATTTACATTGGAAACGTTTGGTTTAGCTGTTATAAAAGTTTGTTTTTTTAGTGCTGTAAATGCATTTTCAGCTCGCGCTGTACACATTTGCTATGTGAGGCATTATCTCATAAGGGAAATACTGGACAATCAAATTAATGACTGCCCAGGCTTCAGGATGTCTTTTTACACTATATAAAGGTGGAAATTTACATTGGAAACGTTTGGTTTAGCTGTTATAAAAGTTTGGTTTTTTAGTGCTGAAAATGCATTTTCAGCTCGCACTGTACACATTTGCTATGTGAGGCATTATCTCATAAGGGAAATACTGGACAATCAAATTAATGACTTCCCAGGCTTCAGGATGCCTTTTTACACTCTATAAATGTGGAAATTTACATTGGAAACGTTTGGTTTAGCTGTTAATGAAGTTTCGTTTTTTTAGTGCTGAAAATTCATTGTCTGCTGGCGCTGTACACTTTTTCTAAGTGTTGCAATATCTCATGAAGGAAATACTGGACAATCAAATTAATGACTTTCCAGGCTTCAGGATGCATTTTTACACTCTATAAATGTGGAAATTTACATTGGAAACGTTTGGTTTAGCTGTTATAAAAGTTTGTTTTTTTAGTGCTGTAAATGCATTTTCAGCTCGCGCTGTACACATTTGCTATGTGAGGCATTATCTCATAAGGGAAATACTGGACAATCAAATTAATGACTGCCCAGGCTTCAGGATGTCTTTTTACACTATATAAAGGTGGAAATTTACATTGGAAACGTTTGGTTTAGCTGTTATAAAAGTTTGGTTTTTTAGTGCTGTAAATGTATTTTCAGCTCGCGCTGTACACATTTGCTATGAGAGGCATTATCTCATAAGGGAAATATTGGACAATCAAATTAATGGCTGCCCGGGCTTCAGGATGTCTTTTTACACTATATAAAGGTGGAAATTTACATTGGAAACGTTTAGTTTAGCTGTTAATGAAGTTTCGTTTTTTTAGTGCTGAAAATTCATTGTCTGCTGGCGCTGTACACTTTTTCTAAATGTTGCAATATCTCATGAAGGAAATACTGGACAATCAAATTAAGGACTTTCCAGGCTTCAGGATGCCTTTCTACACTATATAAAGGTGGAAATTTACATTGGAAACGTTTGGTTTAGCTGTTATAAAAGTTTGGTTTTTTAGTGCTGTAAATGCATTTTCAGCTCGCGCTGTACACATTTGCTATGAGAGGCATTATCTCATAAGGGAAATATTGGAAAATCAAATTAATGACTGCCCAGGCTTCAGGATGTCTTTTTACACTATATAAAGGAGGAAATTTACATTGGAAACGTTTGGTTTAGGTGTTATAAAAGTTTGGTTTTTTAGTGCTGAAAATGCATTTTCAGCTCGCGCTGTACACATTTGCAATGAGAGGTATTATCTCATAAGGGAAATACTGGACAATCAAATTAATGACTTCCCAGGCTTCAGGATGCCTTTTTACACTCTATAAATGTGGAAATTTACATTGGAAACGTTTGGTTTAGCTGTTAATGAAGTTTCGTTTTTTTTAGTGCTGAAAATTCATTGTCTGCTGGCGCTGTACACTTTTTCTAAGTGTTGCAATATCTCATGAAGGAAATACTGGACAATCAAATTAATGACTTTCCAGGCTTCAGGATGCCTTTCTAGACTATATAAAGGTGGAAATTTACATTGGAAACGTTTGGTTTAGCTGTTATAAAAGTTTGGTTTTTTAGTGCTGTAAATGCATTTTCAGCTCGCGCTGTACACATTTGCTATGAGAGGCATTATCTCATAAGGGAAATATTGGACAATCAAATTAATGACTGCCCAGGCTTCAGGATGTCTTTTTACACTATATAAAGGTGGAAATTTACATTGGAAACGTTTGGTTTAGCTGTTATAAAAGTTTGTTTTTTTAGTGCTGTAAATGCATTTTCAGCTCGCACTGTACACATTTGCTATGAGAGGCATTATCTCATAAGGGAAATATTGGACAATCAAATTAATGACTGCCCAGGCTTCAGGATGTCTTTTTACACTATATAAAGGTGGAAATTTACATTGGAAACGTTTACTTTAGCTGTTAATGAAGTTTCGTTTATTTAGTGCTGAAAATTCATTGTCTGCTGGCGCTGTACACTTTTTCTAAGTGTTGCAATATCTCATGAAGGAAATACTGGACAATCAAATTAATGACTTTCCAGGCTTCAGGATGCCTTTTTACACTATATAAAGGTGGAAATTTACATTGGAAACGTTTGGTTTAGCTGTTATAAAAGTTTGTTTTTTTAGTGCTGTAAATGCATTTTCAGCTCGCACTGTACACATTTGCTATGTGAGGCATTATCTCATAAGGGAAATACTGGACAATCAAATTAATGACTTCCCAGGCTTCAGGATGCCTTTTTACACTCTATAAATGTGGAAATTTACATTGGAAACGTTTGGTTTAGCTGTTAATGAAGTTTCGTTTTTTTTAGTGCTGAAAATTCATTGTCTGCTGGCGCTGTACACTTTTTCTAAGTGTTGCAATATCTCATGAAGGAAATACTGGACAATCAAATTAATGACTTTCCAGGCTTCAGGATGCCTTTCTACACTATATAAAGGTGGAAATTTACATTGGAAACGTTTGGTTTAGCTGTTATAAAAGTTTGGTTTTTTAGTGCTGTAAATGCATTTTCAGCTCGCGCTGTACACATTTGCTATGAGAGGCATTATCTCATAAGGGAAATATTGGACAATCAAATTAATGACTGCCCAGGATTCAGGATGTCTTTTTACACTATATAAAGGTGGAAATTTACATTGGAAACGTTTGGTTTAGCTGTTATAAAAGTTTGTTTTTTTAGTGCTGTAAATGCATTTTCAGCTCGCGCTGTACACATTTGCTATGAGAGGCATTATCTCATAAGGGAAATATTGGACAATCAAATTAATGACTGCCCAGGCTTCAGGATGTCTTTTTACACTATATAAAGGTGGAAATTTACATTGGAAACGTTTGGTTTAGGTGTTATATAAGTTTGTTTTTTTAGTGCTGAAAATGCATTTTCAGCTCGCACTGTACACATTTGCTATGTGAGGCATTATCTCATAAGGGAAATACTGGACAATCAAATTAATGACTTCCCAGGCTTCAGGATGCCTTTTTACACTATATAAAGGTGGAAATTTACATTGGAAACGTTTGGTTTAGCTGTTATAAAAGTTTGGTTTTTTTAGTGCTGAAAATTCATTGTCTGCTGGCGCTGTACACTTTTTCTAAGTGTTGCAATATCTCATGAAGGAAATACTGGACAATCAAATTAATGACTTTCCAGGCTCCAGGATGCCTTTCTACACTGTATAAAGGTGGAAATTTACATTGGAAACGTTTGGTTTAGCTGTTATAAAAGTTTGGTTTTTTAGTGCTGTAAATGCATTTTCAGCTCGCGCTGTACACATTTGCTATGAGAGGCATTATCTCATAAGGGAAATATTGGACAATCATATTAATGACTGCCCAGGCTTCAGGATGTCTTTTTACACTATATAAAGGTGGAAATTTACATTGGAAACGTTTAGTTTAGCTGTTAATGAAGTATCGTTTTTTTAGTGCTGAAAATTCATTGTCTACTGGCGCTGTACACATTTTCTAAGTGTTGCAATATCTCATGAAGGAAATACTGGACAATCAAATTAATGACTTTCCAGGCTTCAGGATGCCTTTCTACACTATATAAAGGTGGAAATTTACATTGGAAACGTTTGGTTTAGCTGTTATAAAAGTTTGGTTTTTTAGTGCTGTAAATGCATTTTCAGCTCGCGCTGTACACATTTGCTATGAGAGGCATTATCTCATAAGGGAAATATTGGACAATCAAATTAATGACTGCCCAGGCTTCAGGATGTCTTTTTACACTATATAAAGGTGGAAATTTACATTGGAAACGTTTGGTTTAGCTGTTATAAAAGTTTGGTTTTTTAGTGCTGAAAATGCATTTTCAGCTCGCACTGTACACATTTGCTATGTGAGGCATTATCTCATAAGGGAAATACTGGACAATCAAATTAATGACTTCCCAGGCTTCAGGATGCATTTTTACACTCTATAAATGTGGAAATTTACATTGGAAACGTTTGGTTTAGCTGTTATAAAAGTTTGTTTTTTTAGTGCTGTAAATGCATTTTCAGCTCGCGCTGTACACATTTGCTATGTGAGGCATTATCTCATAAGGGAAATACTGGACAATCAAATTAATGACTGCCCAGGCTTCAGGATGTCTTTTTACACTATATAAAGGTGGAAATTTACATTGGAAACGTTTGGTTTAGCTGTTACAAAAGTTTGGTTTTTTAGTGCTGAAAATGCATTTTCAGCTCGCACTGTACACATTTGCTATGTGAGGCATTATCTCATAAGGGAAATACTGGACAATCAAATTAATGACTTCCCAGGCTTCAGGATGCCTTTTTACACTCTATAAATGTGGAAATTTACATTGGAAACGTTTGGTTTAGCTGTTAATGAAGTTTCGTTTTTTTAGTGCTGAAAATTCATTGTCTGCTGGCGCTGTACACTTTTTCTAAGTGTTGCAATATCTCATGAAGGAAATACTGGACAATCAAATTAATGACTTTCCAGGCTTCAGGATGCCTTTCTACACTATATAAAGGTGGAAATTTACATTGGAAACGTTTGGTTTAGCTGTTATAAAAGTTTGTTTTTTTAGTGCTGTAAATGCATTTTCAGCTCGCGCTGTACACATTTGCTATGAGAGGCATTATCTCATAAGGGAAATATTGGACAATCAAATTAATGACTGCCCAGGCTTCAGGATGTCTTTTTACACTATATAAAGGTGGAAATTTACATTGGAAACGTTTAGTTTAGCTGTTAATGAAGTTTCGTTTTTTTAGTGCTGGAAATTCATTGTCTGCTGGCGCTGTACACTTTTTCTAAGTGTTGCAATATCTCATGAAGGAAATACTGGACAATCAAATTAATGACTTTCCAGGCTTCAGGATGCCTTTCTACACTATATAAAGGTGGAAATTTACATTGGAAACGTTTGGTTTAGCTGTTATAAAAGTTTGGTTTTTTAGTGCTGTAAATGCATTTTCAGCTCGCGCTGTACACATTTGCTATGAGAGGCATTATCTCATAAGGGAAATATTGGACAATCAAATTAATGACTGCCCAGGCTTCAGGATGTCTTTTTACACTATATAAAGGTGGAAATTTACATTGGAAACGTTTAGTTTAGCTGTTAATGAAGTTTCGGTTTTTTAGTGCTGAAAATTCATTGTCTGCTGGCGCTGTACACTTTTTCTAAGTGTTGCAATATCTCATGAAGGAAATACTGGACAATCAAATTAATCACTTTCCAGGCTTCAGGATGCCTTTCTACACTATATAAAGGTGGAAATTTACATTGGAAACGTTTGGTTTAGCTGTTATAAAAGTTTGGTTTTTTAGTGCTGTAAATGCATTTTCAGCTCGCGCTGTACACATTTGCTATGTGAGGCATTATATCATAAGGGAAATACTGGACAATCAAATTAATGACTTCCCAGGCTTCAGGATGCCTTTTTACACTCTATAAATGTGAAAATTTACATTGGAAACGTTTGGTTTAGCTGTTAATGAAGTTTCGTTTTTTTAGTGCTGAAAATTCATTGTCTGCTGGCGCTGTACACTTTTTCTAAGTGTTGCAATATCTCATGAAGGAAATACTGGACAATCAAATTAATGACTTTCCAGGCTTCAGGATGCCTTTCTACACTATATAAAGGTGGAAATTTACATTGGAAACGTTTGGTTTAGCTGTTATAAAAGTTTGGTTTTTTAGTGCTGTAAATGCATTTTCAGCTCGCGCTGTACACATTTGCTATGAGAGGCATTATCTCATAAGGGAAATATTGGACAATCAAATTAATGACTGCCCAGGCTTCAGGATGTCTTTTTACACTATATAAAGGTGGAAATTTACATTGGAAACGTTTGGTTTAGCTGTTATAAAAGTTTGTTTTTTTAGTGCTGTAAATGCATTTTCAGCTCGCGCTGTACACATTTGCTATGAGAGGCATTATCTCATAAGGGAAATATTGGACAATCAAATTAATGACTGCCCAGGCTTCAGGATGTCTTTTTACACTATATAAAGGTGGAAATTTACATTGGAAACGTTTAGTTTAGCTGTTAATGAAGTTTCGTTTTTTTAGTGCTGGAAATTCATTGTCTGCTGGCGCTGTACACTTTTTCTAAGTGTTGCAATATCTCATGAAGGAAATACTGGACAATCAAATTAATGACTTTCCAGGCTTCAGGATGCCTTTCTACACTATATAAAGGTGGAAATTTACATTGGAAACGTTTGGTTTAGCTGTTATAAAAGTTTGGTTTTTTAGTGCTGTAAATGCATTTTCAGCTCGCGCTGTACACATTTGCTATGAGAGGCATTATCTCATAAGGGAAATATTGGACAATCAAATTAATGACTGCCCAGGCTTCAGGATGTCTTTTTACACTATATAAAGGTGGAAATTTACATTGGAAACGTTTGGTTTAGCTGTTATAAAAGTTTGGTTTTTTAGTGCTGAAAATGCATTTTCAGCTCGCACTGTACACATTTGCTATGTGAGGCATTATCTCATAAGGGAAATACTGGACAATCAAATTAATGACTTCCCAGGCTTCAGGATGCATTTTTACACTCTATAAATGTGGAAATTTACATTGGAAACGTTTGGTTTAGCTGTTATAAAAGTTTGTTTTTTTAGTGCTGTAAATGCATTTTCAGCTCGCGCTGTACACATTTGCTATGTGAGGCATTATCTCATAAGGGAAATACTGGACAATCAAATTAATGACTGCCCAGGCTTCAGGATGTCTTTTTACACTATATAAAGGTGGAAATTTACATTGGAAACGTTTGGTTTAGCTGTTATAAAAGTTTGGTTTTTTAGTGCTGAAAATGCATTTTCAGCTCGCACTGTACACATTTGCTATGTGAGGCATTATCTCATAAGGGAAATACTGGACAATCAAATTAATGACTTCCCAGGCTTCAGGATGCCTTTTTACACTCTATAAATGTGGAAATTTACATTGGAAACGTTTGGTTTAGCTGTTAATGAAGTTTCGTTTTTTTAGTGCTGAAAATTCATTGTCTGCTGGCGCTGTACACTTTTTCTAAGTGTTGCAATATCTCATGAAGGAAATACTGGACAATCAAATTAAAGACTTTCCAGGCTTCAGGATGCCTTTTTACACTATATAAAGGTGGAAATTTACATTGGAAACGTTTGGTTTAGCTGTTATAAAAGTTTGGTTTTTTAGTGCTGTAAATGCATTTTCAGCTCGCGCTGTACACATTTGCTATGAGAGGCATTATCTCATAAGGGAAATATTGGACAATCAAATTAATGACTGCCCAGGCTTCAGGATGTCTTTTTACACTATATAAAGGTGGAAATTTACATTGGAAACGTTTGGTTTAGCTGTTATAAAAGTTTGGTTTTTTAGTGCTGAAAATGCATTTTCAGCTCGCACTGTACACATTTGCTATGTGAGGCATTATCTCATAAGGGAAATACTGGACAATCAAATTAATGACTTCCCAGGCTTCAGGATGCATTTTTACACTCTATAAATGTGGAAATTTACATTGGAAACGTTTGGTTTAGCTGTTATAAAAGTTTGTTTTTTTAGTGCTGTAAATGCATTTTCAGCTCGCGCTGTACACATTTGCTATGTGAGGCATTATCTCATAAGGGAAATACTGGACAATCAAATTAATGACTGCCCAGGCTTCAGGATGTCTTTTTACACTATATAAAGGTGGAAATTTACATTGGAAACGTTTGGTTTAGCTGTTATAAAAGTTTGGTTTTTTAGTGCTGAAAATGCATTTTCAGCTCGCACTGTACACATTTGCTATGTGAGGCATTATCTCATAAGGGAAATACTGGACAATCAAATTAATGACTTCCCAGGCTTCAGGATGCCTTTTTACACTCTATAAATGTGGAAATTTACATTGGAAACGTTTGGTTTAGCTGTTAATGAAGTTTCGTTTTTTTAGTGCTGAAAATTCATTGTCTGCTGGCGCTGTACACTTTTTCTAAGTGTTGCAATATCTCATGAAGGAAATACTGGACAATCAAATTAAAGACTTTCCAGGCTTCAGGATGCCTTTTTACACTATATAAAGGTGGAAATTTACATTGGAAACGTTTGGTTTAGCTGTTATAAAAGTTTGTTTTTTTAGTGCTGTAAATGCATTTTCAGCTCGCGCTGTACACATTTGCTATGAGAGGCATTATCTCATAAGGGAAATATTGGACAATCAAATTAATGACTGCCCAGGCTTCAGGATGTCTTTTTACACTATATAAAGGTGGAAATTTACATTGGAAACGTTTGGTTTAGCTGTTATAAAAGTTTGGTTTTTTAGTGCTGTAAATGCATTTTCAGCTCGCGCTGTACACATTTGCTATGAGAGGCATTATCTCATAAGGGAAATATTGGACAATCAAATTAATGACTGCCCAGGCTTCAGGATGTCTTTTTACACTATATAAAGGTGGAAATTTACATTGGAAACGTTTGGTTTAGCTGTTATAAAAGTTTGGTTTTTTAGTGCTGAAAATGCATTTTCAGCTCGCACTGTACACATTTGCTATGTGAGGCATTATCTCATAAGGGAAATACTGGACAATCAAATTAATGACTTCCCAGGCTTCAGGATGCATTTTTACACTCTATAAATGTGGAAATTTACATTGGAAACGTTTGGTTTAGCTGTTATAAAAGTTTGTTTTTTTAGTGCTGTAAATGCATTTTCAGCTCGCGCTGTACACATTTGCTATGTGAGGCATTATCTCATAAGGGAAATACTGGACAATCAAATTAATGACTGCCCAGGCTTCAGGATGTCTTTTTACACTATATAAAGGTGGAAATTTACATTGGAAACGTTTGGTTTAGCTGTTATAAAAGTTTGGTTTTTTAGTGCTGAAAATGCATTTTCAGCTCGCACTGTACACATTTGCTATGTGAGGCATTATCTCATAAGGGAAATACTGGACAATCAAATTAATGACTTCCCAGGCTTCAGGATGCCTTTTTACACTCTATAAATGTGGAAATTTACATTGGAAACGTTTGGTTTAGCTGTTAATGAAGTTTCGTTTTTTTAGTGCTGAAAATTCATTGTCTGCTGGCGCTGTACACTTTTTCTAAGTGTTGCAATATCTCATGAAGGAAATACTGGACAATCAAATTAATGACTTTCCAGGCTTCAGGATGCATTTTTACACTCTATAAATGTGGAAATTTACATTGGAAACGTTTGGTTTAGCTGTTATAAAAGTTTGTTTTTTTAGTGCTGTAAATGCATTTTCAGCTCGCGCTGTACACATTTGCTATGTGAGGCATTATCTCATAAGGGAAATACTGGACAATCAAATTAATGACTGCCCAGGCTTCAGGATGTCTTTTTACACTATATAAAGGTGGAAATTTACATTGGAAACGTTTGGTTTAGCTGTTATAAAAGTTTGGTTTTTTAGTGCTGAAAATGCATTTTCAGCTCGCACTGTACACATTTGCTATGTGAGGCATTATCTCATAAGGGAAATACTGGACAATCAAATTAATGACTTCCCAGGCTTCAGGATGCCTTTTTACACTCTATAAATGTGGAAATTTACATTGGAAACGTTTGGTTTAGCTGTTAATGAAGTTTCGTTTTTTTAGTGCTGAAAATTCATTGTCTGCTGGCGCTGTACACTTTTTCTAAGTGTTGCAATATCTCATGAAGGAAATACTGGACAATCAAATTAAAGACTTTCCAGGCTTCAGGATGCCTTTTTACACTATATAAAGGTGGAAATTTACATTGGAAACGTTTGGTTTAGCTGTTATAAAAGTTTGTTTTTTTAGTGCTGTAAATGCATTTTCAGCTCGCGCTGTACACATTTGCTATGAGAGGCATTATCTCATAAGGGAAATATTGGACAATCAAATTAATGACTGCCCAGGCTTCAGGATGTCTTTTTACACTATATAAAGGTGGAAATTTACATTGGAAACGTTTGGTTTAGCTGTTATAAAAGTTTGGTTTTTTAGTGCTGTAAATGCATTTTCAGCTCGCGCTGTACACATTTGCTATGAGAGGCATTATCTCATAAGGGAAATATTGGACAATCAAATTAATGACTGCCCAGGCTTCAGGATGTCTTTTTACACTATATAAAGGTGGAAATTTACATTGGAAACGTTTGGTTTAGCTGTTATAAAAGTTTGGTTTTTTAGTGCTGAAAATGCATTTTCAGCTCGCACTGTACACATTTGCTATGTGAGGCATTATCTCATAAGGGAAATACTGGACAATCAAATTAATGACTTCCCAGGCTTCAGGATGCATTTTTACACTCTATAAATGTGGAAATTTACATTGGAAACGTTTGGTTTAGCTGTTATAAAAGTTTGTTTTTTTAGTGCTGTAAATGCATTTTCAGCTCGCGCTGTACACATTTGCTATGTGAGGCATTATCTCATAAGGGAAATACTGGACAATCAAATTAATGACTGCCCAGGCTTCAGGATGTCTTTTTACACTATATAAAGGTGGAAATTTACATTGGAAACGTTTGGTTTAGCTGTTATAAAAGTTTGGTTTTTTAGTGCTGAAAATGCATTTTCAGCTCGCACTGTACACATTTGCTATGTGAGGCATTATCTCATAAGGGAAATACTGGACAATCAAATTAATGACTTCCCAGGCTTCAGGATGCCTTTTTACACTCTATAAATGTGGAAATTTACATTGGAAACGTTTGGTTTAGCTGTTAATGAAGTTTCGTTTTTTTAGTGCTGAAAATTCATTGTCTGCTGGCGCTGTACACTTTTTCTAAGTGTTGCAATATCTCATGAAGGAAATACTGGACAATCAAATTAATGACTTTCCAGGCTTCAGGATGCATTTTTACACTCTATAAATGTGGAAATTTACATTGGAAACGTTTGGTTTAGCTGTTATAAAAGTTTGTTTTTTTAGTGCTGTAAATGCATTTTCAGCTCGCGCTGTACACATTTGCTATGTGAGGCATTATCTCATAAGGGAAATACTGGACAATCAAATTAATGACTGCCCAGGCTTCAGGATGTCTTTTTACACTATATAAAGGTGGAAATTTACATTGGAAACGTTTGGTTTAGCTGTTATAAAAGTTTGTTTTTTTAGTGCTGAAAATGCATTTTCAGCTCGCACTGTACACATTTGCTATGTGAGGCATTATCTCATAAGGGAAATACTGGACAATCAAATTAATGACTTCCCAGGCTTCAGGATGCCTTTTTACACTCTATAAATGTGGAAATTTACATTGGAAACGTTTGGTTTAGCTGTTAATGAAGTTTCGTTTTTTTAGTGCTGAAAATTCATTGTCTGCTGGCGCTGTACACTTTTTCTAAGTGTTGCAATATCTCATGAAGGAAATACTGGACAATCAAATTAATGACTTTCCAGGCTTCAGGATGCCTTTCTACACTATATAAAGGTGGAAATTTACATTGGAAACGTTTGGTTTAGCTGTTATAAAAGTTTGGTTTTTTAGTGCTGTAAATGCATTTTCAGCTCGCGCTGTACACATTTGCTATGAGAGGCATTATCTCATAAGGGAAATATTGGACAATCAAATTAATGACTGCCCAGGCTTCAGGATGTCTTTTTACACTATATAAAGGTGGAAATTTACATTGGAAACGTTTAGTTTAGCTGTTAATGAAGTTTCGTTTTTTTAGTGCTGGAAATTCATTGTCTGCTGGCGCTGTACACTTTTTCTAAGTGTTGCAATATCTCATGAAGGAAATACTGGACAATCAAATTAAAGACTTTCCAGGCTTCAGGATGCCTTTTTACACTATATAAAGGTGGAAATTTACATTGGAAACGTTTGGTTTAGCTGTTATAAAAGTTTGGTTTTTTAGTGCTGTAAATGCATTTTCAGCTCGCGCTGTACACATTTGCTATGAGAGGCATTATCTCATAAGGGAAATATTGGACAATCAAATTAATGACTGCCCAGGCTTCAGGATGTCTTTTTACACTATATAAAGGTGGAAATTTACATTGGAAACATTTAGTTTAGCTGTTAATGAAGTTTCGTTTTTTTAGTGCTGAAAATTCATTGTCTGCTGGCGCTGTACACTTTTTCTAAGTGTTGCAATATCTCATGAAGGAAATACTGGACAATCAAATTAATGACTTTCCAGGCTTCAGGATGCCTTTCTACACTATATAAAGGTGGAAATTTACATTGGAAACGTTTGGTTTAGCTGTTATAAAAGTTTGTTTTTTTAGTGCTGTAAATGCATTTTCAGCTCGCGCTGTACACATTTGCTATGAGAGGCATTATCTCATAAGGGAAATATTGGACAATCAAATTAATGACTGCCCAGGCTTCAGGATGTCTTTTTACACTATATAAAGGTGGAAATTTACATTGGAAACGTTTGGTTTAGCTGTTATAAAAGTTTGGTTTTTTAGTGCTGTAAATGCATTTTCAGCTCGCGCTGTACACATTTGCTATGAGAGGCATTATCTCATAAGGGAAATATTGGACAATCAAATTAATGACTGCCCAGGCTTCAGGATGTCTTTTTACACTATATAAATGTGGAAATTTACATTGGAAACGTTTGGTTTAGCTGTTATAAAAGTTTGTTTTTTTAGTGCTGTAAATGCATTTTCAGCTCGCGCTGTACACATTTGCTATGTGAGGCATTATCTCATAAGGGAAATACTGGACAATCAAATTAATGACTGCCCAGGCTTCAGGATGTCTTTTTACACTATATAAAGGTGGAAATTTACATTGGAAACGTTTGGTTTAGCTGTTATAAAAGTTTGGTTTTTTAGTGCTGAAAATGCATTTTCAGCTCGCACTGTACACATTTGCTATGTGAGGCATTATCTCATAAGGGAAATACTGGACAATCAAATTAATGACTTCCCAGGCTTCAGGATGCCTTTTTACACTCTATAAATGTGGAAATTTACATTGGAAACGTTTGGTTTAGCTGTTAATGAAGTTTCGTTTTTTTAGTGCTGAAAATTCATTGTCTGCTGGCGCTGTACACTTTTTCTAAGTGTTGCAATATCTCATGAAGGAAATACTGGACAATCAAATTAATGACTTTCCAGGCTTCAGGATGCATTTTTACACTCTATAAATGTGGAAATTTACATTGGAAACGTTTGGTTTAGCTGTTATAAAAGTTTGTTTTTTTAGTGCTGTAAATGCATTTTCAGCTCGCGCTGTACACATTTGCTATGTGAGGCATTATCTCATAAGGGAAATACTGGACAATCAAATTAATGACTGCCCAGGCTTCAGGATGTCTTTTTACACTATATAAAGGTGGAAATTTACATTGGAAACGTTTGGTTTAGCTGTTATAAAAGTTTGGTTTTTTAGTGCTGAAAATGCATTTTCAGCTCGCACTGTACACATTTGCTATGTGAGGCATTATCTCATAAGGGAAATACTGGACAATCAAATTAATGACTTCCCAGGCTTCAGGATGCCTTTTTACACTCTATAAATGTGGAAATTTACATTGGAAACGTTTGGTTTAGCTGTTAATGAAGTTTCGTTTTTTTAGTGCTGAAAATTCATTGTCTGCTGGCGCTGTACACTTTTTCTAAGTGTTGCAATATCTCATGAAGGAAATACTGGACAATCAAATTAAAGACTTTCCAGGCTTCAGGATGCCTTTTTACACTATATAAAGGTGGAAATTTACATTGGAAACGTTTGGTTTAGCTGTTATAAAAGTTTGGTTTTTTAGTGCTGTAAATGCATTTTCAGCTCGCGCTGTACACATTTGCTATGAGAGGCATTATCTCATAAGGGAAATATTGGACAATCAAATTAATGACTGCCCAGGCTTCACAGGATGTCTTTTTACACTATATAAAGGTGGAAATTTACATTGGAAACATTTAGTTTAGCTGTTAATGAAGTTTCGTTTTTTTAGTGCTGAAAATTCATTGTCTGCTGGCGCTGTACACTTTTTCTAAGTGTTGCAATATCTCATGAAGGAAATACTGGACAATCAAATTAATGACTTTCCAGGCTTCAGGATGCCTTTCTACACTATATAAAGGTGGAAATTTACATTGGAAACGTTTGGTTTAGCTGTTATAAAAGTTTGTTTTTTTAGTGCTGTAAATGCATTTTCAGCTCGCGCTGTACACATTTGCTATGAGAGGCATTATCTCATAAGGGAAATATTGGACAATCAAATTAATGACTGCCCAGGCTTCAGGATGTCTTTTTACACTATATAAAGGTGGAAATTTACATTGGAAACGTTTGGTTTAGCTGTTATAAAAGTTTGGTTTTTTAGTGCTGTAAATGCATTTTCAGCTCGCGCTGTACACATTTGCTATGAGAGGCATTATCTCATAAGGGAAATATTGGACAATCAAATTAATGACTGCCCAGGCTTCAGGATGTCTTTTTACACTATATAAAGGTGGAAATTTACATTGGAAACGTTTGGTTTAGCTGTTATAAAAGTTTGGTTTTTTAGTGCTGAAAATGCATTTTCAGCTCGCACTGTACACATTTGCTATGTGAGGCATTATCTCATAAGGGAAATACTGGACAATCAAATTAATGACTTCCCAGGCTTCAGGATGCATTTTTACACTCTATAAATGTGGAAATTTACATTGGAAACGTTTGGTTTAGCTGTTATAAAAGTTTGTTTTTTTAGTGCTGTAAATGCATTTTCAGCTCGCGCTGTACACATTTGCTATGTGAGGCATTATCTCATAAGGGAAATACTGGACAATCAAATTAATGACTGCCCAGGCTTCAGGATGTCTTTTTACACTATATAAAGGTGGAAATTTACATTGGAAACGTTTGGTTTAGCTGTTATAAAAGTTTGGTTTTTTAGTGCTGAAAATGCATTTTCAGCTCGCACTGTACACATTTGCTATGTGAGGCATTATCTCATAAGGGAAATACTGGACAATCAAATTAATGACTTCCCAGGCTTCAGGATGCCTTTTTACACTCTATAAATGTGGAAATTTACATTGGAAACGTTTGGTTTAGCTGTTAATGAAGTTTCGTTTTTTTAGTGCTGAAAATTCATTGTCTGCTGGCGCTGTACACTTTTTCTAAGTGTTGCAATATCTCATGAAGGAAATACTGGACAATCAAATTAATGACTTTCCAGGCTTCAGGATGCCTTTCTACACTATATAAAGGTGGAAATTTACATTGGAAACGTTTGGTTTAGCTGTTATAAAAGTTTGGTTTTTTAGTGCTGTAAATGCATTTTCAGCTCGCGCTGTACACATTTGCTATGAGAGGCATTATCTCATAAGGGAAATATTGGACAATCAAATTAATGGCTGCCCAGGCTTCAGGATGTCTTTTTACACTATATAAAGGTGGAAATTTACATTGGAAACGTTTAGTTTAGCTGTTAATGAAGTTTCGGTTTTTTAGTGCTGGAAATTCATTGTCTGCTGGCGCTGTACACATTTTCTAAGTGTTGCAATATCTCATGAAGGAAATACTGGACAATCAAATTAAAGACTTTCCAGGCTTCAGGATGCCTTTTTACACTATATAAAGGTGGAAATTTACATTGGAAACGTTTGGTTTAGCTGTTATAAAAGTTTGGTTTTTTAGTGCTGTAAATGCATTTTCAGCTCGCGCTGTACACATTTGCTATGAGAGGCATTATCTCATAAGGGAAATATTGGACAATCAAATTAATGACTGCCCAGGCTTCAGGATGTCTTTTTACACTATATAAAGGTGGAAATTTACATTGGAAACATTTAGTTTAGCTGTTAATGAAGTTTCGTTTTTTTAGTGCTGAAAATTCATTGTCTGCTGGCGCTGTACACTTTTTCTAAGTGTTGCAATATCTCATGAAGGAAATACTGGACAATCAAATTAATGACTTTCCAAGCTTCAGGATGCCTTTCTACACTATATAAAGGTGGAAATTTACATTGGAAACGTTTGGTTTAGCAGTTATAAAAGTTTGGTTTTTTAGTGCTGTAAATGCATTTTCAGCTCGCGCTGTACACATTTGCTATGAGAGGCATTATCTCATAAGGGAAATATTGGACAATCAAATTAATGACTGCCCAGGCTTCAGGATGTCTTTTTACACTATATAAAGGTGGAAATTTACATTGGAAACGTTTGGTTTAGCTGTTATAAAAGTTTGGTTTTTTAGTGCTGTAAATGCATTTTCAGCTCGCGCTGTACACATTTGCTATGAGAGGCATTATCTCATAAGGGAAATATTGGACAATCAAATTAATGGCTGCCCGGGCTTCAGGATGTCTTTTTACACTATATAAAGGTGGAAATTTACATTGGAAACGTTTAGTTTAGCTGTTAATGAAGTTTCGTTTTTTTAGTGCTGAAAATTCATTGTCTGCTGGCGCTGTACACTTTTTCTAAATGTTGCAATATCTCATGAAGGAAATACTGGACAATCAAATTAATGACTTTCCAGGCTTCAGGATGCCTTTCTACACTATATAAAGGTGGAAATTTACATTGGAAACGTTTGGTTTAGCTGTTATAAAAGTTTGGTTTTTTAGTGCTGTAAATGCATTTTCAGCTCGCGCTGTACACATTTGCTATGAGAGGCATTATCTCATAAGGGAAATATTGGACAATCAAATTAATGACTGCCCAGGCTTCAGGATGTCTTTTTACACTATATAAAGGAGGAAATTTACATTGGAAACGTTTGGTTTAGGTGTTATAAAAGTTTGGTTTTTTAGTGCTGAAAATGCATTTTCAGCTCGCGCTGTACACATTTGCAATGAGAGGCATTATCTCATAAGGGAAATACTGGACAATCAAATTAATGACTTCCCAGGCTTCAGGATGCCTTTTTACACTCTATAAATGTGGAAATTTACATTGGAAACGTTTGGTTTAGCTGTTAATGAAGTTTCGTTTTTTTTAGTGTTGAAAATTCGTTGTCTGCTGGCGCTGTACACTTTTTCTAAGTGTTGCAATATCTCATGAAGGAAATACTGGACAATCAAATTAATGACTTTCCAGGCTTCAGGATGCCTTTCTACACTATATAAAGGTGGAAATTTACATTGGAAACGTTTGGTTTAGCTGTTATAAAAGTTTGGTTTTTTAGTGCTGTAAATGCATTTTCAGCTCGCGCTGTACACATTTGCTATGAGAGGCATTATCTCATAAGGGAAATATTGGACAATCAAATTAATGACTGCCCAGGCTTCAGGATGTCTTTTTACACTATATAAAGGTGGAAATTTACATTGGAAACGTTTGGTTTAGCTGTTATAAAAGTTTGTTTTTTTAGTGCTGTAAATGCATTTTCAGCTCGCACTGTACACATTTGCTATGAGAGGCATTATCTCATAAGGGAAATATTGGACAATCAAATTAATGACTGCCCAGGCTTCAGGATGTCTTTTTACACTATATAAAGGTGGAAATTTACATTGGAAACGTTTACTTTAGCTGTTAATGAAGTTTCGTTTATTTAGTGCTGAAAATTCATTGTCTGCTGGCGCTGTACACTTTTTCTAAGTGTTGCAATATCTCATGAAGGAAATACTGGACAATCAAATTAATGACTTTCCAGGCTTCGGGATGCCTTTCTACACTATATAAAGGTGGAAATTTACATTGGAAACGTTTGGTTTAGCTGTTATAAAAGTTTGTTTTTTTAGTGCTGTAAATGCATTTTCAGCTCGCACTGTACACATTTGCTATGTGAGGCATTATCTCATAAGGGAAATACTGGACAATCAAATTAATGACTTCCCAGGCTTCAGGATGCCTTTTTACACTCTATAAATGTGGAAATTTACATTGGAAACGTTTGGTTTAGCTGTTAATGAAGTTTCGTTTTTTTAGTGCTGAAAATTCATTGTCTGCTGGCGCTGTACACTTTTTCTAAGTGTTGCAATATCTCATGAAGGAAATACTGGACAATCAAATTAATGACTTTCCAGGCTTCAGGATGCCTTTCTACACTATATAAAGGTGGAAATTTATATTGGAAACGTTTGGTTTAGCTGTTATAAAAGTTTGGTTTTTTAGTGCTGTAAATGCATTTTCAGCTCGCGCTGTACACATTTGCTATGAGAGGCATTATCTCATAAGGGAAATATTGGACAATCAAATTAATGACTGCCCAGGCTTCAGGATGTCTTTTTACACTATATAAAGGTGGAAATTTACATTGGAAACGTTTGGTTTAGCTGTTATAAAAGTTTGTTTTTTTAGTGCTGTAAATGCATTTTCAGCTCGCACTGTACACATTTGCTATGAGAGGCATTATCTCATAAGGGAAATATTGGACAATCAAATTAATGACTGCCCAGGCTTAAGGATGTCTTTTTACACTATATAAAGGTGGAAATTTACATTGGAAACGTTTACTTTAGCTGTTAATGAAGTTTCGTTTATTTAGTGCTGAAAATTCATTGTCTGCTGGCGCTGTACACTTTTTCTAAGTGTTGCAATATCTCATGAAGGAAATACTGGACAATCAAATTAATGACTTTCCAGGCTTCAGGATGCCTTTCTACACTATATAAAGGTGGAAATTTACATTGGAAACGTTTGGTTTAGCTGTTATAAAAGTTTGTTTTTTTAGTGCTGTAAATGCATTTTCAGCTCGCACTGTACACATTTGCTATGTGAGGCATTATCTCATAAGGGAAATACTGGACAATCAAATTAATGACTTCCCAGGCTTCAGGATGCCTTTTTACACTCTATAAATGTGGAAATTTACATTGGAAACGTTTGGTTTAGCTGTTAATGAAGTTTCGTTTTTTTAGTGCTGAAAATTCATTGTCTGCTGGCGCTGTACACTTTTTCTAAGTGTTGCAATATCTCATGAAGGAAATACTGGACAATCAAATTAATGACTTTCCAGGCTTCAGGATGCCTTTCTACACTATATAAAGGTGGAAATTTACATTGGAAACGTTTGGTTTAGCTGTTATAAAAGTTTGGTTTTTTAGTGCTGTAAATGCATTTTCAGCTCGCGCTGTACACATTTGCTATGAGAGGCATTATCTCATAAGGGAAATATTGGACAATCAAATTAATGACTGCCCAGGCTTCAGGATGTCTTTTTACACTATATAAAGGTGGAAATTTACATTGGAAACGTTTGGTTTAGCTGTTATAAAAGTTTGTTTTTTTAGTGCTGTAAATGCATTTTCAGCTCGCACTGTACACATTTGCTATGAGAGGCATTATCTCATAAGGGAAATATTGGACAATCAAATTAATGACTGCCCAGGCTTCAGGATGTCTTTTTACACTATATAAGGGTAGAAATTTACATTGGAAACGTTTAGTTTAGCTGTTAATGAAGTTTCGTTTTTTTAGTGCTGAAAATTCATTGTCTGCTGGCGCTGTACACATTTGCTATGTGAGGCATTATCTCATAAGGGAAATACTGGACAATCAAATTAATGACTGCCCAGGCTTCAGGATGTCTTTTTACACTATATAAAGGTGGAAATTTACATTGGAAACGTTTGGTTTAGCTGTTATAAAAGTTTGGTTTTTTAGTGCTGAAAATGCATTTTCAGCTCGCACTGTACACATTTGCTATGTGAGGCATTATCTCATAAGGGAAATACTGGACAATCAAATTAATGACTGCCCAGGCTTCAGGATGCCTTTTTACACTCTATAAATGTGGAAATTTACATTGGAAACGTTTGGTTTAGCTGTTAATGAAGTTTCGTTTTTTTAGTGCTGAAAATTCATTGTCTGCTGGCGCTGTACACTTTTTCTAAGTGTTGCAATATCTCATGAAGGAAATACTGGACAATCAAATTAATGACTTTCCAGGCTTCAGGATGCCTTTCTACACTATATAAAGGTGGAAATTTATATTGGAAACGTTTGGTTTAGCTGTTATAAAAGTTTGGTTTTTTAGTGCTGTAAATGCATTTTCAGCTCGCGCTGTACACATTTGCTATGAGAGGCATTATCTCATAAGGGAAATATTGGACAATCAAATTAATGACTGCCCAGGCTTCAGGATGTCTTTTTACACTATATAAAGGTGGAAATTTACATTGGAAACGTTTGGTTTAGCTGTTATAAAAGTTTGTTTTTTTAGTGCTGTAAATGCATTTTCAGCTCGCACTGTACACATTTGCTATGAGAGGCATTATCTCATAAGGGAAATATTGGACAATCAAATTAATGACTGCCCAGGCTTAAGGATGTCTTTTTACACTATATAAAGGTGGAAATTTACATTGGAAACGTTTACTTTAGCTGTTAATGAAGTTTCGTTTATTTAGTGCTGAAAATTCATTGTCTGCTGGCGCTGTACACTTTTTCTAAGTGTTGCAATATCTCATGAAGGAAATACTGGACAATCAAATTAATGACTTTCCAGGCTTCAGGATGCCTTTCTACACTATATAAAGGTGGAAATTTACATTGGAAACGTTTGGTTTAGCTGTTATAAAAGTTTGTTTTTTTAGTGCTGTAAATGCATTTTCAGCTCGCACTGTACACATTTGCTATGTGAGGCATTATCTCATAAGGGAAATACTGGACAATCAAATTAATGACTTCCCAGGCTTCAGGATGCCTTTTTACACTCTATAAATGTGGAAATTTACATTGGAAACGTTTGGTTTAGCTGTTAATGAAGTTTCGTTTTTTTAGTGCTGAAAATTCATTGTCTGCTGGCGCTGTACACTTTTTCTAAGTGTTGCAATATCTCATGAAGGAAATACTGGACAATCAAATTAATGACTTTCCAGGCTTCAGGATGCCTTTCTACACTATATAAAGGTGGAAATTTACATTGGAAACGTTTGGTTTAGCTGTTATAAAAGTTTGGTTTTTTAGTGCTGTAAATGCATTTTCAGCTCGCGCTGTACACATTTGCTATGAGAGGCATTATCTCATAAGGGAAATATTGGACAATCAAATTAATGACTGCCCAGGCTTCAGGATGTCTTTTTACACTATATAAAGGTGGAAATTTACATTGGAAACGTTTGGTTTAGCTGTTATAAAAGTTTGGTTTTTTAGTGCTGTAAATGCATTTTCAGCTCGCACTGTACACATTTGCTATGAGAGGCATTATCTCATAAGGGAAATATTGGACAATCAAATTAATGACTGCCCAGGCTTCAGGATGTCTTTTTACACTATATAAGGGTGGAAATTTACATTGGAAACGTTTAGTTTAGCTGTTAATGAAGTTTCGTTTTTTTAGTGCTGAAAATTCATTGTCTGCTGGCGCTGTACACATTTGCTATGTGAGGCATTATCTCATAAGGGAAATACTGGACAATCAAATTAATGACTGCCCAGGCTTCAGGATGTCTTTTTACACTATATAAAGGTGGAAATTTACATTGGAAACGTTTGGTTTAGCTGTTATAAAAGTTTGGTTTTTTAGTGCTGAAAATGCATTTTCAGCTCGCACTGTACACATTTGCTATGTGAGGCATTATCTCATAAGGGAAATACTGGACAATCAAATTAATGACTGCCCAGGCTTCAGGATGCCTTTTTACACTCTATAAATGTGGAAATTTACATTGGAAACGTTTGGTTTAGCTGTTAATGAAGTTTCGTTTTTTTAGTGCTGAAAATTCATTGTCTGCTGGCGCTGTACACTTTTTCTAAGTGTTGCAATATCTCATGAAGGAAATACTGGACAATCAAATTAATGACTTTCCAGGCTTCAGGATGCCTTTCTACACTATATAAAGGTGGAAATTTACAATTGAAACGTTTGGTTTAGCTGTTATAAAAGTTTGGTTTTTTAGTGCTGTAAATGCATTTTCAGCTCGCGCTGTACACATTTGCTATGAGAGGCATTATCTCATAAGGGAAATATTGGACAATCAAATTAATGACTGCCCAGGCTTCAGGATGTCTTTTTACACTATATAAAGGTGGAAATTTACATTGGAAACGTTTGGTTTAGCTGTTATAAAAGTTTGGTTTTTTAGTGCTGAAAATGCATTTTCAGCTCGCACTGTACACATTTGCTATGTGAGGCATTATCTCATAAGGGAAATACTGGACAATCAAATTAATGACTTCCCAGGCTTCAGGATGCCTTTTTACACTCTATAAATGTGGAAATTTACATTGGAAACGTTTGGTTTAGCTGTTAATGAAGTTTCGTTTTTTTAGTGCTGAAAATTCATTATCTGCTGGCGCTGTACACTTTTTCTAAGTGTTGCAATATCTCATGAAGGAAATACTGGACAATCAAATTAATGACTTTCCAGGCTTCAGGATGCCTTTCTACACTATATAAAGGTGGAAATTTACATTGGAAACGTTTGGTTTAGCTGTTAATGAAGTTTCGTTTTTTTTAGTGCTGAAAATTCATTGTCTGCTGGCGCTGTACACTTTTTCTAAGTGTTGCAATATCTCATGAAGGAAATACTGGACAATCAAATTAATGACTTTCCAGGCTTCAGGATGCCTTTCTACACTATATAAAGGTGGAAATTTACATTGGAAACGTTTGGTTTAGCTGTTATAAAAGTTTGGTTTTTTAGTGCTGTAAATGCATTTTCAGCTCGCGCTGTACACATTTGCTATGAGAGGCATTATCTCATAAGGGAAATATTGGACAATCAAATTAATGACTGCCCAGGCTTCAGGATGTCTTTTTACACTATATAAAGGTGGACATTTACATTGGAAACGTTTAGTTCAGCTGTTAATGAAGTTTCGTTTTTTTAGTGCTGAAAATTCATTGTCTGCTGGCGCTGTACACTTTTTCTAAGTGTTGCAATATCTCATGAAGGAAATACTGGACAATCAAATTAATGACTTTCCAGGCTTCAGGATGCCTTTCTACACTATATAAAGGTGGAAATTTACATTGGAAACGTTTGGTTTAGCTGTTATAAAAGTTTGGGTTTTTAGTGCTGTAAATGCATTTTCAGCTCGCGCTGTACACATTTGCTATGAGAGGCATTATCTCATAAGGGAAATATTGGACAATCAAATTAATGACTGCCCAGGCTTCAGGATGTCTTTTTACACTATATAAAGGTTGAAATTTACATTGGAAACGTTTGGTTTAGCTGTTATAAAAGTTTGGTTTTTTAGTGCTGTAAATGCATTTTCAGCTCGCGCTGTACACATTTGCTATGAGAGGCATTATCTCATAAGGGAAATATTGGACAATCAAATTAATGACTGCCCAGGCTTCAGGATGTCTTTTTACACTATATAAAGGTGGAAATTTACATTGGAAACATTTAGTTTAGCTGTTAATGAAGTTTCGTTTTTTTAGTGCTGAAAATTCATTGTCTGCTGGCGCTGTACACTTTTTCTAAGTGTTGCAATATCTCATGAAGGAAATACTGGACAATCAAATTAATGACTTTCCAGGCTTCAGGATGCCTTTCTACACTATATAAAGGTGGAAATTTACATTGGAAACGTTTGGTTTAGCTGTTATAAAAGTTTGTTTTTTTAGTGCTGTAAATGCATTTTCAGCTCGCGCTGTACACATTTGCTATGAGAGGCATTATCTCATAAGGGAAATATTGGACAATCAAATTAATGACTGCCCAGGCTTCAGGATGTCTTTTTACACTATATAAAGGTGGAAATTTACATTGGAAACATTTAGTTTAGCTGTTAATGAAGTTTCGTTTTTTTAGTGCTGAAAATTCATTGTCTGCTGGCGCTGTACACTTTTTCTAAGTGTTGCAATATCTCATGAAGGAAATACTGGACAATCAAATTAATGACTTTCCAGGCTTCAGGATGCCTTTCTACACTATATAAAGGTGGAAATTTACATTGGAAACGTTTGGTTTAGCTGTTATAAAAGTTTGTTTTTTTAGTGCTGTAAATGCATTTTCAGCTCGCGCTGTACACATTTGCTATGAGAGGCATTATCTCATAAGGGAAATATTGGACAATCAAATTAATGACTGCCCAGGCTTCAGGATGTCTTTTTACACTATATAAAGGTGGAAATTTACATTGGAAACGTTTGGTTTAGCTGTTATAAAAGTTTGGTTTTTTAGTGCTGTAAATGCATTTTCAGCTCGCGCTGTACACATTTGCTATGAGAGGCATTATCTCATAAGGGAAATATTGGACAATCAAATTAATGACTGCCCAGGCTTCAGGATGTCTTTTTACACTATATAAAGGTGGAAATTTACATTGGAAACGTTTGGTTTAGCTGTTATAAAAGTTTGGTTTTTTAGTGCTGAAAATGCATTTTCAGCTCGCACTGTACACATTTGCTATGTGAGGCATTATCTCATAAGGGAAATACTGGACAATCAAATTAATGACTGCCCAGGCTTCAGGATGCCTTTTTACACTCTATAAATGTGGAAATTTACATTGGAAACGTTTGGTTTAGCTGTTAATGAAGTTTCGTTTTTTTAGTGCTGAAAATTCATTGTCTGCTGGCGCTGTACACTTTTTCTAAGTGTTGCAATATCTCATGAAGGAAATACTGGACAATCAAATTAATGACTGCCCAGGCTTCAGAATGTCTTTTTACACTATATAAAGGTGGAAATTTACATTGGAAACGTTTGGTTTAGCTGTTATAAAAGTTTGGTTTTTTAGTGCTGAAAATGCATTTTCAGCTCGCACTGTACACATTTGCTATGTGAGGCATTATCTCATAAGGGAAATACTGGACAATCAAATTAATGACTTCCCAGGCTTCAGGATGCCTTTTTACACTCTATAAATGTGGAAATTTACATTGGAAACGTTTGGTTTAGCTGTTAATGAAGTTTCGTTTTTTTAGTGCTGAAAATTCATTGTCTGCTGGCGCTGTACACTTTTTCTAAGTGTTGCAATATCTCATGAAGGAAATACTGGACAATCAAATTAATGACTTTCCAGGCTTCAGGATGCCTTTCTACACTATATAAAGGTGGAAATTTACATTGGAAACGTTTGGTTTAGCTGTTATAAAAGTTTGGTTTTTTAGTGCTGTAAATGCATTTTCAGCTCGCGCTGTACACATTTGCTATGAGAGGCATTATCTCATAAGGGAAATATTGGACAATCAAATTAATGACTGCCCAGGCTTCAGGATGTCTTTTTACACTATATAAAGGTGGAAATTTACATTGGAAACGTTTAGTTTAGCTGTTAATGAAGTTTCGTTTTTTTAGTGCTGAAAATTCATTGTCTGCTGGCGCTGTACACTTTTTCTAAGTGTTGCAATATCTCATGAAGGAAATACTGGACAATCAAATTAAAGACTTTCCAGGCTTCAGGATGCCTTTTTACACTATATAAAGGTGGAAATTTACATTGGAAACGTTTGGTTTAGCTGTTATAAAAGTTTGGTTTTTTAGTGCTGTAAATGCATTTTCAGCTCGCGCTGTACACATTTGCTATGAGAGGCATTATCTCATAAGGGAAATATTGGACAATCAAATTAATGACTGCCCAGGCTTCAGGATGTCTTTTTACACTATATAAAGGTGGAAATTTACATTGGAAACATTTAGTTTAGCTGTTAATGAAGTTTCGTTTTTTTAGTGCTGAAAATTCATTGTCTGCTGGCGCTGTACACTTTTTCTAAGTGTTGCAATATCTCATGAAGGAAATACTGGACAATCAAATTAATGACTTTCCAGGCTTCAGGATGCCTTTCTACACTATATAAAGGTGGAAATTTACATTGGAAACGTTTGGTTTAGCTGTTATAAAAGTTTGTTTTTTTAGTGCTGTAAATGCATTTTCAGCTCGCGCTGTACACATTTGCTATGAGAGGCATTATCTCATAAGGGAAATATTGGACAATCAAATTAATGACTGCCCAGGCTTCAGGATGTCTTTTTACACTATATAAAGGTGGAAATTTACATTGGAAACGTTTGGTTTAGCTGTTATAAAAGTTTGGTTTTTTAGTGCTGTAAATGCATTTTCAGCTCGCGCTGTACACATTTGCTATGAGAGGCATTATCTCATAAGGGAAATATTGGACAATCAAATTAATGGCTGCCCGGGCTTCAGGATGTCTTTTTACACTATATAAAGGTGGAAATTTACATTGGAAACGTTTAGTTTAGCTGTTAATGAAGTTTCGTTTTTTTAGTGCTGAAAATTCATTGTCTGCTGGCGCTGTACACTTTTTCTAAATGTTGCAATATCTCATGAAGGAAATACTGGACAATCAAATTAATGACTTTCCAGGCTTCAGGATGCCTTTCTACACTATATAAAGGTGGAAATTTACATTGGAAACGTTTGGTTTAGCTGTTATAAAAGTTTGGTTTTTTAGTGCTGAAAATGCATTTTCAGCTCGCACTGTACACATTTGCTATGTGAGGCATTATCTCATAAGGGAAATATTGGACAATCAAATTAATGACTGCCCAGGCTTAAGGATGTCTTTTTACACTATATAAAGGTGGAAATTTACATTGGAAACGTTTACTTTAGCTGTTAATGAAGTTTCGTTTATTTAGTGCTGAAAATTCATTGTCTGCTGGCGCTGTACACTTTTTCTAAGTGTTGCAATATCTCATGAAGGAAATACTGGACAATCAAATTAATGACTTTCCAGGCTTCAGGATGCCTTTCTACACTATATAAAGGTGGAAATTTACATTGGAAACGTTTGGTTTAGCTGTTATAAAAGTTTGTTTTTTTAGTGCTGTAAATGCATTTTCAGCTCGCACTGTACACATTTGCTATGTGAGGCATTATCTCATAAGGGAAATACTGGACAATCAAATTAATGACTTCCCAGGCTTCAGGATGCCTTTTTACACTCTATAAATGTGGAAATTTACATTGGAAACGTTTGGTTTAGCTGTTAATGAAGTTTCGTTTTTTTAGTGCTGAAAATTCATTGTCTGCTGGCGCTGTACACTTTTTCTAAGTGTTGCAATATCTCATGAAGGAAATACTGGACAATCAAATTAATGACTTTCCAGGCTTCAGGATGCCTTTCTACACTATATAAAGGTGGAAATTTACATTGGAAACGTTTGGTTTAGCTGTTATAAAAGTTTGGTTTTTTAGTGCTGTAAATGCATTTTCAGCTCGCGCTGTACACATTTGCTATGAGAGGCATTATCTCATAAGGGAAATATTGGACAATCAAATTAATGACTGCCCAGGCTTCAGGATGTCTTTTTACACTATATAAAGGTGGAAATTTACATTGGAAACGTTTGGTTTAGCTGTTATAAAAGTTTGTTTTTTTAGTGCTGTAAATGCATTTTCAGCTCGCACTGTACACATTTGCTATGAGAGGCATTATCTCATAAGGGAAATATTGGACAATCAAATTAATGACTGCCCAGGCTTCAGGATGTCTTTTTACACTATATAAGGGTGGAAATTTACATTGGAAACGTTTAGTTTAGCTGTTAATGAAGTTTCGTTTTTTTAGTGCTGAAAATTCATTGTCTGCTGGCGCTGTACACATTTGCTATGTGAGGCATTATCTCATAAGGGAAATACTGGACAATCAAATTAATGACTGCCCAGGCTTCAGGATGTCTTTTTACACTATATAAAGGTGGAAATTTACATTGGAAACGTTTGGTTTAGCTGTTATAAAAGTTTGGTTTTTTAGTGCTGAAAATGCATTTTCAGCTCGCACTGTACACATTTGCTATGTGAGGCATTATCTCATAAGGGAAATACTGGACAATCAAATTAATGACTGCCCAGGCTTCAGGATGCCTTTTTACACTCTATAAATGTGGAAATTTACATTGGAAACGTTTGGTTTAGCTGTTAATGAAGTTTCGTTTTTTTAGTGCTGAAAATTCATTGTCTGCTGGCGCTGTACACTTTTTCTAAGTGTTGCAATATCTCATGAAGGAAATACTGGACAATCAAATTAATGACTTTCCAGGCTTCAGGATGCCTTTCTACACTATATAAAGGTGGAAATTTACAATTGAAACGTTTGGTTTAGCTGTTATAAAAGTTTGGTTTTTTAGTGCTGTAAATGCATTTTCAGCTCGCGCTGTACACATTTGCTATGAGAGGCATTATCTCATAAGGGAAATATTGGACAATCAAATTAATGACTGCCCAGGCTTCAGGATGTCTTTTTACACTATATAAAGGTGGAAATTTACATTGGAAACGTTTGGTTTAGCTGTTATAAAAGTTTGGTTTTTTAGTGCTGAAAATGCATTTTCAGCTCGCACTGTACACATTTGCTATGTGAGGCATTATCTCATAAGGGAAATACTGGACAATCAAATTAATGACTTCCCAGGCTTCAGGATGCCTTTTTACACTCTATAAATGTGGAAATTTACGTTGGAAACGTTTGGTTTAGCTGTTAATGAAGTTTCGTTTTTTTAGTGCTGAAAATTCATTATCTGCTGGCGCTGTACACTTTTTCTAAGTGTTGCAATATCTCATGAAGGAAATACTGGACAATCAAATTAATGACTTTCCAGGCTTCAGGATGCCTTTCTACACTATATAAAGGTGGAAATTTACATTGGAAACGTTTGGTTTAGCTGTTAATGAAGTTTCGTTTTTTTTAGTGCTGAAAATTCATTGTCTGCTGGCGCTGTACACTTTTTCTAAGTGTTGCAATATCTCATGAAGGAAATACTGGACAATCAAATTAATGACTTTCCAGGCTTCAGGATGCCTTTCTACACTATATAAAGGTGGAAATTTACATTGGAAACGTTTGGTTTAGCTGTTATAAAAGTTTGGTTTTTTAGTGCTGTAAATGCATTTTCAGCTCGCGCTGTACACATTTGCTATGAGAGGCATTATCTCATAAGGGAAATATTGGACAATCAAATTAATGACTGCCCAGGCTTCAGGATGTCTTTTTACACTATATAAAGGTGGACATTTACATTGGAAACGTTTAGTTCAGCTGTTAATGAAGTTTCGTTTTTTTAGTGCTGAAAATTCATTGTCTGCTGGCGCTGTACACTTTTTCTAAGTGTTGCAATATCTCATGAAGGAAATACTGGACAATCAAATTAATGACTTTCCAGGCTTCAGGATGCCTTTCTACACTATATAAAGGTGGAAATTTACATTGGAAACGTTTGGTTTAGCTGTTATAAAAGTTTGGGTTTTTAGTGCTGTAAATGCATTTTCAGCTCGCGCTGTACACATTTGCTATGAGAGGCATTATCTCATAAGGGAAATATTGGACAATCAAATTAATGACTGCCCAGGCTTCAGGATGTCTTTTTACACTATATAAAGGTTGAAATTTACATTGGAAACGTTTGGTTTAGCTGTTATAAAAGTTTGGTTTTTTAGTGCTGTAAATGCATTTTCAGCTCGCGCTGTACACATTTGCTATGAGAGGCATTATCTCATAAGGGAAATATTGGACAATCAAATTAATGACTGCCCAGGCTTCAGGATGTCTTTTTACACTATATAAAGGTGGAAATTTACATTGGAAACATTTAGTTTAGCTGTTAATGAAGTTTCGTTTTTTTAGTGCTGAAAATTCATTGTCTGCTGGCGCTGTACACTTTTTCTAAGTGTTGCAATATCTCATGAAGGAAATACTGGACAATCAAATTAATGACTTTCCAGGCTTCAGGATGCCTTTCTACACTATATAAAGGTGGAAATTTACATTGGAAACGTTTGGTTTAGCTGTTATAAAAGTTTGTTTTTTTAGTGCTGTAAATGCATTTTCAGCTCGCGCTGTACACATTTGCTATGAGAGGCATTATCTCATAAGGGAAATATTGGACAATCAAATTAATGACTGCCCAGGCTTCAGGATGTCTTTTTACACTATATAAAGGTGGAAATTTACATTGGAAACATTTAGTTTAGCTGTTAATGAAGTTTCGTTTTTTTAGTGCTGAAAATTCATTGTCTGCTGGCGCTGTACACTTTTTCTAAGTGTTGCAATATCTCATGAAGGAAATACTGGACAATCAAATTAATGACTTTCCAGGCTTCAGGATGCCTTTCTACACTATATAAAGGTGGAAATTTACATTGGAAACGTTTGGTTTAGCTGTTATAAAAGTTTGGTTTTTTAGTGCTGTAAATGCATTTTCAGCTCGCGCTGTACACATTTGCTATGAGAGGCATTATCTCATAAGGGAAATATTGGACAATCAAATTAATGACTGCCCAGGCTTCAGGATGTCTTTTTACACTATATAAAGGTGGAAATTTACATTGGAAACGTTTGGTTTAGCTGTTATAAAAGTTTGGTTTTTTAGTGCTGAAAATGCATTTTCAGCTCGCACTGTACACATTTGCTATGTGAGGCATTATCTCATAAGGGAAATACTGGACAATCAAATTAATGACTGCCCAGGCTTCAGGATGCCTTTTTACACTCTATAAATGTGGAAATTTACATTGGAAACGTTTGGTTTAGCTGTTAATGAAGTTTCGTTTTTTTAGTGCTGAAAATTCATTGTCTGCTGGCGCTGTACACTTTTTCTAAGTGTTGCAATATCTCATGAAGGAAATACTGGACAATCAAATTAATGACTGCCCAGGCTTCAGGATGTCTTTTTACACTATATAAAGGTGGAAATTTACATTGGAAACGTTTGGTTTAGCTGTTATAAAAGTTTGGTTTTTTAGTGTTGAAAATGCATTTTCAGCTCGCACTGTACACATTTGCTATGTGAGGCATTATCTCATAAGGGAAATACTGGACAATCAAATTAATGACTGCCCAGGCTTCAGGATGCCTTTTTACACTCTATAAATGTGGAAATTTACATTGGAAACGTTTGGTTTAGCTGTTAATGAAGTTTCGTTTTTTTAGTGCTGAAAATTCATTGTCTGCTGGCGCTGTACACTTTTTCTAAGTGTTGCAATATCTCATGAAGGAAATACTGGACAATCAAATTAATGACTTTCCAGGCTTCAGGATGCCTTTCTACACTATATAAAGGTGGAAATTTACAATTGAAACGTTTGGTTTAGCTGTTATAAAAGTTTGGTTTTTTAGTGCTGTAAATGCATTTTCAGCTCGCGCTGTACACATTTGCTATGAGAGGCATTATCTCATAAGGGAAATATTGGACAATCAAATTAATGACTGCCCAGGCTTCAGGATGTCTTTTTACACTATATAAAGGTGGAAATTTACATTGGAAACGTTTGGTTTAGCTGTTATAAAAGTTTGGTTTTTTAGTGCTGAAAATGCATTTTCAGCTCGCACTGTACACATTTGCTATGTGAGGCATTATCTCATAAGGGAAATACTGGACAATCAAATTAATGACTTCCCAGGCTTCAGGATGCCTTTTTACACTCTATAAATGTGGAAATTTACGTTGGAAACGTTTGGTTTAGCTGTTAATGAAGTTTCGTTTTTTTAGTGCTGAAAATTCATTATCTGCTGGCGCTGTACACTTTTTCTAAGTGTTGCAATATCTCATGAAGGAAATACTGGACAATCAAATTAATGACTTTCCAGGCTTCAGGATGCCTTTCTACACTATATAAAGGTGGAAATTTACATTGGAAACGTTTGGTTTAGCTGTTAATGAAGTTTCGTTTTTTTTAGTGCTGAAAATTCATTGTCTGCTGGCGCTGTACACTTTTTCTAAGTGTTGCAATATCTCATGAAGGAAATACTGGACAATCAAATTAATGACTTTCCAGGCTTCAGGATGCCTTTCTACACTATATAAAGGTGGAAATTTACATTGGAAACGTTTGGTTTAGCTGTTATAAAAGTTTGGTTTTTTAGTGCTGTAAATGCATTTTCAGCTCGCGCTGTACACATTTGCTATGAGAGGCATTATCTCATAAGGGAAATATTGGACAATCAAATTAATGACTGCCCAGGCTTCAGGATGTCTTTTTACACTATATAAAGGTGGACATTTACATTGGAAACGTTTAGTTCAGCTGTTAATGAAGTTTCGTTTTTTTAGTGCTGAAAATTCATTGTCTGCTGGCGCTGTACACTTTTTCTAAGTGTTGCAATATCTCATGAAGGAAATACTGGACAATCAAATTAATGACTTTCCAGGCTTCAGGATGCCTTTCTACACTATATAAAGGTGGAAATTTACATTGGAAACGTTTGGTTTAGCTGTTATAAAAGTTTGGGTTTTTAGTGCTGTAAATGCATTTTCAGCTCGCGCTGTACACATTTGCTATGAGAGGCATTATCTCATAAGGGAAATATTGGACAATCAAATTAATGACTGCCCAGGCTTCAGGATGTCTTTTTACACTATATAAAGGTTGAAATTTACATTGGAAACGTTTGGTTTAGCTGTTATAAAAGTTTGGTTTTTTAGTGCTGTAAATGCATTTTCAGCTCGCGCTGTACACATTTGCTATGAGAGGCATTATCTCATAAGGGAAATATTGGACAATCAAATTAATGACTGCCCAGGCTTCAGGATGTCTTTTTACACTATATAAAGGTGGAAATTTACATTGGAAACATTTAGTTTAGCTGTTAATGAAGTTTCGTTTTTTTAGTGCTGAAAATTCATTGTCTGCTGGCGCTGTACACTTTTTCTAAGTGTTGCAATATCTCATGAAGGAAATACTGGACAATCAAATTAATGACTTTCCAGGCTTCAGGATGCCTTTCTACACTATATAAAGGTGGAAATTTACATTGGAAACGTTTGGTTTAGCTGTTATAAAAGTTTGTTTTTTTAGTGCTGTAAATGCATTTTCAGCTCGCGCTGTACACATTTGCTATGAGAGGCATTATCTCATAAGGGAAATATTGGACAATCAAATTAATGACTGCCCAGGCTTCAGGATGTCTTTTTACACTATATAAAGGTGGAAATTTACATTGGAAACATTTAGTTTAGCTGTTAATGAAGTTTCGTTTTTTTAGTGCTGAAAATTCATTGTCTGCTGGCGCTGTACACTTTTTCTAAGTGTTGCAATATCTCATGAAGGAAATACTGGACAATCAAATTAATGACTTTCCAGGCTTCAGGATGCCTTTCTACACTATATAAAGGTGGAAATTTACATTGGAAACGTTTGGTTTAGCTGTTATAAAAGTTTGGTTTTTTAGTGCTGTAAATGCATTTTCAGCTCGCGCTGTACACATTTGCTATGAGAGGCATTATCTCATAAGGGAAATATTGGACAATCAAATTAATGACTGCCCAGGCTTCAGGATGTCTTTTTACACTATATAAAGGTGGAAATTTACATTGGAAACGTTTGGTTTAGCTGTTATAAAAGTTTGGTTTTTTAGTGCTGAAAATGCATTTTCAGCTCGCACTGTACACATTTGCTATGTGAGGCATTATCTCATAAGGGAAATACTGGACAATCAAATTAATGACTGCCCAGGCTTCAGGATGCCTTTTTACACTCTATAAATGTGGAAATTTACATTGGAAACGTTTGGTTTAGCTGTTAATGAAGTTTCGTTTTTTTAGTGCTGAAAATTCATTGTCTGCTGGCGCTGTACACTTTTTCTAAGTGTTGCAATATCTCATGAAGGAAATACTGGACAATCAAATTAATGACTGCCCAGGCTTCAGGATGTCTTTTTACACTATATAAAGGTGGAAATTTACATTGGAAACGTTTGGTTTAGCTGTTATAAAAGTTTGGTTTTTTAGTGCTGAAAATGCATTTTCAGCTCGCACTGTACACATTTGCTATGTGAGGCATTATCTCATAAGGGAAATACTGGACAATCAAATTAATGACTTCCCAGGCTTCAGGATGCCTTTTTACACTCTATAAATGTGGAAATTTACATTGGAAACGTTTGGTTTAGCTGTTAA
The DNA here is from genome assembly GCF_059441095.1 of Idiotropiscis lumnitzeri. NCBI lineage: Eukaryota > Metazoa > Chordata > Actinopteri > Syngnathiformes > Syngnathidae > Idiotropiscis > Idiotropiscis lumnitzeri. The sequence goes on along the minus strand of NW_028283728.1, from coordinate 144,335 downwards.
TGAAGTTTCGTTTTTTTAGTGCTGAAAATTCATTGTCTGCTGGCGCTGTACACTTTTTCTAAGTGTTGCAATATCTCATGAAGGAAATACTGGACAATCAAATTAATGACTTTCCAGGCTTCAGGATGCCTTTCTACACTATATAAAGGTGGAAATTTACATTGGAAACGTTTGGTTTAGCTGTTATAAAAGTTTGGTTTTTTAGTGCTGTAAATGCATTTTCAGCTCGCGCTGTACACATTTGCTATGAGAGGCATTATCTCATAAGGGAAATATTGGACAATCAAATTAATGACTGCCCAGGCTTCAGGATGTCTTTTTACACTATATAAAGGTGGAAATTTACATTGGAAACATTTAGTTTAGCTGTTAATGAAGTTTCGTTTTTTTAGTGCTGAAAATTCATTGTCTGCTGGCGCTGTACACTTTTTCTAAGTGTTGCAATATCTCATGAAGGAAATACTGGACAATCAAATTAATGACTTTCCAGGCTTCAGGATGCCTTTCTACACTATATAAAGGTGGAAATTTACATTGGAAACGTTTGGTTTAGCTGTTATAAAAGTTTGGTTTTTTAGTGCTGTAAATGCATTTTCAGCTCGCGCTGTACACATTTGCTATGAGAGGCATTATCTCATAAGGGAAATATTGGACAATCAAATTAATGGCTGCCCGGGCTTCAGGATGTCTTTTTACACTATATAAAGGTGGAAATTTACATTGGAAACGTTTAGTTTAGCTGTTAATGAAGTTTCGTTTTTTTAGTGCTGAAAATTCATTGTCTGCTGGCGCTGTACACTTTTTCTAAATGTTGCAATATCTCATGAAGGAAATACTGGACAATCAAATTAATGACTTTCCAGGCTTCAGGATGCCTTTCTACACTATATAAAGGTGGAAATTTACATTGGAAACGTTTGGTTTAGCTGTTATAAAAGTTTGGTTTTTTAGTGCTGTAAATGCATTTTCAGCTCGCGCTGTACACATTTTCTATGAGAGGCATTATCTCATAAGGGAAATATTGGACAATCAAATTAATGACTGCCCAGGCTTCAGGATGTCTTTTTACACTATATAAAGGAGGAAATTTACATTGGAAACGTTTGGTTTAGGTGTTATAAAAGTTTGGTTTTTTAGTGCTGAAAATGCATTTTCAGCTCGCGCTGTACACATTTGCAATGAGAGGCATTATCTCATAAGGGAAATACTGGACAATCAAATTAATGACTTCCCAGGCTTCAAGATGCCTTTTTACACTCTATAAATGTGGAAATTTACATTGGAAACGTTTGGTTTAGCTGTTAATGAAGTTTCGTTTTTTTTAGTGCTGAAAATTCATTGTCTGCTGGCGCTGTACACTTTTTCTAAGTGTTGCAATATCTCATGAAGGAAATACTGGACAATCAAATTAATGACTTTCCAGGCTTCAGGATGCCTTTCTACACTATATAAAGGTGGAAATTTACATTGGAAACGTTTGGTTTAGCTGTTATAAAAGTTTGTTTTTTTAGTGCTGTAAATGCATTTTCAGCTCGCGCTGTACACATTTGCTATGAGAGGCATTATCTCATAAGGGAAATATTGGACAATCAAATTAATGACTGCCCAGGCTTCAGGATGTCTTTTTACACTATATAAAGGTGGAAATTTACATTGGAAACGTTTGGTTTAGCTGTTATAAAAGTTTGTTTTTTTAGTGCTGTAAATGCATTTTCAGCTCGCACTGTACACATTTGCTATGAGAGGCATTATCTCATAAGGGAAATATTGGACAATCAAATTAATGACTGCCCAGGCTTCAGGATGTCTTTTTACACTATATAAAGGTGGAAATTTACATTGGAAACGTTTACTTTAGCTGTTAATGAAGTTTCGTTTATTTAGTGCTGAAAATTCATTGTCTGCTGGCGCTGTACACTTTTTCTAAGTGTTGCAATATCTCATGAAGGAAATACTGGACAATCAAATTAATGACTTTCCAGGCTTCAGGATGCCTTTCTACACTATATAAAGGTGGAAATTTACATTGGAAACGTTTGGTTTAGCTGTTATAAAAGTTTGTTTTTTTAGTGCTGTAAATGCATTTTCAGCTCGCACTGTACACATTTGCTATGTGAGGCATTATCTCATAAGGGAAATACTGGACAATCAAATTAATGACTTCCCAGGCTTCAGGATGCCTTTTTACACTCTATAAATGTGGAAATTTACATTGGAAACGTTTGGTTTAGCTGTTAATGAAGTTTCGTTTTTTTAGTGCTGAAAATTCATTGTCTGCTGGCGCTGTACACTTTTTCTAAGTGTTGCAATATCTCATGAAGGAAATACTGGACAATCAAATTAATGACTTTCCAGGCTTCAGGATGCCTTTCTACACTATATAAAGGTGGAAATTTACATTGGAAACGTTTGGTTTAGCTGTTATAAAAGTTTGGTTTTTTAGTGCTGTAAATGCATTTTCAGCTCGCGCTGTACACATTTGCTATGAGAGGCATTATCTCATAAGGGAAATATTGGACAATCAAATTAATGACTGCCCAGGCTTCAGGATGTCTTTTTACACTATATAAAGGTGGAAATTTACATTGGAAACGTTTGGTTTAGCTGTTATAAAAGTTTGTTTTTTTAGTGCTGTAAATGCATTTTCAGCTCGCACTGTACACATTTGCTATGAGAGGCATTATCTCATAAGGGAAATATTGGACAATCAAATTAATGACTGCCCAGGCTTCAGGATGTCTTTTTACACTATATAAGGGTGGAAATTTACATTGGAAACGTTTAGTTTAGCTGTTAATGAAGTTTCGTTTTTTTAGTGCTGAAAATTCATTGTCTGCTGGCGCTGTACACATTTGCTATGTGAGGCATTATCTCATAAGGGAAATACTGGACAATCAAATTAATGACTGCCCAGGCTTCAGGATGTCTTTTTACACTATATAAAGGTGGAAATTTACATTGGAAACGTTTGGTTTAGCTGTTATAAAAGTTTGGTTTTTTAGTGCTGAAAATGCATTTTCAGCTCGCACTGTACACATTTGCTATGTGAGGCATTATCTCATAAGGGAAATACTGGACAATCAAATTAATGACTGCCCAGGCTTCAGGATGCCTTTTTACACTCTATAAATGTGGAAATTTACATTGGAAACGTTTGGTTTAGCTGTTAATGAAGTTTCGTTTTTTTAGTGCTGAAAATTCATTGTCTGCTGGCGCTGTACACTTTTTCTAAGTGTTGCAATATCTCATGAAGGAAATACTGGACAATCAAATTAATGACTTTCCAGGCTTCAGGATGCCTTTCTACACTATATAAAGGTGGAAATTTACAATTGAAACGTTTGGTTTAGCTGTTATAAAAGTTTGGTTTTTTAGTGCTGTAAATGCATTTTCAGCTCGCGCTGTACACATTTGCTATGAGAGGCATTATCTCATAAGGGAAATATTGGACAATCAAATTAATGACTGCCCAGGCTTCAGGATGTCTTTTTACACTATATAAAGGTGGAAATTTACATTGGAAACGTTTGGTTTAGCTGTTATAAAAGTTTGGTTTTTTAGTGCTGAAAATGCATTTTCAGCTCGCACTGTACACATTTGCTATGTGAGGCATTATCTCATAAGGGAAATACTGGACAATCAAATTAATGACTTCCCAGGCTTCAGGATGCCTTTTTACACTCTATAAATGTGGAAATTTACATTGGAAACGTTTGGTTTAGCTGTTAATGAAGTTTCGTTTTTTTAGTGCTGAAAATTCATTGTCTGCTGGCGCTGTACACTTTTTCTAAGTGTTGCAATATCTCATGAAGGAAATACTGGACAATCAAATTAATGACTTTCCAGGCTTCAGGATGCCTTTTTACACTATATAAAGGTGGAAATTTACATTGGAAACGTTTGGTTTAGCTGTTATAAAAGTTTGGTTTTTTAGTGCTGTAAATGCATTTTCAGCTCGCGCTGTACACATTTGCTATGAGAGGCATTATCTCATAAGGGAAATATTGGACAATCAAATTAATGACTGCCCAGGCTTCAGGATGTCTTTTTACACTATATAAAGGTGGAAATTTACATTGGAAACATTTAGTTTAGCTGTTAATGAAGTTTCGTTTTTTTAGTGCTGAAAATTCATTGTCTGCTGGCGCTGTACACTTTTTCTAAGTTTTGCAATATCTCATGAAGGAAATACTGGACAATCAAATTAATGACTTTCCAGGCTTCAGGATGCCTTTCTACACTATATAAAGGTGGAAATTTACATTGGAAACGTTTGGTTTAGCTGTTATAAAAGTTTGTTTTTTTAGTGCTGTAAATGCATTTTCAGCTCGCGCTGTACACATTTGCTATGAGAGGCATTATCTCATAAGGGAAATATTGGACAATCAAATTAATGACTGCCCAGGCTTCAGGATGTCTTTTTACACTATATAAAGGTGGAAATTTACATTGGAAACGTTTGGTTTAGCTGTTATAAAAGTTTGGTTTTTTAGTGCTGTAAATGCATTTTCAGCTCGCGCTGTACACATTTGCTATGAGAGGCATTATCTCATAAGGGAAATATTGGACAATCAAATTAATGACTGCCCAGGCTTCAGGATGTCTTTTTACACTATATAAAGGTGGAAATTTACATTGGAAACGTTTGGTTTAGCTGTTATAAAAGTTTGGTTTTTTAGTGCTGAAAATGCATTTTCAGCTCGCACTGTACACATTTGCTATGTGAGGCATTATCTCATAAGGGAAATACTGGACAATCAAATTAATGACTTCCCAGGCTTCAGGATGCATTTTTACACTCTATAAATGTGGAAATTTACATTGGAAACGTTTGGTTTAGCTGTTATAAAAGTTTGTTTTTTTAGTGCTGTAAATGCATTTTCAGCTCGCGCTGTACACATTTGCTATGTGAGGCATTATCTCATAAGGGAAATACTGGACAATCAAATTAATGACTGCCCAGGCTTCAGGATGTCTTTTTACACTATATAAAGGTGGAAATTTACATTGGAAACGTTTGGTTTAGCTGTTATAAAAGTTTGGTTTTTTAGTGCTGAAAATGCATTTTCAGCTCGCACTGTACACATTTGCTATGTGAGGCATTATCTCATAAGGGAAATACTGGACAATCAAATTAATGACTTCCCAGGCTTCAGGATGCCTTTTTACACTCTATAAATGTGGAAATTTACATTGGAAACGTTTGGTTTAGCTGTTAATGAAGTTTCGTTTTTTTAGTGCTGAAAATTCATTGTCTGCTGGCGCTGTACACTTTTTCTAAGTGTTGCAATATCTCATGAAGGAAATACTGGACAATCAAATTAATGACTTTCCAGGCTTCAGGATGCCTTTCTACACTATATAAAGGTGGAAATTTACATTGGAAACGTTTGGTTTAGCTGTTATAAAAGTTTGGTTTTTTAGTGCTGTAAATGCATTTTCAGCTCGCGCTGTACACATTTGCTATGAGAGGCATTATCTCATAAGGGAAATATTGGACAATCAAATTAATGACTGCCCAGGCTTCAGGATGTCTTTTTACACTATATAAAGGTGGAAATTTACATTGGAAACGTTTAGTTTAGCTGTTAATGAAGTTTCGTTTTTTTAGTGCTGGAAATTCATTGTCTGCTGGCGCTGTACACTTTTTCTAAGTGTTGCAATATCTCATGAAGGAAATACTGGACAATCAAATTAAAGACTTTCCAGGCTTCAGGATGCCTTTTTACACTATATAAAGGTGGAAATTTACATTGGAAACGTTTGGTTTAGCTGTTATAAAAGTTTGGTTTTTTAGTGCTGTAAATGCATTTTCAGCTCGCGCTGTACACATTTGCTATGAGAGGCATTATCTCATAAGGGAAATATTGGACAATCAAATTAATGACTGCCCAGGCTTCAGGATGTCTTTTTACACTATATAAAGGTGGAAATTTACATTGGAAACGTTTGGTTTAGCTGTTATAAAAGTTTGGTTTTTTAGTGCTGAAAATGCATTTTCAGCTCGCACTGTACACATTTGCTATGTGAGGCATTATCTCATAAGGGAAATACTGGACAATCAAATTAATGACTTCCCAGGCTTCAGGATGCATTTTTACACTCTATAAATGTGGAAATTTACATTGGAAACGTTTGGTTTAGCTGTTATAAAAGTTTGTTTTTTTAGTGCTGTAAATGCATTTTCAGCTCGCGCTGTACACATTTGCTATGTGAGGCATTATCTCATAAGGGAAATACTGGACAATCAAATTAATGACTGCCCAGGCTTCAGGATGTCTTTTTACACTATATAAAGGTGGAAATTTACATTGGAAACGTTTGGTTTAGCTGTTATAAAAGTTTGGTTTTTTAGTGCTGAAAATGCATTTTCAGCTCGCACTGTACACATTTGCTATGTGAGGCATTATCTCATAAGGGAAATATTGGACAATCAAATTAATGACTGCCCAGGCTTCAGGATGTCTTTTTACACTATATAAAGGTGGAAATTTACATTGGAAACATTTAGTTTAGCTGTTAATGAAGTTTCGTTTTTTTAGTGCTGAAAATTCATTGTCTGCTGGCGCTGTACACTTTTTCTAAGTGTTGCAATATCTCATGAAGGAAATACTGGACAATCAAATTAATGACTTTCCAGGCTTCAGGATGCCTTTCTACACTATATAAAGGTGGAAATTTACATTGGAAACGTTTGGTTTAGCTGTTATAAAAGTTTGTTTTTTTAGTGCTGTAAATGCATTTTCAGCTCGCGCTGTACACATTTGCTATGAGAGGCATTATCTCATAAGGGAAATATTGGACAATCAAATTAATGACTGCCCAGGCTTCAGGATGTCTTTTTACACTATATAAAGGTGGAAATTTACATTGGAAACGTTTGGTTTAGCTGTTATAAAAGTTTGGTTTTTTAGTGCTGTAAATGCATTTTCAGCTCGCGCTGTACACATTTGCTATGAGAGGCATTATCTCATAAGGGAAATATTGGACAATCAAATTAATGGCTGCCCGGGCTTCAGGATGTCTTTTTACACTATATAAAGGTGGAAATTTACATTGGAAACGTTTAGTTTAGCTGTTAATGAAGTTTCGTTTTTTTAGTGCTGAAAATTCATTGTCTGCTGGCGCTGTACACTTTTTCTAAATGTTGCAATATCTCATGAAGGAAATACTGGACAATCAAATTAATGACTTTCCAGGCTTCAGGATGCCTTTCTACACTATATAAAGGTGGAAATTTACATTGGAAACGTTTGGTTTAGCTGTTATAAAAGTTTGGTTTTTTAGTGCTGTAAATGCATTTTCAGCTCGCGCTGTACACATTTGCTATGAGAGGCATTATCTCATAAGGGAAATATTGGACAATCAAATTAATGACTGCCCAGGCTTCAGGATGTCTTTTTACACTATATAAAGGAGGAAATTTACATTGGAAACGTTTGGTTTAGGTGTTATAAAAGTTTGGTTTTTTAGTGCTGAAAATGCATTTTCAGCTCGCGCTGTACACATTTGCAATGAGAGGCATTATCTCATAAGGGAAATACTGGACAATCAAATTAATGACTTCCCAGGCTTCAAGATGCCTTTTTACACTCTATAAATGTGGAAATTTACATTGGAAACGTTTGGTTTAGCTGTTAATGAAGTTTCGTTTTTTTTAGTGCTGAAAATTCATTGTCTGCTGGCGCTGTACACTTTTTCTAAGTGTTGCAATATCTCATGAAGGAAATACTGGACAATCAAATTAATGACTTTCCAGGCTTCAGGATGCCTTTCTACACTATATAAAGGTGGAAATTTACATTGGAAACGTTTGGTTTAGCTGTTATAAAAGTTTGGTTTTTTAGTGCTGTAAATGCATTTTCAGCTCGCGCTGTACACATTTGCTATGAGAGGCATTATCTCATAAGGGAAATATTGGACAATCAAATTAATGACTGCCCAGGCTTCAGGATGTCTTTTTACACTATATAAAGGTGGAAATTTACATTGGAAACGTTTGGTTTAGCTGTTATAAAAGTTTGGTTTTTTAGTGCTGAAAATGCATTTTCAGCTCGCACTGTACACATTTGCTATGTGAGGCATTATCTCATAAGGGAAATACTGGACAATCAAATTAATGACTTCCCAGGCTTCAGGATGCATTTTTACACTCTATAAATGTGGAAATTTACATTGGAAACGTTTGGTTTAGCTGTTATAAAAGTTTGTTTTTTTAGTGCTGTAAATGCATTTTCAGCTCGCGCTGTACACATTTGCTATGTGAGGCATTATCTCATAAGGGAAATACTGGACAATCAAATTAATGACTGCCCAGGCTTCAGGATGTCTTTTTACACTATATAAAGGTGGAAATTTACATTGGAAACGTTTGGTTTAGCTGTTATAAAAGTTTGGTTTTTTAGTGCTGAAAATGCATTTTCAGCTCGCACTGTACACATTTGCTATGTGAGGCATTATCTCATAAGGGAAATACTGGACAATCAAATTAATGACTTCCCAGGCTTCAGGATGCCTTTTTACACTCTATAAATGTGGAAATTTACATTGGAAACGTTTGGTTTAGCTGTTAATGAAGTTTCGTTTTTTTAGTGCTGAAAATTCATTGTCTGCTGGCGCTGTACACTTTTTCTAAGTGTTGCAATATCTCATGAAGGAAATACTGGACAATCAAATTAATGACTTTCCAGGCTTCAGGATGCCTTTCTACACTATATAAAGGTGGAAATTTACATTGGAAACGTTTGGTTTAGCTGTTATAAAAGTTTGGTTTTTTAGTGCTGTAAATGCATTTTCAGCTCGCGCTGTACACATTTGCTATGAGAGGCATTATCTCATAAGGGAAATATTGGACAATCAAATTAATGACTGCCCAGGCTTCAGGATGTCTTTTTACACTATATAAAGGTGGAAATTTACATTGGAAACGTTTAGTTTAGCTGTTAATGAAGTTTCGTTTTTTTAGTGCTGGAAATTCATTGTCTGCTGGCGCTGTACACTTTTTCTAAGTGTTGCAATATCTCATGAAGGAAATACTGGACAATCAAATTAAAGACTTTCCAGGCTTCAGGATGCCTTTTTACACTATATAAAGGTGGAAATTTACATTGGAAACGTTTGGTTTAGCTGTTATAAAAGTTTGGTTTTTTAGTGCTGTAAATGCATTTTCAGCTCGCGCTGTACACATTTGCTATGAGAGGCATTATCTCATAAGGGAAATATTGGACAATCAAATTAATGACTGCCCAGGCTTCAGGATGTCTTTTTACACTATATAAAGGTGGAAATTTACATTGGAAACATTTAGTTTAGCTGTTAATGAAGTTTCGTTTTTTTAGTGCTGGAAATTCATTGTCTGCTGGCGCTGTACACTTTTTCTAAGTGTTGCAATATCTCATGAAGGAAATACTGGACAATCAAATTAAAGACTTTCCAGGCTTCAGGATGCCTTTTTACACTATATAAAGGTGGAAATTTACATTGGAAACGTTTGGTTTAGCTGTTATAAAAGTTTGGTTTTTTAGTGCTGTAAATGCATTTTCAGCTCGCGCTGTACACATTTGCTATGAGAGGCATTATCTCATAAGGGAAATATTGGACAATCAAATTAATGACTGCCCAGGCTTCAGGATGTCTTTTTACACTATATAAAGGTGGAAATTTACATTGGAAACATTTAGTTTAGCTGTTAATGAAGTTTCGTTTTTTTAGTGCTGAAAATTCATTGTCTGCTGGCGCTGTACACTTTTTCTAAGTGTTGCAATATCTCATGAAGGAAATACTGGACAATCAAATTAATGACTTTCCAGGCTTCAGGATGCCTTTCTACACTATATAAAGGTGGAAATTTACATTGGAAACGTTTGGTTTAGCTGTTATAAAAGTTTGTTTTTTTAGTGCTGTAAATGCATTTTCAGCTCGCGCTGTACACATTTGCTATGAGAGGCATTATCTCATAAGGGAAATATTGGACAATCAAATTAATGACTGCCCAGGCTTCAGGATGTCTTTTTACACTATATAAAGGTGGAAATTTACATTGGAAACGTTTGGTTTAGCTGTTATAAAAGTTTGGTTTTTTAGTGCTGTAAATGCATTTTCAGCTCGCGCTGTACACATTTGCTATGAGAGGCATTATCTCATAAGGGAAATATTGGACAATCAAATTAATGGCTGCCCGGGCTTCAGGATGTCTTTTTACACTATATAAAGGTGGAAATTTACATTGGAAACGTTTAGTTTAGCTGTTAATGAAGTTTCGTTTTTTTAGTGCTGAAAATTCATTGTCTGCTGGCGCTGTACACTTTTTCTAAATGTTGCAATATCTCATGAAGGAAATACTGGACAATCAAATTAATGACTTTCCAGGCTTCAGGATGCCTTTCTACACTATATAAAGGTGGAAATTTACATTGGAAACGTTTGGTTTAGCTGTTATAAAAGTTTGGTTTTTTAGTGCTGTAAATGCATTTTCAGCTCGCGCTGTACACATTTGCTATGAGAGGCATTTTCTCATAAGGGAAATATTGGACAATCAAATTAATGACTGCCCAGGCTTCAGGATGTCTTTTTACACTATATAAAGGAGGAAATTTACATTGGAAACGTTTGGTTTAGGTGTTATAAAAGTTTGGGTTTTTAGTGCTGTAAATGCATTTTCAGCTCGCGCTGTACACATTTGCTATGAGAGGCATTATCTCATAAGGGAAATATTGGACAATCAAATTAATGACTGCCCAGGCTTCAGGATGTCTTTTTACACTATATAAAGGTTGAAATTTACATTGGAAACGTTTGGTTTAGCTGTTATAAAAGTTTGGTTTTTTAGTGATGTAAATGCATTTTCAGCTCGCGCTGTACACATTTGCTATGAGAGGCATTATCTCATAAGGGAAATATTGGACAATCAAATTAATGACTGCCCAGGCTTCAGGATGTCTTTTTACACTATATAAAGGTGGAAATTTACATTGGAAACGTTTAGTTTAGCTGTTAATGAAGTTTCGTTTTTTTAGTGCTGGAAATTCATTGTCTGCTGGCGCTGTACACTTTTTCTAAGTGTTGCAATATCTCATGAAGGAAATACTGGACAATCAAATTAAAGACTTTCCAGGCTTCAGGATGCCTTTTTACACTATATAAAGGTGGAAATTTACATTGGAAACGTTTGGTTTAGCTGTTATAAAAGTTTGGTTTTTTAGTGCTGTAAATGCATTTTCAGCTCGCGCTGTACACATTTGCTATGAGAGGCATTATCTCATAAGGGAAATATTGGACAATCAAATTAATGACTGCCCAGGCTTCAGGATGTCTTTTTACACTATATAAAGGTGGAAATTTACATTGGAAACATTTAGTTTAGCTGTTAATGAAGTTTCGTTTTTTTAGTGCTGAAAATTCATTGTCTGCTGGCGCTGTACACTTTTTCTAAGTGTTGCAATATCTCATGAAGGAAATACTGGACAATCAAATTAATGACTTTCCAGGCTTCAGGATGCCTTTCTACACTATATAAAGGTGGAAATTTACATTGGAAACGTTTGGTTTAGCTGTTATAAAAGTTTGTTTTTTTAGTGCTGTAAATGCATTTTCAGCTCGCGCTGTACACATTTGCTATGAGAGGCATTATCTCATAAGGGAAATATTGGACAATCAAATTAATGACTGCCCAGGCTTCAGGATGTCTTTTTACACTATATAAAGGTGGAAATTTACATTGGAAACGTTTGGTTTAGCTGTTATAAAAGTTTGGTTTTTTAGTGCTGTAAATGCATTTTCAGCTCGCGCTGTACACATTTGCTATGAGAGGCATTATCTCATAAGGGAAATATTGGACAATCAAATTAATGACTGCCCAGGCTTCAGGATGTCTTTTTACACTATATAAAGGTGGAAATTTACATTGGAAACGTTTGGTTTAGCTGTTATAAAAGTTTGGTTTTTTAGTGCTGAAAATGCATTTTCAGCTCGCACTGTACACATTTGCTATGTGAGGCATTATCTCATAAGGGAAATACTGGACAATCAAATTAATGACTTCCCAGGCTTCAGGATGCATTTTTACACTCTATAAATGTGGAAATTTACATTGGAAACGTTTGGTTTAGCTGTTATAAAAGTTTGTTTTTTTAGTGCTGTAAATGCATTTTCAGCTCGCGCTGTACACATTTGCTATGTGAGGCATTATCTCATAAGGGAAATACTGGACAATCAAATTAATGACTGCCCAGGCTTCAGGATGTCTTTTTACACTATATAAAGGTGGAAATTTACATTGGAAACGTTTGGTTTAGCTGTTATAAAAGTTTGGTTTTTTAGTGATGTAAATGCATTTTCAGCTCGCGCTGTACACATTTGCTATGAGAGGCATTATCTCATAAGGGAAATATTGGACAATCAAATTAATGACTGCCCAGGCTTCAGGATGCCTTTTTACACTCTATAAATGTGGAAATTTACATTGGAAACGTTTGGTTTAGCTGTTAATGAAGTTTCGTTTTTTTAGTGCTGAAAATTCATTGTCTGCTGGCGCTGTACACTTTTTCTAAGTGTTGCAATATCTCATGAAGGAAATACTGGATAATCAAATTAATGACTTTCCAGGCTTCAGGATGCCTTTCTACACTATATAAAGGTGGAAATTTACATTGGAAACGTTTGGTTTAGCTGTTATAAAAGTTTGGTTTTTTAGTGCTGTAAATGCATTTTCAGCTCGCGCTGTACACATTTGCTATGAGAGGCATTATCTCATAAGGGAAATATTGGACAATCAAATTAATGACTGCCCAGGCTTCAGGATGTCTTTTTACACTATATAAAGGTGGAAATTTACATTGGAAACGTTTAGTTTAGCTGTTAATGAAGTTTCGTTTTTTTAGTGCTGGAAATTCATTGTCTGCTGGCGCTGTACACTTTTTCTAAGTGTTGCAATATCTCATGAAGGAAATACTGGACAATCAAATTAAAGACTTTCCAGGCTTCAGGATGCCTTTTTACACTATATAAAGGTGGAAATTTACATTGGAAACGTTTGGTTTAGCTGTTATAAAAGTTTGGTTTTTTAGTGCTGTAAATGCATTTTCAGCTCGCGCTGTACACATTTGCTATGAGAGGCATTATCTCATAAGGGAAATATTGGACAATCAAATTAATGACTGCCCAGGCTTCAGGATGTCTTTTTACACTATATAAAGGTGGAAATTTACATTGGAAACATTTAGTTTAGCTGTTAATGAAGTTTCGTTTTTTTAGTGCTGAAAATTCATTGTCTGCTGGCGCTGTACACTTTTTCTAAGTGTTGCAATATCTCATGAAGGAAATACTGGACAATCAAATTAATGACTTTCCAGGCTTCAGGATGCCTTTCTACACTATATAAAGGTGGAAATTTACATTGGAAACGTTTGGTTTAGCTGTTATAAAAGTTTGTTTTTTTAGTGCTGTAAATGCATTTTCAGCTCGCGCTGTACACATTTGCTATGAGAGGCATTATCTCATAAGGGAAATATTGGACAATCAAATTAATGACTGCCCAGGCTTCAGGATGTCTTTTTACACTATATAAAGGTGGAAATTTACATTGGAAACGTTTGGTTTAGCTGTTATAAAAGTTTGGTTTTTTAGTGCTGTAAATGCATTTTCAGCTCGCGCTGTACACATTTGCTATGAGAGGCATTATCTCATAAGGGAAATATTGGACAATCAAATTAATGGCTGCCCGGGCTTCAGGATGTCTTTTTACACTATATAAAGGTGGAAATTTACATTGGAAACGTTTAGTTTAGCTGTTAATGAAGTTTCGTTTTTTTAGTGCTGAAAATTCATTGTCTGCTGGCGCTGTACACTTTTTCTAAATGTTGCAATATCTCATGAAGGAAATACTGGACAATCAAATTAATGACTTTCCAGGCTTCAGGATGCCTTTCTACACTATATAAAGGTGGAAATTTACATTGGAAACGTTTGGTTTAGCTGTTATAAAAGTTTGGTTTTTTAGTGCTGTAAATGCATTTTCAGCTCGCGCTGTACACATTTGCTATGAGAGGCATTTTCTCATAAGGGAAATATTGGACAATCAAATTAATGACTGCCCAGGCTTCAGGATGTCTTTTTACACTATATAAAGGAGGAAATTTACATTGGAAACGTTTGGTTTAGGTGTTATAAAAGTTTGGGTTTTTAGTGCTGTAAATGCATTTTCAGCTCGCGCTGTACACATTTGCTATGAGAGGCATTATCTCATAAGGGAAATATTGGACAATCAAATTAATGACTGCCCAGGCTTCAGGATGTCTTTTTACACTATATAAAGGTTGAAATTTACATTGGAAACGTTTGGTTTAGCTGTTATAAAAGTTTGGTTTTTTAGTGATGTAAATGCATTTTCAGCTCGCGCTGTACACATTTGCTATGAGAGGCATTATCTCATAAGGGAAATATTGGACAATCAAATTAATGACTGCCCAGGCTTCAGGATGTCTTTTTACACTATATAAAGGTGGAAATTTACATTGGAAACGTTTGGTTTAGCTGTTATAAAAGTTTGGTTTTTTAGTGCTGTAAATGCATTTTCAGCTCGCGCTGTACACATTTGCTATGAGAGGCATTATCTCATAAGGGAAATATTGGACAATCAAATTAATGGCTGCCCAGGCTTCAGGATGTCTTTTTACACTATATAAAGGTGGAAATTTACATTGGAAACGTTTAGTTTAGCTGTTAATGAAGTTTCGTTTTTTTAGTGCTGGAAATTCATTGTCTGCTGGCGCTGTACACTTTTTCTAAGTGTTGCAATATCTCATGAAGGAAATACTGGACAATCAAATTAAAGACTTTCCAGGCTTCAGGATGCCTTTTTACACTATATAAAGGTGGAAATTTACATTGGAAACGTTTGGTTTAGCTGTTATAAAAGTTTGGTTTTTTAGTGCTGTAAATGCATTTTCAGCTCGCGCTGTACACATTTGCTATGAGAGGCATTATCTCATAAGGGAAATATTGGACAATCAAATTAATGACTGCCCAGGCTTCAGGATGTCTTTTTACACTATATAAAGGTGGAAATTTACATTGGAAACATTTAGTTTAGCTGTTAATGAAGTTTCGTTTTTTTAGTGCTGAAAATTCATTGTCTGCTGGCGCTGTACACTTTTTCTAAGTGTTGCAATATCTCATGAAGGAAATACTGGACAATCAAATTAATGACTTTCCAGGCTTCAGGATGCCTTTCTACACTATATAAAGGTGGAAATTTACATTGGAAACGTTTGGTTTAGCTGTTATAAAAGTTTGTTTTTTTAGTGCTGTAAATGCATTTTCAGCTCGCGCTGTACACATTTGCTATGAGAGGCATTATCTCATAAGGGAAATATTGGACAATCAAATTAATGACTGCCCAGGCTTCAGGATGTCTTTTTACACTATATAAAGGTGGAAATTTACATTGGAAACGTTTGGTTTAGCTGTTATAAAAGTTTGGTTTTTTAGTGCTGTAAATGCATTTTCAGCTCGCGCTGTACACATTTGCTATGAGAGGCATTATCTCATAAGGGAAATATTGGACAATCAAATTAATGACTGCCCAGGCTTCAGGATGTCTTTTTACACTATATAAAGGTGGAAATTTACATTGGAAACGTTTGGTTTAGCTGTTATAAAAGTTTGGTTTTTTAGTGCTGAAAATGCATTTTCAGCTCGCACTGTACACATTTGCTATGTGAGGCATTATCTCATAAGGGAAATACTGGACAATCAAATTAATGACTTCCCAGGCTTCAGGATGCATTTTTACACTCTATAAATGTGGAAATTTACATTGGAAACGTTTGGTTTAGCTGTTATAAAAGTTTGTTTTTTTAGTGCTGTAAATGCATTTTCAGCTCGCGCTGTACACATTTGCTATGTGAGGCATTATCTCATAAGGGAAATACTGGACAATCAAATTAATGACTGCCCAGGCTTCAGGATGTCTTTTTACACTATATAAAGGTGGAAATTTACATTGGAAACGTTTGGTTTAGCTGTTATAAAAGTTTGGTTTTTTAGTGCTGAAAATGCATTTTCAGCTCGCACTGTACACATTTGCTATGTGAGGCATTATCTCATAAGGGAAATACTGGACAATCAAATTAATGACTTCCCAGGCTTCAGGATGCCTTTTTACACTCTATAAATGTGGAAATTTACATTGGAAACGTTTGGTTTAGCTGTTAATGAAGTTTCGTTTTTTTAGTGCTGAAAATTCATTGTCTGCTGGCGCTGTACACTTTTTCTAAGTGTTGCAATATCTCATGAAGGAAATACTGGACAATCAAATTAATGACTTTCCAGGCTTCAGGATGCCTTTCTACACTATATAAAGGTGGAAATTTACATTGGAAACGTTTGGTTTAGCTGTTATAAAAGTTTGGTTTTTTAGTGCTGTAAATGCATTTTCAGCTCGCGCTGTACACATTTGCTATGAGAGGCATTATCTCATAAGGGAAATATTGGACAATCAAATTAATGACTGCCCAGGCTTCAGGATGTCTTTTTACACTATATAAAGGTGGAAATTTACATTGGAAACGTTTAGTTTAGCTGTTAATGAAGTTTCGTTTTTTTAGTGCTGGAAATTCATTGTCTGCTGGCGCTGTACACTTTTTCTAAGTGTTGCAATATCTCATGAAGGAAATACTGGACAATCAAATTAAAGACTTTCCAGGCTTCAGGATGCCTTTTTACACTATATAAAGGTGGAAATTTACATTGGAAACGTTTGGTTTAGCTGTTATAAAAGTTTGGTTTTTTAGTGCTGTAAATGCATTTTCAGCTCGCGCTGTACACATTTGCTATGAGAGGCATTATCTCATAAGGGAAATATTGGACAATCAAATTAATGACTGCCCAGGCTTCAGGATGTCTTTTTACACTATATAAAGGTGGAAATTTACATTGGAAACGTTTGGTTTAGCTGTTATAAAAGTTTGGTTTTTTAGTGCTGAAAATGCATTTTCAGCTCGCACTGTACACATTTGCTATGTGAGGCATTATCTCATAAGGGAAATACTGGACAATCAAATTAATGACTTCCCAGGCTTCAGGATGCATTTTTACACTCTATAAATGTGGAAATTTACATTGGAAACGTTTGGTTTAGCTGTTATAAAAGTTTGTTTTTTTAGTGCTGTAAATGCATTTTCAGCTCGCGCTGTACACATTTGCTATGTGAGGCATTATCTCATAAGGGAAATACTGGACAATCAAATTAATGACTGCCCAGGCTTCAGGATGTCTTTTTACACTATATAAAGGTGGAAATTTACATTGGAAACGTTTGGTTTAGCTGTTATAAAAGTTTGGTTTTTTAGTGCTGAAAATGCATTTTCAGCTCGCACTGTACACATTTGCTATGTGAGGCATTATCTCATAAGGGAAATACTGGACAATCAAATTAATGACTTCCCAGGCTTCAGGATGCCTTTTTACACTCTATAAATGTGGAAATTTACATTGGAAACGTTTGGTTTAGCTGTTAATGAAGTTTCGTTTTTTTAGTGCTGAAAATTCATTGTCTGCTGGCGCTGTACACTTTTTCTAAGTGTTGCAATATCTCATGAAGGAAATACTGGACAATCAAATTAATGACTTTCCAGGCTTCAGGATGCCTTTCTACACTATATAAAGGTGGAAATTTACATTGGAAACGTTTGGTTTAGCTGTTATAAAAGTTTGGTTTTTTAGTGCTGTAAATGCATTTTCAGCTCGCGCTGTACACATTTGCTATGAGAGGCATTATCTCATAAGGGAAATATTGGACAATCAAATTAATGACTGCCCAGGCTTCAGGATGTCTTTTTACACTATATAAAGGTGGAAATTTACATTGGAAACGTTTAGTTTAGCTGTTAATGAAGTTTCGTTTTTTTAGTGCTGGAAATTCATTGTCTGCTGGCGCTGTACACTTTTTCTAAGTGTTGTAATATCTCATGAAGGAAATACTGGACAATCAAATTAAAGACTTTCCAGGCTTCAGGATGCCTTTTTACAATATATAAAGGTGGAAATTTACATTGGAAACGTTTGGTTTAGCTGTTATAAAAGTTTGGTTTTTTAGTGCTGTAAATGCATTTTCAGCTCGCGCTGTACACATTTGCTATGAGAGGCATTATCTCATAAGGGAAATATTGGACAATCAAATTAATGACTGCCCAGGCTTCAGGATGTCTTTTTACACTATATAAAGGTGGAAATTTACATTGGAAACATTTAGTTTAGCTGTTAATGAAGTTTCGTTTTTTTAGTGCTGAAAATTCATTGTCTGCTGGCGCTGTACACTTTTTCTAAGTGTTGCAATATCTCATGAAGGAAATACTGGACAATCAAATTAATGACTTTCCAGGCTTCAGGATGCCTTTCTACACTATATAAAGGTGGAAATTTACATTGGAAACGTTTGGTTTAGCTGTTATAAAAGTTTGTTTTTTTAGTGCTGTAAATGCATTTTCAGCTCGCGCTGTACACATTTGCTATGAGAGGCATTATCTCATAAGGGAAATATTGGACAATCAAATTAATGACTGCCCAGGCTTCAGGATGTCTTTTTACACTATATAAAGGTGGAAATTTACATTGGAAACGTTTGGTTTAGCTGTTATAAAAGTTTGGTTTTTTAGTGCTGTAAATGCATTTTCAGCTCGCGCTGTACACATTTGCTATGAGAGGCATTATCTCATAAGGGAAATATTGGACAATCAAATTAATGGCTGCCCGGGCTTCAGGATGTCTTTTTACACTATATAAAGGTGGAAATTTACATTGGAAACGTTTAGTTTAGCTGTTAATGAAGTTTCGTTTTTTTAGTGCTGAAAATTCATTGTCTGCTGGCGCTGTACACTTTTTCTAAATGTTGCAATATCTCATGAAGGAAATACTGGACAATCAAATTAATGACTTTCCAGGCTTCAGGATGCCTTTCTACACTATATAAAGGTGGAAATTTACATTGGAAACGTTTGGTTTAGCTGTTATAAAAGTTTGGTTTTTTAGTGCTGTAAATGCATTTTCAGCTCGCGCTGTACACATTTGCTATGAGAGGCATTATCTCATTAGGGAAATATTGGACAATCAAATTAATGACTGCCCAGGCTTCAGGATGTCTTTTTACACTATATAAAGGAGGAAATTTACATTGGAAACGTTTGGTTTAGGTGTTATAAAAGTTTGGTTTTTTAGTGCTGAAAATGCATTTTCAGCTCGCGCTGTACACATTTGCAATGAGAGGCATTATCTCATAAGGGAAATACTGGACAATCAAATTAATGACTTCCCAGGCTTCAAGATGCCTTTTTACACTCTATAAATGTGGAAATTTACATTGGAAACGTTTGGTTTAGCTGTTAATGAAGTTTCGTTTTTTTTAGTGCTGAAAATTCATTGTCTGCTGGCGCTGTACACTTTTTCTAAGTGTTGCAATATCTCATGAAGGAAATACTGGACAATCAAATTAATGACTTTCCAGGCTTCAGGATGCCTTTCTACACTATATAAAGGTGGAAATTTACATTGGAAACGTTTGGTTTAGCTGTTATAAAAGTTTGGTTTTTTAGTGCTGTAAATGCATTTTCAGCTCGCGCTGTACACATTTGCTATGAGAGGCATTATCTCATAAGGGAAATATTGGACAATCAAATTAATGACTGCCCAGGCTTCAGGATGTCTTTTTACACTATATAAAGGTGGAAATTTACATTGGAAACGTTTAGTTTAGCTGTTAATGAAGTTTCGTTTTTTTAGTGCTGGAAATTCATTGTCTGCTGGCGCTGTACACTTTTTCTAAGTGTTGCAATATCTCATGAAGGAAATACTGGACAATCAAATTAAAGACTTTCCAGGCTTCAGGATGCCTTTTTACACTATATAAAGGTGGAAATTTACATTGGAAACGTTTGGTTTAGCTGTTATAAAAGTTTGGTTTTTTAGTGCTGTAAATGCATTTTCAGCTCGCGCTGTACACATTTGCTATGAGAGGCATTATCGCATAAGGGAAATATTGGACAATCAAATTAATGACTGCCCAGGCTTCAGGATGTCTTTTTACACTATATAAAGGTGGAAATTTACATTGGAAACATTTAGTTTAGCTGTTAATGAAGTTTCGTTTTTTTAGTGCTGAAAATTCATTGTCTGCTGGCGCTGTACACTTTTTCTAAGTGTTGCAATATCTCATGAAGGAAATACTGGACAATCAAATTAATGACTTTCCAGGCTTCAGGATGCCTTTCTACACTATATAAAGGTGGAAATTTACATTGGAAACGTTTGGTTTAGCTGTTATAAAAGTTTGTTTTTTTAGTGCTGTAAATGCATTTTCAGCTCACGCTGTACACATTTGCTATGAGAGGCATTATCTCATAAGGGAAATATTGGACAATCAAATTAATGACTGCCCAGGCTTCAGGATGTCTTTTTACACTATATAAAGGTGGAAATTTACATTGGAAACGTTTGGTTTAGCTGTTATAAAAGTTTGGTTTTTTAGTGCTGTAAATGCATTTTCAGCTCGCGCTGTACACATTTGCTATGAGAGGCATTATCTCATAAGGGAAATATTGGACAATCAAATTAATGGCTGCCCGGGCTTCAGGATGTCTTTTTACACTATATAAAGGTGGAAATTTACATTGGAAACGTTTAGTTTAGCTGTTAATGAAGTTTCGTTTTTTTAGTGCTGAAAATTCATTGTCTGCTGGCGCTGTACACTTTTTCTAAATGTTGCAATATCTCATGAAGGAAATACTGGACAATCAAATTAATGACTTTCCAGGCTTCAGGATGCCTTTCTACACTATATAAAGGTGGAAATTTACATTGGAAACGTTTGGTTTAGCTGTTATAAAAGTTTGGTTTTTTAGTGCTGTAAATGCATTTTCAGCTCGCGCTGTACACATTTGCTATGAGAGGCATTATCTCATAAGGGAAATATTGGACAATCAAATTAATGACTGCCCAGGCTTCAGGATGTCTTTTTACACTATATAAAGGAGGAAATTTACATTGGAAACGTTTGGTTTAGGTGTTATAAAAGTTTGGTTTTTTAGTGCTGAAAATGCATTTTCAGCTCGCGCTGTACACATTTGCAATGAGAGGCATTATCTCATAAGGGAAATACTGGACAATCAAATTAATGACTTCCCAGGCTTCAAGATGCCTTTTTACACTCTATAAATGTGGAAATTTACATTGGAAACGTTTGGTTTAGCTGTTAATGAAGTTTCGTTTTTTTTAGTGCTGAAAATTCATTGTCTGCTGGCGCTGTACACTTTTTCTAAGTGTTGCAATATCTCATGAAGGAAATACTGGACAATCAAATTAATGACTTTCCAGGCTTTAGGATGCCTTTCTACACTATATAAAGGTGGAAATTTACATTGGAAACGTTTGGTTTAGCTGTTATAAAAGTTTGTTTTTTTAGTGCTGTAAATGCATTTTCAGCTCGCGCTGTACACATTTGCTATGAGAGGCATTATCTCATAAGGGAAATATTGGACAATCAAATTAATGACTGCCCAGGCTTCAGGATGTCTTTTTACACTATATAAAGGTGGAAATTTACATTGGAAACGTTTGGTTTAGCTGTTATAAAAGTTTGTTTTTTTAGTGCAGTAAATGCATTTTCAGCTCGCACTGTACACATTTGCTATGAGAGGCATTATCTCATAAGGGAAATATTGGACAATCAAATTAATGACTGCCCAGGCTTCAGGATGTCTTTTTACACTATATAAAGGTGGAAATTTACATTGGAAACGTTTACTTTAGCTGTTAATGAAGTTTCGTTTATTTAGTGCTGAAAATTCATTGTCTGCTGGCGCTGTACACTTTTTCTAAGTGTTGCAATATCTCATGAAGGAAATACTGGACAATCAAATTAATGACTTTCCAGGCTTCAGGATGCCTTTCTACACTATATAAAGGTGGAAATTTACATTGGAAACGTTTGGTTTAGCTGTTATAAAAGTTTGTTTTTTTAGTGCTGTAAATGCATTTTCAGCTCGCACTGTACACATTTGCTATGTGAGGCATTATCTCATAAGGGAAATACTGGACAATCAAATTAATGACTTCCCAGGCTTCAGGATGCCTTTTTACACTCTATAAATGTGGAAATTTACATTGGAAACGTTTGGTTTAGCTGTTAATGAAGTTTCGTTTTTTTTAGTGCTGAAAATTCATTGTCTGCTGGCGCTGTACACTTTTTCTAAGTGTTGCAATATCTCATGAAGGAAATACTGGACAATCAAATTAATGACTTTCCAGGCTTCAGGATGCCTTTCTACACTATATAAAGGTGGAAATTTACATTGGAAACGTTTGGTTTAGCTGTTATAAAAGTTTGGTTTTTTAGTGCTGTAAATGCATTTTCAGCTCGCGCTGTACAAATTTGCTATGAGAGGCATTATCTCATAAGGGAAATATTGGACAATCAAATTAATGACTGCCCAGGCTTCAGGATGTCTTTTTACACTATATAAAGGTGGAAATTTACATTGGAAACGTTTGGTTTAGCTGTTATAAAAGTTTGTTTTTTTAGTGCTGTAAATGCATTTTCAGCTCGCACTGTACACATTTGCTATGAGAGGCATTATCTCATAAGGGAAATATTGGACAATCAAATTAATGACTGCCCAGGCTTCAGGATGTCTTTTTACACTATATAAAGGTGGAAATTTACATTGGAAACGTTTACTTTAGCTGTTAATGAAGTTTCGTTTATTTAGTGCTGAAAATTCATTGTCTGCTGGCGCTGTACACTTTTTCTAAGTGTTGCAATATCTCATGAAGGAAATACTGGACAATCAAATTAATGACTTTCCAGGCTTCAGGATGCCTTTCTACACTATATAAAGGTGGAAATTTACATTGGAAACGTTTGGTTTAGCTGTTATAAAAGTTTGTTTTTTTAGTGCTGTAAATGCATTTTCAGCTCGCACTGTACACATTTGCTATGTGAGGCATTATCTCATAAGGGAAATACTGGACAAACAAATTAATGACTTCCCAGGCTTCAGGATGCCTTTTTACACTCTATAAATGTGGAAATTTACATTGGAAACGTTTGGTTTAGCTGTTAATGAAGTTTCGTTTTTTTAGTGCTGAAAATTCATTGTCTGCTGGCGCTGTACACTTTTTCTAAGTGTTGCAATATCTCATGAAGGAAATACTGGACAATCAAATTAATGACTTTCCAGGCTTCAGGATGCCTTTCTACACGATATAAAGGTGGAAATTTACATTGGAAACGTTTGGTTTAGCTGTTATAAAAGTTTGGTTTTTTAGTGCTGTAAATGCATTTTCAGCTCGCGCTGTACACATTTGCTATGAGAGGCATTATCTCATAAGGGAAATATTGGACAATCAAATTAATGACTGCCCAGGCTTCAGGATGTCTTTTTACACTATATAAAGGTGGAAATTTACATTGGAAACGTTTGGTTTAGCTGTTATAAAAGTTTGTTTTTTTAGTGCTGTAAATGCATTTTCAGCTCGCACTGTACACATTTGCTATGAGAGGCATTATCTCATAAGGGAAATATTGGACAATCAAATTAATGACTGCCCAGGCTTCAGGATGTCTTTTTACACTATATAAAGGTGGAAATTTAAATTGGAAACGTTTGGTTTAGCTGTTATAAAAGTTTGTTTTTTTAGTGCTGTAAATGCATTTTCAGCTCGCACTGTACACATTTGCTATGAGAGGCATTATCTCATAAGGGAAATATTGGACAATCAAATTAATGACTGCCCAGGCTTCAGGATGTCTTTTTACACTATATAAAGGTGGAAATTTACATTTGAAACGTTTGGTTTAGCTGTTATAAAAGTTTGGTTTTTTAGTGCTGAAAATGCATTTTCAGCTCGCGCTGTACACATTTGCTATGAGAGGCATTATCTCATAAGGGAAATATTGGACAATCAAATTAATGACTGCCCAGGCTTCAGGATGTCTTTTTACACTATATAAAGGTGGAAATTTACATTGGAAACGTTTGGTTTAGCTGTTATAAAAGTTTGGTTTTTTAGTGCTGTAAATGCATTTTCAGCTCGCGCTGTACACATTTGCTATGAGAGGCATTATCTCATAAGGGAAATATTGGACAATCAAATTAATGACTGCCCAGGCTTCAGGATGTCTTTTTACACTATATAAAGGTGGAAATTTACATTGGAAACGTTTGGTTTAGGTGTTATATAAGTTTGTTTTTTTAGTGCTGAAAATGCATTTTCAGCTCGCACTGTACACATTTGCTATGTGAGGCATTATCTCATAAGGGAAATACTGGACAATCAAATTAATGACTTCCCAGGCTTCAGGATGCCTTTTTACACTCTATAAATGTGGAAATTTACATTGGAAACGTTTGGTTTAGCTGTTAATGAAGTTTCGTTTTTTTAGTGCTGAAAATTCATTGTCTGCTGGCGCTGTACACTTTTTCCAAGTGTTGCAATATCTCATGAAGGAAATACTGGACAATCAAATTAATGACTTTCCAGGCTCCAGGATGCCTTTCTACACTATATAAAGGTGGAAATTTACATTGGAAACGTTTGGTTTAGCTGTTATAAAAGTTTGGTTTTTTAGTGCTGTAAATGCATTTTCAGCTCGCGCTGTACACATTTGCTATGAGAGGCATTATCTCATAAGGGAAATATTGGACAATCATATTAATGACTGCCCAGGCTTCAGGATGTCTTTTTACACTATATAAAGGTGGAAATTTACATTGGAAACGTTTAGTTTAGCTGTTAATGAAGTATCGTTTTTTTAGTGCTGAAAATTCATTGTCTACTGGCGCTGTACACTTTTTCTAAGTGTTGCAATATCTCATGAAGGAAATACTGGACAATCAAATTAATGACTTTCCAGGCTTCAGGATGCCTTTCTACACTATATAAAGGTGGAAATTTACATTGGAAACGTTTGGTTTAGCTGTTATAAAAGTTTGGTTTTTTAGTGCTGTAAATGCATTTTCAGCTCGCGCTGTACACATTTGCTATGAGAGGCATTATCTCATAAGGGAAATATTGGACAATCAAATTAATGACTGCCCAGGCTTCAGGATGTCTTTTTACACTATATAAAGGTGGAAATTTACATTGGAAACGTTTGGTTTAGCTGTTATAAAAGTTTGGTTTTTTAGTGCTGAAAATGCATTTTCAGCTCGCACTGTACACATTTGCTATGTGAGGCATTATCTCATAAGGGAAATACTGGACAATCAAATTAATGACTGCCCAGGCTTCAGGATGTCTTTTTACACTATATAAAGGTGGAAATTTACATTGGAAACGTTTGGTTTAGCTGTTATAAAAGTTTGGTTTTTTAGTGCTGAAAATGCATTTTCAGCTCGCACTGTACACATTTGCTATGTGAGGCATTATCTCATAAGGGAAATACTGGACAATCAAATTAATGACTTTCCAGGCTTCAGGATGCCTTTCTACACTATATAAAGGTGGAAATTTACATTGGAAACGTTTGGTTTAGCTGTTATAAAAGTTTGGTTTTTTAGTGCTGTAAATGCATTTTCAGCTCGCGCTGTACACATTTGCTATGAGAGGCATTATCTCATAAGGGAAATATTGGACAATCAAATTAATGACTGCCCAGGCTTCAGGATGTCTTTTTACACTATATAAAGGTGGAAATTTACATTGGAAACGTTTAGTTTAGCTGTTAATGAAGTTTCGTTTTTTTAGTGCTGGAAATTCATTGTCTGCTGGCGCTGTACACTTTTTCTAAGTGTTGCAATATCTCATGAAGGAAATACTGGACAATCAAATTAATGACTTTCCAGGCTTCAGGATGCCTTTCTACACTATATAAAGGTGGAAATTTACATTGGAAACGTTTGGTTTAGCTGTTATAAAAGTTTGGTTTTTTAGTGCTGTAAATGCATTTTCAGCTCGCGCTGTACACATTTGCTATGAGAGGCATTATCTCATAAGGGAAATATTGGACAATCAAATTAATGACTGCCCAGGCTTCAGGATGTCTTTTTACACTATATAAAGGTGGAAATTTACATTGGAAACGTTTAGTTTAGCTGTTAATGAAGTTTCGGTTTTTTAGTGCTGAAAATTCATTGTCTGCTGGCGCTGTACACTTTTTCTAAGTGTTGCAATATCTCATGAAGGAAATACTGGACAATCAAATTAATCACTTTCCAGGCTTCAGGATGCCTTTCTACACTATATAAAGGTGGAAATTTACATTGGAAACGTTTGGTTTAGCTGTTATAAAAGTTTGGTTTTTTAGTGCTGTAAATGCATTTTCAGCTCGCGCTGTACACATTTGCTATGTGAGGCATTATATCATAAGGGAAATACTGGACAATCAAATTAATGACTTCCCAGGCTTCAGGATGCCTTTTTACACTCTATAAATGTGGAAATTTACATTGGAAACGTTTGGTTTAGCTGTTAATGAAGTTTCGTTTTTTTAGTGCTGAAAAAACATTGTCTGCTGGCGCTGTACACTTTTTCTAAGTGTTGCAATATCTCATGAAGGAAATACTGGACAATCAAATTAATGACTTTCCAGGCTTCAGGATGCCTTTCTACACTATATAAAGGTAGAAATTTACATTGGAAACGTTTGGTTTAGCTGTTATAAAAGTTTGGTTTTTTAGTGCTGTAAATGCATTTTCAGCTCGCGCTGTACACATTTGCTATGAGAGGCATTATCTCATAAGGGAAATATTGGACAATCAAATTAATGACTGCCCAGGCTTCAGGATGTCTTTTTACACTCTATAAAGGTGGAAATTTACATTGGAAACGTTTGGTTTAGCTGTTATAAAAGTTTGGTTTTTTAGTGCTGTAAATGCATTTTCAGCTCGCGCTGTACACATTTGCTATGAGAGGCATTATCTCATAAGGGAAATATTGGACAATCAAATTAATGGCTGCCCAGGCTTCAGGATGTCTTTTTACACTATATAAAGGTGGAAATTTACATTGGAAACGTTTAGTTTAGCTGTTAATGAAGTTTCGGTTTTTTAGTGCTGAAAATTCATTGTCTGCTGGCGCTGTACACTTTTTCTAAGTGTTGCAATATCTCATGAAGGAAATACTGGACAATCAAATTAAAGACTTTCCAGGCTTCAGGATGCCTTTTTACACTATATAAAGGTGGAAATTTACATTGGAAACGTTTGGTTTAGCTGTTATAAAAGTTTGGTTTTTTAGTGCTGTAAATGCATTTTCAGCTCGCGCTGTACACATTTGCTATGAGAGGCATTATCTCATAAGGGAAATATTGGACAATCAAATTAATGACTGCCCAGGCTTCAGGATGTCTTTTTACACTATATAAAGGTGGAAATTTACATTGGAAACATTTAGTTTAGCTGTTAATGAAGTTTCGTTTTTTTAGTGCTGAAAATTCATTGTCTGCTGGCGCTGTACACTTTTTCTAAGTGTTGCAATATCTCATGAAGGAAATACTGGACAATCAAATTAATGACTTTCCAGGCTTCAGGATGCCTTTCTACACTATATAAAGGTGGAAATTTACATTGGAAACGTTTGGTTTAGCTGTTATAAAAGTTTGGTTTTTTAGTGCTGTAAATGCATTTTCAGCTCGCGCTGTACACATTTGCTATGAGAGGCATTATCTCATAAGGGAAATATTGGACAATCAAATTAATGACTGCCCAGGCTTCAGGATGTCTTTTTACACTATATAAAGGTGGAAATTTACATTGGAAACGTTTGGTTTAGCTGTTATAAAAGTTTGGTTTTTTAGTGCTGTAAATGCATTTTCAGCTCGCGCTGTACACATTTGCTATGAGAGGCATTATCTCATAAGGGAAATATTGGACAATCAAATTAATGGCTGCCCGGGCTTCAGGATGTCTTTTTACACTATATAAAGGTGGAAATTTACATTGGAAACGTTTAGTTTAGCTGTTAATGAAGTTTCGTTTTTTTAGTGCTGAAAATTCATTGTCTGCTGGCGCTGTACACTTTTTCTAAATGTTGCAATATCTCATGAAGGAAATACTGGACAATCAAATTAATGACTTTCCAGGCTTCAGGATGCCTTTCTACACTATATAAAGGTGGAAATTTACATTGGAAACGTTTGGTTTAGCTGTTATAAAAGTTTGGTTTTTTAGTGCTGTAAATGCATTTTCAGCTCGCGCTGTACACATTTGCTATGAGAGGCATTATCTCATAAGGGAAATATTGGACAATCAAATTAATGACTGCCCAGGCTTCAGGATGTCTTTTTACACTATATAAAGGAGGAAATTTACATTGGAAACGTTTGGTTTAGGTGTTATAAAAGTTTGGTTTTTTAGTGCTGAAAATGCATTTTCAGCTCGCGCTGTACACATTTGCAATGAGAGGCATTATCTCATAAGGGAAATACTGGACAATCAAATTAATGACTTCCCAGGCTTCAGGATGCCTTTTTACACTCTATAAATGTGGAAATTTACATTGGAAACGTTTGGTTTAGCTGTTAATGAAGTTTCGTTTTTTTTAGTGTTGAAAATTCGTTGTCTGCTGGCGCTGTACACTTTTTCTAAGTGTTGCAATATCTCATGAAGGAAATACTGGACAATCAAATTAATGACTTTCCAGGCTTCAGGATGCCTTTCTACACTATATAAAGGTGGAAATTTACATTGGAAACGTTTGGTTTAGCTGTTATAAAAGTTTGGTTTTTTAGTGCTGTAAATGCATTTTCAGCTCGCGCTGTACACATTTGCTATGAGAGGCATTATCTCATAAGGGAAATATTGGACAATCAAATTAATGACTGCCCAGGCTTCAGGATGTCTTTTTACACTATATAAAGGTGGAAATTTACATTGGAAACGTTTAGTTTAGCTGTTAATGAAGTTTCGTTTTTTTAGTGCTGAAAATTCATTGTCTGCTGGCGCTGTACACTTTTTCTAAGTGTTGCAATATCTCATGAAGGAAATACTGGACAATCAAATTAATGACTTTCCAGGCTTCAGGATGCCTTTCTACACTATATAAAGGTGGAAATTTACATTGGAAACGTTTGGTTTAGCTGTTATAAAAGTTATGTTTTTTAGTGCTGTAAATGCATTTTCAGCTCGCGCTGTACACATTTGCTATGAGAAGCATTATCTCATAAGGGAAATATTGGACAATCAAATTAATGACTGCCCAGGCTTCAGGATGTCTTTTTACACTATATAAGGGTGGAAATTTACATTGGAAACGTTTAGTTTAGCTGTTAATGAAGTTTCGTTTTTTTAGTGCTGAAAATTCATTGTCTGCTGGCGCTGTACACTTTTTCTAAGTGTTGCAATATCTCATGAAGGAAATACTGGACAATCAAATTAATGACTTTCCAGGCTTCAGGATGCCTTTCTACACTATATAAAGGTGGAAATTTACATTGGAAACGTTTGGTTTAGCTGTTATAAAAGTTTGTTTTTTTAGTGCTGTAAATGCATTTTCAGCTCGCACTGTACACATTTGCTATGAGAGGCATTATCTCATAAGGGAAATATTGGACAATCAAATTAATGACTGCCCAGGCTTCAGGATGTCTTTTTACACTATATAAAGGTGGAAATTTACATTGGAAACGTTTACTTTAGCTGTTAATGAAGTTTCGTTTATTTAGTGCTGAAAATTCATTGTCTGCTGGCGCTGTACACTTTTTCTAAGTGTTGCAATATCTCATGAAGGAAATACTGGACAATCAAATTAATGACTTTCCAGGCTTCAGGATGCCTTTCTACACTATATAAAGGTCGAAATATACATTGGAAACGTTTGGTTTAGCTGTTATAAAAGTTTGTTTTTTTAGTGCTGTAAATGCATTTTCAGCTCGCGCTGTACACATTTGCTATGAGAGGCATTATCTCATAAGGGAAATATTGGACAATCAAATTAATGACTTCCCAGGCTTCAGGATGCCTTTTTACACTCTATAAATGTGGAAATTTACATTGGAAACGTTTGGTTTAGCTGTTAATGAAGTTTCGTTTTTTTAGTGCTGAAAATTCATTGTCTGCTGGCGCTGTACACTTTTTCTAAGTGTTGCAATATCTCATGAAGGAAATACTGGACAATCAAATTAATGACTTTCCAGGCTTCAGGATGCCTTTCTACACTATATAAAGGTGGAAATTTATATTGGAAACGTTTGGTTTAGCTGTTATAAAAGTTTGGTTTTTTAGTGCTGTAAATGCATTTTCAGCTCGCGCTGTACACATTTGCTATGAGAGGCATTATCTCATAAGGGAAATATTGGACAATCAAATTAATGACTGCCCAGGCTTCAGATGTCTTTTTACACTATATAAAGGTGGAAATTTACATTGGAAACGTTTGGTTTAGCTGTTATAAAAGTTTGTTTTTTTAGTGCTGTAAATGCATTTTCAGCTCGCACTGTACACATTTGCTATGAGAGGCATTATCTCATAAGGGAAATATTGGACAATCAAATTAATGACTGCCCAGGCTTCAGGATGTCTTTTTACACTATATAAAGGTGGAAATTTACATTGGAAACGTTTACTTTAGCTGTTAATGAAGTTTCGTTTATTTAGTGCTGAAAATTCATTGTCTGCTGGCGCTGTACACTTTTTCTAAGTGTTGCAATATCTCATGAAGGAAATACTGGACAATCAAATTAATGACTTTCCAGGCTTCAGGATGCCTTTCTACACTATATAAAGGTGGAAATTTACATTGGAAACGTTTGGTTTAGCTGTTATAAAAGTTTGTTTTTTTAGTGCTGTAAATGCATTTTCAGCTCGCACTGTACACATTTGCTATGTGAGGCATTATCTCATAAGGGAAATACTGGACAATCAAATTAATGACTTCCCAGGCTTCAGGATGCCTTTTTACACTCTATAAATGTGGAAATTTACATTGGAAACGTTTGGTTTAGCTGTTAATGAAGTTTCGTTTTTTTAGTGCTGAAAATTCATTGTCTGCTGGCGCTGTACACTTTTTCTAAGTGTTGCAATATCTCATGAAGGAAATACTGGACAATCAAATTAATGACTTTCCAGGCTTCAGGATGCCTTTCTACACTATATAAAGGTGGAAATTTACATTGGAAACGTTTGGTTTAGCTGTTATAAAAGTTTGGTTTTTTAGTGCTGTAAATGCATTTTCAGCTCGCGCTGTACACATTTGCTATGAGAGGCATTATCTCATAAGGGAAATATTGGACAATCAAATTAATGACTGCCCAGGCTTCAGGATGTCTTTTTACACTATATAAAGGTGGAAATTTACATTGGAAACGTTTGGTTTAGCTGTTATAAAAGTTTGTTTTTTTAGTGCTGTAAATGCATTTTCAGCTCGCACTGTACACATTTGCTATGAGAGGCATTATCTCATAAGGGAAATATTGGACAATCAAATTAATGACTGCCCAGGCTTCAGGATGTCTTTTTACACTATATAAAGGTGGAAATTTACATTGGAAACGTTTGGTTTAGCTGTTATAAAAGTTTGGTTTTTTTAGTGCTGAAAATGCATTTTCAGCTCGCACTGTCCACATTTGCTATGTGAGGCATTATCTCATAAGGGAAATACTGGACAATCAAATTAATGACTGCCCAGGCTTCAGGATGTCTTTTTACACTATATAAAGGTGGAAATTTACATTGGAAACGTTTGGTTTAGCTGTTATAAAAGTTTGTTTTTTTAGTGCTGTAAATGCATTTTCAGCTCGCGCTGTACACATTTGCTATGAGAGGCATTATCTCATAAGGGAAATATTGGACAATCAAATTAATGACTGCCCAGGCTTCAGGATGTCTTTTTACACTATATAAAGGTGGAAATTTACATTGGAAACGTTTACTTTAGCTGTTAATGAAGTTTCGTTTATTTAGTGCTGAAAATTCATTGTCTGCTGGCGCTGTACACTTTTTCTAAGTGTTGCAATATCTCATGAAGGAAATACTGGACAATCAAATTAATGACTTTCCAGGCTTCAGGATGCCTTTCTACACTATATAAAGGTGGAAATTTACATTGGAAACGTTTGGTTTAGCTGTTATAAAAGTTTGTTTTTTTAGTGCTGTAAATGCATTTTCAGCTCGCACTGTACACATTTGCTATGTGAGGCATTATCTCATAAGGGAAATACTGGACAATCAAATTAATGACTTCCCAGGCTTCAGGATGCCTTTTTACACTCTATAAATGTGGAAATTTACATTGGAAACGTTTGGTTTAGCTGTTAATGAAGTTTCGTTTTTTTAGTGCTGAAAATTCATTGTCTGCTGGCGCTGTACACTTTTTCTAAGTGTTGCAATATCTCATGAAGGAAATACTGGACAATCAAATTAATGACTTTCCAGGCTTCAGGATGCCTTTCTACACTATATAAAGGTGGAAATTTATATTGGAAACGTTTGGTTTAGCTGTTATAAAAGTTTGGTTTTTTAGTGCTGTAAATGCATTTTCAGCTCGCGCTGTACACATTTGCTATGAGAGGCATTATCTCATAAGGGAAATATTGGACAATCAAATTAATGACTGCCCAGGCTTCAGGATGTCTTTTTACACTATATAAAGGTGGAAATTTACATTGGAAACGTTTGGTTTAGCTGTTATAAAAGTTTGTTTTTTTAGTGCTGTAAATGCATTTTCAGCTCGCACTGTACACATTTGCTATGAGAGGCATTATCTCATAAGGGAAATATTGGACAATCAAATTAATGACTGCCCAGGCTTCAGGATGTCTTTTTACACTATATAAAGGTGGAAATTTACATTGGAAACGTTTACTTTAGCTGTTAATGAAGTTTCGTTTATTTAGTGCTGAAAATTCATTGTCTGCTGGCGCTGTACACTTTTTCTAAGTGTTGCAATATCTCATGAAGGAAATACTGGACAATCAAATTAATGACTTTCCAGGCTTCAGGATGCCTTTCTACACTATATAAAGGTGAAAATTTACATTGGAAACGTTTGGTTTAGCTGTTATAAAAGTTTGT
The DNA here is from genome assembly GCF_059441095.1 of Idiotropiscis lumnitzeri. Lineage (NCBI taxonomy): Eukaryota > Metazoa > Chordata > Actinopteri > Syngnathiformes > Syngnathidae > Idiotropiscis > Idiotropiscis lumnitzeri. The sequence continues at coordinate 111,336 of NW_028283728.1, read as the reverse complement.
TTTTTTAGTGCTGTAAATGCATTTTCAGCTCGCACTGTACACATTTGCTATGTGAGGCATTATCTCATAAGGGAAATACTGGACAATCAAATTAATGACTTCCCAGGCTTCAGGATGCCTTTTTACACTCTATAAATGTGGAAATTTACATTGGAAACGTTTGGTTTAGCTGTTATTGAAGTTTCGTTTTTTTAGTGCTGAAAATTCATTGTCTGCTGGCGCTGTACACTTTTTCTAAGTGTTGCAATATCTCATGAAGGAAATACTGGACAATCAAATTAATGACTTTCCAGGCTTCAGGATGCCTTTCTACACTATATAAAGGTGGAAATTTACATTGGAAACGTTTGGTTTAGCTGTTATAAAAGTTTGGTTTTTTAGTGCTGTAAATGCATTTTCAGCTCGCGCTGTACACATTTGCTATGAGAGGCATTATCTCATAAGGGAAATATTGGACAATCAAATTAATGACTGCCCAGGCTTCAGGATGTCTTTTTACACTATATAAAGGTGGAAATTTACATTGGAAACGTTTGGTTTAGCTGTTATAAAAGTTTGTTTTTTTAGTGCTGTAAATGCATTTTCAGCTCGCACTGTACACATTTGCTATGAGAGGCATTATCTCATAAGGGAAATATTGGACAATCAAATTAATGACTGCCCAGGCTTCAGGATGTCTTTTTACACTATATAAGGGTGGAAATTTACATTGGAAACGTTTAGTTTAGCTGTTAATGAAGTTTCGTTTTTTTAGTGCTGAAAATTCATTGTCTGCTGGCGCTGTACACATTTGCTATGTGAGGCATTATCTCATAAGGGAAATACTGGACAATCAAATTAATGACTGCCCAGGCTTCAGGATGTCTTTTTACACTATATAAAGGTGGAAATTTACATTGGAAACGTTTGGTTTAGCTGTTATAAAAGTTTGGTTTTTTAGTGCTGAAAATGCATTTTCAGCTCGCACTGTACACATTTGCTATGTGAGGCATTATCTCATAAGGGAAATACTGGACAATCAAATTAATGACTGCCCAGGCTTCAGGATGCCTTTTTACACTCTATAAATGTGGAAATTTACATTGGAAACGTTTGGTTTAGCTGTTAATGAAGTTTCGTTTTTTTAGTGCTGAAAATTCATTGTCTGCTGGCGCTGTACACTTTTTCTAAGTGTTGCAATATCTCATGAAGGAAATACTGGACAATCAAATTAATGACTTTCCAGGCTTCAGGATGCCTTTCTACACTATATAAAGGTGGAAATTTACAATTGAAACGTTTGGTTTAGCTGTTATAAAAGTTTGGTTTTTTAGTGCTGTAAATGCATTTTCAGCTCGCGCTGTACACATTTACTATGAGAGGCATTATCTCATAAGGGAAATATTGGACAATCAAATTAATGACTGCCCAGGCTTCAGGATGTCTTTTTACACTATATAAAGGTGGAAATTTACATTGGAAACGTTTGGTTTAGCTGTTATAAAAGTTTGGTTTTTTAGTGCTGAAAATGCATTTTCAGCTCGCACTGTACACATTTGCTATGTGAGGCATTATCTCATAAGGGAAATACTGGACAATCAAATTAATGACTTCCCAGGCTTCAGGATGCCTTTTTACACTCTATAAATGTGGAAATTTACATTGGAAACGTTTGGTTTAGCTGTTAATGAAGTTTCGTTTTTTTAGTGCTGAAAATTCATTGTCTGCTGGCGCTGTACACTTTTTCTAAGTGTTGCAATATCTCATGAAGGAAATACTGGATAATCAAATTAATGACTTTCCAGGCTTCAGGATGCCTTTCTACACTATATAAAGGTGGAAATTTACATTGGAAACGTTTGGTTTAGCTGTTAATGAAGTTTCGTTTTTTTTAGTGCTGAAAATTCATTGTCTGCTGGCGCTGTACACTTTTTCTAAGTGTTGCAATATCTCATGAAGGAAATACTGGACAATCAAATTAATGACTTTCCAGGCTTCAGGATGCCTTTCTACACTATATAAAGGTGGAAATTTACATTGGAAACGTTTGGTTTAGCTGTTATAAAAGTTTGGTTTTTTAGTGCTGTAAATGCATTTTCAGCTCGCGCTGTACACATTTGCTATGAGAGGCATTATCTCATAAGGGAAATATTGGACAATCAAATTAATGACTGCCCAGGCTTCAGGATGTCTTTTTACACTATATAAAGGTGGACATTTACATTGGAAACGTTTAGTTCAGCTGTTAATGAAGTTTCGTTTTTTTAGTGCTGAAAATTCATTGTCTGCTGGCGCTGTACACTTTTTCTAAGTGTTGCAATATCTCATGAAGGAAATACTGGACAATCAAATTAATGACTTTCCAGGCTTCAGGATGCCTTTCTACACTATATAAAGGTGGAAATTTACATTGGAAACGTTTGGTTTAGCTGTTATAAAAGTTTGGGTTTTTAGTGCTGTAAATGCATTTTCAGCTCGCGCTGTACACATTTGCTATGAGAGGCATTATCTCATAAGGGAAATATTGGACAATCAAATTAATGACTGCCCAGGCTTCAGGATGTCTTTTTACACTATATAAAGGTGGAAATTTACATCGGAAACGTTTAGTTTAGCTGTTATAAAAGTTTGTTTTTTTAGTGCTGTAAATGCATTTTCAGCTCGCGCTGTACACATTTGCTATGAGAGGCATTATCTCATAAGGGAAATATTGGACAATCAAATTAATGACTGCCCAGGCTTCAGGATGTCTTTTTACACTATATAAAGGTGGAAATTTACATTGGAAACGTTTAGTTTAGCTGTTATAAAAGTTTGTTTTTTTAGTGCTGAAAATGCATTTTCAGCTCGCACTGTACACATTTGCTATGTGAGGCATTATCTCATAAGGGAAATACTGGACAATCATATTAATGACTTCCCAGGCTTCAGGATGCCTTTTTACACTCTATAAATGTGGAAATTTACATTGGAAACGTTTGGTTTAGCTGTTAATGAAGTTTCGTTTTTTTAGTGCTGAAAATTCATTGTCTGCTGGCGCTGTACACTTTTTCTAAGTGTTGCAATATCTCATGAAGGAAATACTGGACAATCAAATTAATGACTTTCCAGGCTTCAGGATGCCTTTCTACACTATATAAAGGTGGAAATTTACATTGGAAACGTTTGGTTTAGCTGTTATAAAAGTTTGGTATTAGTGCTGTAAATGCATTTTCAGCTCGCGCTGTACACATTTGCTATGAGAGGCATTATCTCATAAGGGAAATATTGGACAATCAAATTAATGACTGCCCAGGCTTCAGGATGCCTTTTTACACTCTATAAATGTGGAAATTTACATTGGAAACGTTTGGTTTAGCTGTTAATGAAGTTTCGTTTTTTTAGTGCTGAAAATTCATTGTCTGCTGGCGCTGTACACTTTTTCTAAGTGTTGCAATATCTCATGAAGGAAATACTGGACAATCAAATTAATGACTTTCCAGGCTTCAGGATGCCTTTCTACACTATATAAAGGTAGAAATTTACATTGGAAACGTTTGGTTTAGCTGTTATAAAAGTTTGGTTTTTTAGTGCTGTAAATGCAATATCAGCTCGCGCTGTACACATTTGCTATGAGAGGCATTATCTCATAAGGGAAATATTGGACAATCAAATTAATGACTGCGCAGGCTTCAGGATGTCTTTTTACACTATATAAAGGTGGAAATTTACATTGGAAACGTTTGGTTTAGCTGTTATAAAAGTTTGTTTTTTTAGTGCTGTAAATGCATTTTCAGCTCGCGCTGTACACATTTGCTATGAGAGGCATTATCTCATAAGGGAAATATTGGACAATCAAATTAATGGCTGCCCGGGCTTCAGGATGTCTTTTTACACTATATAAAGGTGGAAATTTACATTGGAAACGTTTAGTTTAGCTGTTAATGAAGTTTCGTTTTTTTAGTGCTGAAAATTCATTGTCTGCTGGCGCTGTACACTTTTTCTAAATGTTGCAATATTTCATGAAGGAAATACTGGACAATCAAATTAATGACTTTCCAGGCTTCAGGATGCCTTTCTACACTATATAAAGGTGGAAATTTACATTGGAAACGTTTGGTTTAGCTGTTATAAAAGTTTGTTTTTTTAGTGCTGTAAATGCATTTTCAGCTCGCACTGTACACATTTGCTATGAGAGGCATTATCTCATAAGGGAAATATTGGACAATCAAATTAATGACTGCCCAGGCTTCAGGATGTCTTTTTACACTATATAAAGGTGGAAATTTACATTGGAAACGTTTACTTTAGCTGTTAATGAAGTTTCGTTTATTTAGTGCTGAAAATTCATTGTCTGCTGGCGCTGTACACTTTTTCTAAGAGTTGCAATATCTCATGAAGGAAATACTGGACAATCAAATTAATGACTTTCCAGGCTTCAGGATGCCTTTCTACACTATATAAAGGTGGAAATTTACATTGGAAACGTTTGGTTTAGCTGTTATAAAAGTTTGTTTTTTTAGTGCTGTAAATGCATTTTCAGCTCGCACTGTACACATTTGCTATGTGAGGCATTATCTCATAAGGGAAATACTGGACAATCAAATTAATGACTTCCCAGGCTTCAGGATGCCTTTTTACACTCTATAAATGTGGAAATTTACATTGGAAACGTTTGGTTTAGCTGTTAATGAAGTTTCGTTTTTTTAGTGCTGAAAATTCATTGTCTGCTGGCGCTGTACACTTTTTCTAAGTGTTGCAATATCTCATGAAGGAAATACTGGACAATCAAATTAATGACTTTCCAGGCTTCAGGATGCCTTTCTACACTATATAAAGGTGGAAATTTATATTGGAAACGTTTGGTTTAGCTGTTATAAAAGTTTGGTTTTTTAGTGCTGTAAATGCATTTTCAGCTCGCGCTGTACACATTTGCTATGAGAGGCATTATCTCATAAGGGAAATATTGGACAATCAAATTAATGACTGCCCAGGCTTCAGGATGTCTTTTTACACTATATAAAGGTGGAAATTTACATTGGAAACGTTTGGTTTAGCTGTTATAAAAGTTTGTTTTTTTAGTGCTGTAAATGCATTTTCAGCTCGCACTGTACACATTTGCTATGAGAGGCATTATCTCATAAGGGAAATATTGGACAATCAAATTAATGACTGCCCAGGCTTCAGGATGTCTTTTTACACTATATAAAGGTGGAAATTTACATTGGAAACGTTTACTTTAGCTGTTAATGAAGTTTCGTTCATTTAGTGCTGAAAATTCATTGTCTGCTGGCGCTGTACACTTTTTCTAAGTGTTGCAATATCTCATGAAGGAAATACTGGACAATCAAATTAATGACTTTCCAGGCTTCAGGATGCCTTTCTACACTATATAAAGGTGGAAATTTACATTGGAAACGTTTGGTTTAGCTGTTATAAAAGTTTGTTTTTTTAGTGCTGTAAATGCATTTTCAGCTCGCACTGTACACATTTGCTATGTGAGGCATTATCTCATAAGGGAAATACTGGACAATCAAATTAATGACTTCCCAGGCTTCAGGATGCCTTTTTACACTCTATAAATGTGGAAATTTACATTGGAAACGTTTGGTTTAGCTGTTAATGAAGTTTCGTTTTTTTAGTGCTGAAAATTCATTGTCTGCTGGCGCTGTACACTTTTTCTAAGTGTTGCAATATCTCATGAAGGAAATACTGGACAATCAAATTAATGACTTTCCAGGCTTCAGGATGCCTTTCTACACTATATAAACGTGGAAATTTACATTGGAAACGTTTGGTTTAGCTGTTATAAAAGTTTGGTTTTTTAGTGCTGTAAATGCATTTTCAGCTCGCACTGTCCACATTTGCTATGTGAGGCATTATCTCATAAGGGAAATACTGGACAATCAAATTAATGACTGCCCAGGCTTCAGGATGTCTTTTTACACTATATAAAGGTGGAAATTTACATTGGAAACGTTTGGTTTAGCTGTTATAAAAGTTTGTTTTTTTAGTGCTGTAAATGCATTTTCAGCTCGCGCTGTACACATTTGCTATGAGAGGCATTATCTCATAAGGGAAATATTGGACAATCAAATTAATGACTGCCCAGGCTTCAGGATGTCTTTTTACACTATATAAAGGTGGAAATTTACATTGGAAACGTTTACTTTAGCTGTTAATGAAGTTTCGTTTATTTAGTGCTGAAAATTCATTGTCTGCTGGCGCTGTACACTTTTTCTAAGTGTTGCAATATCTCATGAAGGAAATACTGGACAATCAAATTAATGACTTTCCAGGCTTCAGGATGCCTTTCTACACTATATAAAGGTGGAAATTTACATTGGAAACGTTTGGTTTAGCTGTTATAAAAGTTTGTTTTTTTAGTGCTGTAAATGCATTTTCAGCTCGCACTGTACACATTTGCTATGTGAGGCATTATCTCATAAGGGAAATACTGGACAATCAAATTAATGACTTCCCAGGCTTCAGGATGCCTTTTTACACTCTATAAATGTGGAAATTTACATTGGAAACGTTTGGTTTAGCTGTTAATGAAGTTTCGTTTTTTTAGTGCTGAAAATTCATTGTCTGCTGGCGCTGTACACTTTTTCTAAGTGTTGCAATATCTCATGAAGGAAATACTGGACAATCAAATTAATGACTTTCCAGGCTTCAGGATGCCTTTCTACACTATATAAAGGTGGAAATTTATATTGGAAACGTTTGGTTTAGCTGTTATAAAAGTTTGGTTTTTTAGTGCTGTAAATGCATTTTCAGCTCGCGCTGTACACATTTGCTATGAGAGGCATTATCTCATAAGGGAAATATTGGACAATCAAATTAATGACTGCCCAGGCTTCAGGATGTCTTTTTACACTATATAAAGGTGGAAATTTACATTGGAAACGTTTGGTTTAGCTGTTATAAAAGTTTGTTTTTTTAGTGCTGTAAATGCATTTTCAGCTCGCACTGTACACATTTGCTATGAGAGGCATTATCTCATAAGGGAAATATTGGACAATCAAATTAATGACTGCCCAGGCTTCAGGATGTCTTTTTACACTATATAAAGGTGGAAATTTACATTGGAAACGTTTACTTTAGCTGTTAATGAAGTTTCGTTTATTTAGTGCTGAAAATTCATTGTCTGCTGGCGCTGTACACTTTTTCTAAGTGTTGCAATATCTCATGAAGGAAATACTGGACAATCAAATTAATGACTTTCCAGGCTTCAGGATGCCTTTCTACACTATATAAAGGTGGAAATTTACATTGGAAACGTTTGGTTTAGCTGTTATAAAAGTTTGTTTTTTTAGTGCTGTAAATGCATTTTCAGCTCGCACTGTACACATTTGCTATGTGAGGCATTATCTCATAAGGGAAATACTGGACAATCAAATTAATGACTTCCCAGGCTTCAGGATGCCTTTTTACACTCTATAAATGTGGAAATTTACATTGGAAACGTTTGGTTTAGCTGTTAATGAAGTTTCGTTTTTTTAGTGCTGAAAATTCATTGTCTGCTGGCGCTGTACACTTTTTCTAAGTGTTGCAATATCTCATGAAGGAAATACTGGACAATCAAATTAATGACTTTCCAGGCTTCAGGATGCCTTTCTACACTATATAAAGGTGGAAATTTACATTGGAAACGTTTGGTTTAGCTGTTATAAAAGTTTGGTTTTTTAGTGCTGTAAATGCATTTTCAGCTCGCGCTGTACACATTTGCTATGAGAGGCATTATCTCATAAGGGAAATATTGGACAATCAAATTAATGACTGCCCAGGCTTCAGGATGTCTTTTTACACTATATAAAGGTGGAAATTTACATTGGAAACATTTGGTTTAGCTGTTATAAAAGTTTGTTTTTTTAGTGCTGTAAATGCATTTTCAGCTCGCACTGTACACATTTGCTATGAGAGGCATTATCTCATAAGGGAAATATTGGACAATCAAATTAATGACTGCCCAGGCTTCAGGATGTCTTTTTACACTATATAAGGGTGGAAATTTACATTGGAAACGTTTAGTTTAGCTGTTAATGAAGTTTCGTTTTTTTAGTGCTGAAAATTCATTGTCTGCTGGCGCTGTACACATTTGCTATGTGAGGCATTATCTCATAAGGGAAATACTGGACAATCAAATTAATGACTGCCCAGGCTTCAGGATGTCTTTTTACACTATATAAAGGTGGAAATTTACATTGGAAACGTTTGGTTTAGCTGTTATAAAAGTTTGGTTTTTTAGTGCTGAAAATGCATTTTCAGCTCGCACTGTACACATTTGCTATGTGAGGCATTATCTCATAAGGGAAATACTGGACAATCAAATTAATGACTGCCCAGGCTTCAGGATGCCTTTTTACACTCTATAAATGTGGAAATTTACATTGGAAACGTTTGGTTTAGCTGTTAATGAAGTTTCGTTTTTTTAGTGCTGAAAATTCATTGTCTGCTGGCGCTGTACACTTTTTCTAAGTGTTGCAATATCTCATGAAGGAAATACTGGACAATCAAATTAATGACTTTCCAGGCTTCAGGATGCCTTTCTACACTATATAAAGGTGGAAATTTACATTGGAAACGTTTGGTTTAGCTGTTATAAAAGTTTGGTTTTTTAGTGCTGTAAATGCATTTTCAGCTCGCGCTGTACACATTTGCTATGAGAGGCATTATCTCATAAGGGAAATATTGGACAATCAAATTAATGACTGCCCAGGCTTCAGGATGTCTTTTTACACTATATAAAGGTGGAAATTTACATTGGAAACGTTTGGTTTAGCTGTTATAAAAGTTTGTTTTTTTAGTGCTGTAAATGCATTTTCAGCTCGCACTGTACACATTTGCTATGAGAGGCATTATCTCATAAGGGAAATATTGGACAATCAAATTAATGACTGCCCAGGCTTCAGGATGTCTTTTTACACTATATAAAGGTGGAAATTTACATTGGAAACGTTTGGTTTAGCTGTTATAAAAGTTTGGTTTTTTTAGTGCTGAAAATGCATTTTCAGCTCGCACTGTCCACATTTGCTATGTGAGGCATTATCTCATAAGGGAAATACTGGACAATCAAATTAATGACTGCCCAGGCTTCAGGATGTCTTTTTACACTATATAAAGGTGGAAATTTACATTGGAAACGTTTGGTTTAGCTGTTATAAAAGTTTGTTTTTTTAGTGCTGTAAATGCATTTTCAGCTCGCGCTGTACACATTTGCTATGAGAGGCATTATCTCATAAGGGAAATATTGGACAATCAAATTAATGACTGCCCAGGCTTCAGGATGTCTTTTTACACTATATAAAGGTGGAAATTTACATTGGAAACGTTTACTTTAGCTGTTAATGAAGTTTCGTTTATTTAGTGCTGAAAATTCATTGTCTGCTGGCGCTGTACACTTTTTCTAAGTGTTGCAATATCTCATGAAGGAAATACTGGACAATCAAATTAATGACTTTCCAGGCTTCAGGATGCCTTTCTACACTATATAAAGGTGGAAATTTACATTGGAAACGTTTGGTTTAGCTGTTATAAAAGTTTGTTTTTTTAGTGCTGTAAATGCATTTTCAGCTCGCACTGTACACATTTGCTATGTGAGGCATTATCTCATAAGGGAAATACTGGACAATCAAATTAATGACTTCCCAGGCTTCAGGATGCCTTTTTACACTCTATAAATGTGGAAATTTACATTGGAAACGTTTGGTTTAGCTGTTAATGAAGTTTCGTTTTTTTAGTGCTGAAAATTCATTGTCTGCTGGCGCTGTACACTTTTTCTAAGTGTTGCAATATCTCATGAAGGAAATACTGGACAATCAAATTAATGACTTTCCAGGCTTCAGGATGCCTTTCTACACTATATAAAGGTGGAAATTTATATTGGAAACGTTTGGTTTAGCTGTTATAAAAGTTTGGTTTTTTAGTGCTGTAAATGCATTTTCAGCTCGCGCTGTACACATTTGCTATGAGAGGCATTATCTCATAAGGGAAATATTGGACAATCAAATTAATGACTGCCCAGGCTTCAGGATGTCTTTTTACACTATATAAAGGTGGAAATTTACATTGGAAACGTTTGGTTTAGCTGTTATAAAAGTTTGTTTTTTTAGTGCTGTAAATGCATTTTCAGCTCGCACTGTACACATTTGCTATGAGAGGCATTATCTCATAAGGGAAATATTGGACAATCAAATTAATGACTGCCCAGGCTTCAGGATGTCTTTTTACACTATATAAAGGTGGAAATTTACATTGGAAACGTTTACTTTAGCTGTTAATGAAGTTTCGTTTATTTAGTGCTGAAAATTCATTGTCTGCTGGCGCTGTACACTTTTTCTAAGTGTTGCAATATCTCATGAAGGAAATACTGGACAATCAAATTAATGACTTTCCAGGCTTCAGGATGCCTTTCTACACTATATAAAGGTGGAAATTTACATTGGAAACGTTTGGTTTAGCTGTTATAAAAGTTTGTTTTTTTAGTGCTGTAAATGCATTTTCAGCTCGCACTGTACACATTTGCTATGTGAGGCATTATCTCATAAGGGAAATACTGGACAATCAAATTAATGACTTCCCAGGCTTCAGGATGCCTTTTTACACTCTATAAATGTGGAAATTTACATTGGAAACGTTTGGTTTAGCTGTTAATGAAGTTTCGTTTTTTTAGTGCTGAAAATTCATTGTCTGCTGGCGCTGTACACTTTTTCTAAGTGTTGCAATATCTCATGAAGGAAATACTGGACAATCAAATTAATGACTTTCCAGGCTTCAGGATGCCTTTCTACACTATATAAAGGTGGAAATTTACATTGGAAACGTTTGGTTTAGCTGTTATAAAAGTTTGGTTTTTTAGTGCTGTAAATGCATTTTCAGCTCGCGCTGTACACATTTGCTATGAGAGGCATTATCTCATAAGGGAAATATTGGACAATCAAATTAATGACTGCCCAGGCTTCAGGATGTCTTTTTACACTATATAAAGGTGGAAATTTACATTGGAAACATTTGGTTTAGCTGTTATAAAAGTTTGTTTTTTTAGTGCTGTAAATGCATTTTCAGCTCGCACTGTACACATTTGCTATGAGAGGCATTATCTCATAAGGGAAATATTGGACAATCAAATTAATGACTGCCCAGGCTTCAGGATGTCTTTTTACACTATATAAGGGTGGAAATTTACATTGGAAACGTTTAGTTTAGCTGTTAATGAAGTTTCGTTTTTTTAGTGCTGAAAATTCATTGTCTGCTGGCGCTGTACACATTTGCTATGTGAGGCATTATCTCATAAGGGAAATACTGGACAATCAAATTAATGACTGCCCAGGCTTCAGGATGTCTTTTTACACTATATAAAGGTGGAAATTTACATTGGAAACGTTTGGTTTAGCTGTTATAAAAGTTTGGTTTTTTAGTGCTGAAAATGCATTTTCAGCTCGCACTGTACACATTTGCTATGTGAGGCATTATCTCATAAGGGAAATACTGGACAATCAAATTAATGACTGCCCAGGCTTCAGGATGCCTTTTTACACTCTATAAATGTGGAAATTTACATTGGAAACGTTTGGTTTAGCTGTTAATGAAGTTTCGTTTTTTTAGTGCTGAAAATTCATTGTCTGCTGGCGCTGTACACTTTTTCTAAGTGTTGCAATATCTCATGAAGGAAATACTGGACAATCAAATTAATGACTTTCCAGGCTTCAGGATGCCTTTCTACACTATATAAAGGTGGAAATTTACAATTGAAACGTTTGGTTTAGCTGTTATAAAAGTTTGGTTTTTTAGTGCTGTAAATGCATTTTCAGCTCGCGCTGTACACATTTGCTATGAGAGGCATTATCTCATAAGGGAAATATTGGACAATCAAATTAATGACTGCCCAGGCTTCAGGATGTCTTTTTACACTATATAAAGGTGGAAATTTACATTGGAAACGTTTGGTTTAGCTGTTATAAAAGTTTGGTTTTTTAGTGCTGAAAATGCATTTTCAGCTCGCACTGTACACATTTGCTATGTGAGGCATTATCTCATAAGGGAAATACTGGACAATCAAATTAATGACTTCCCAGGCTTCAGGATGTCTTTTTACACTCTATAAATGTGGAAATTTACATTGGAAACGTTTGGTTTAGCTGTTAATGAAGTTTCGTTTTTTTAGTGCTGAAAATTCATTGTCTGCTGGCGCTGTACACTTTTTCTAAGTGTTGCAATATCTCATGAAGGAAATACTGGACAATCAAATTAATGAATTTCCAGGCTTCAGGATGCCTTTCTACACTATATAAAGGTGGAAATTTACATTGGAAACGTTTGGTTTAGCTGTTAATGAAGTTTCGTTTTTTTTAGTGCTGAAAATTCATTGTCTGCTGGCGCTGTACACTTTTTCTAAGTGTTGCAATATCTCATGAAGGAAATACTGGACAATCAAATTAATGACTTTCCAGGCTCCAGGATGCCTTTCTACACTATATAAAGGTGGAAATTTACATTGGAAACGTTTGGTTTAGCTGTTATAAAAGTTTGGTTTTTTAGTGCTGTAAATGCATTTTCAGCTCGCGCTGTACACATTTGCTATGAGAGGCATTATCTCATAAGGGAAATATTGGACAATCAAATTAATGACTGCCCAGGCTTCAGGATGTCTTTTTACACTATATAAAGGTGGACATTTACATTGGAAACGTTTAGTTCAGCTGTTAATGAAGTTTCGTTTTTTTAGTGCTGAAAATTCATTGTCTGCTGGCGCTGTACACTTTTTCTAAGTGTTGCAATATCTCATGAAGGAAATACTGGACAATCAAATTAATGACTTTCCAGGCTTCAGGATGCCTTTCTACACTATATAAAGGTGGAAATTTACATTGGAAACGTTTGGTTTAGCTGTTATAAAAGTTTGGTATTAGTGCTGTAAATGCATTTTCAGCTCGCGCTGTACACATTTGCTATGAGAGGCATTATCTCATAAGGGAAATATTGGACAATCAAATTAATGACTGCCCAGGCTTCAGGATGCCTTTTTACACTCTATAAATGTGGAAATTTACATTGGAAACGTTTGGTTTAGCTGTTAATGAAGTTTCGTTTTTTTAGTGCTGAAAATTCATTGTCTGCTGGCGCTGTACACTTTTTCTAAGTGTTGCAATATCTCATGAAGGAAATACTGGACAATCAAATTAATGACTTTCCAGGCTTCAGGATGCCTTTCTACACTATATAAAGGTAGAAATTTACATTGGAAACGTTTGGTTTAGCTGTTATAAAAGTTTGGTTTTTTAGTGCTGTAAATGCAATATCAGCTCGCGCTGTACACATTTGCTATGAGAGGCATTATCTCATAAGGGAAATATTGGACAATCAAATTAATGACTGCGCAGGCTTCAGGATGTCTTTTTACACTATATAAAGGTGGAAATTTACATTGGAAACGTTTGGTTTAGCTGTTATAAAAGTTTGGTTTTTTAGTGCTGTAAATGCATTTTCAGCTCGCGCTGTACACATTTGCTATGAGAGGCATTATCTCATAAGGGAAATATTGGACAATCAAATTAATGGCTGCCCGGGCTTCAGGATGTCTTTTTACACTATATAAAGGTGGAAATTTACATTGGAAACGTTTAGTTTAGCTGTTAATGAAGTTTCGTTTTTTTAGTGCTGAAAATTCATTGTCTGCTGGCGCTGTACACTTTTTCTAAATGTTGCAATATCTCATGAAGGAAATACTGGACAATCAAATTAATGACTTTCCAGGCTTCAGGATGCCTTTCTACACTATATAAAGGTGGAAATTTACATTGGAAACGTTTGGTTTAGCTGTTATAAAGTTTGGTTTTTTAGTGCTGTAAATGCATTTTCAGCTCGCGCTGTACACATTTGCTATGAGAGGCATTATCTCAGAAGGGAAATATTGGACAATCAAATTAATGACTGCCCAGGCTTCAGGATGTCTTTTTACACTATATAAAGGTGGAAATTTACATTGGAAACGTTTGGTTTAGCTGTTATAAAAGTTTGGTTTTTTTAGTGCTGAAAATGCATTTTCAGCTCGCACTGTACACATTTGCTATGTGAGGCATTATCTCATAAGGGAAATACTGGACAATCAAATTAATGACTGCCCAGGCTTCAGGATGTCTTTTTACACTATATAAAGGTGGAAATTTACATTGGAAACGTTTGGTTTAGCTGTTAATGAAGTTTCGTTTTTTTAGTGCTGAAAATTCATTGTCTGCTGGCGCTGTACACTTTTTCTAAGTGTTGCAATATCTCATGAAGGAAATACTGGACAATCAAATTAATGACTTTCCAGGCTTCAGGATGCCTTTCTACACTATATAAAGGTGGAAATGTACATTGGAAACGTTTGGTTTAGCTGTTATAAAAGTTTGGTTTTTTAGTGCTGTAAATGCATTTTCAGCTCGCGCTGTACACATTTGCTATGAGAGGCATTATCTCAGAAGGGAAATATTGGACAATCAAATTAATGACTTCCCAGGCTTCAGGATGCCTTTTTACACTCTATAAATGTGGAAATTTACATTGGAAACGTTTGGTTTAGCTGTTAATGAAGTTTCGTTTTTTTAGTGCTGAAAATTCATTGTCTGCTGGCGCTGTACACTTTTTCTAAGTGTTGCAATATCTCATGAAGGAAATACTGGACAATCAAATTAATGACTTTCCTGGCTTCAGGATGCCTTTCTACACTATATAAAGGTGGAAATTTACATTGGAAACGTTTGGTTTAGCTGTTATAAAAGTTTGGTTTTTTAGTGCTGTAAATGCATTTTCAGCTCGCGCTGTACACATTTGCTATGAGAGGCATTATCTCATAAGGGAAATATTGGACAATCAAATTAATGACTGCCCAGGCTTCAGGATGTCTTTTTACACTATATAAAGGTGGAAATTTACATTGGAAACGTTTGGTTTAGCTGTTATAAAAGTTTGGTTTTTTAGTGCTGTAAATGCATTTTCAGCTCGCGCTGTACACATTTGCTATGAGAGGCATTATCTCATAAGGGAAATATTGGACAATCAAATTAATGGCTGCCCAGGCTTCATTTTTACACTATATAAAGGTGGAAATTTACATTGGAAACGTTTAGTTTAGCTGTTAATGAAGTTTCGTTTTTTTAGTGCTGAAAATTCATTGTCTGCTGGCGCTGTACACTTTTTCTAAGTGTTGCAATATCTCATGAAGGAAATACTGGACAATCAAATTAATGACTTTCCAGGCTTCAGGATGCCTTTCTACACTATATAAAGGTGGAAATTTACATTGGAAACGTTTAGTTTAGCTGTTATAAAAGTTTGTTTTTTTAGTGCTGTAAATGCATTTTCAGCTCGCGCTGTACACATTTGCTATGAGAGGCATTATCTCATAAGGGAAATATTGGACAATCAAATTAATGACTGCCCAGGCTTAAGGATGTCTTTTTACACTATATAAGGGTGGAAATTTACATTGGAAACGTTTAGTTTAGCTGTTAATGAAGTTTCGTTTTTTTTAGTGCTGAAAATTCATTGTCTGCTGGCGCTGTACACTTTTTCTAAGTGTTGCAATATCTCATGAAGGAAATACTGGACAATCAAATTAATGACTTTCCAGGCTTCAGGATGCCTTTCTACACTATATAAATGTGGAAATGTACATTGGAAACGTTTGGTTTAGCTGTTATAAAAGTTTGGTTTTTTAGTGCTGTAAATGCATTTTCAGCTCGCGCTGTACACATTTGCTATGAGAGGCATTATCTCAGAAGGGAAATATTGGACAATCAAATTAATGACTGCCCAGGCTTCAGGATGTCTTTTTACACTATATAAAGGTGGAAAATTACATTGGAAACGTTTGGTTTAGCTGTTATAAAAGTTTGTTTTTTTTAGTGCTGAAAATGCATTTTCAGCTCGCACTGTACACATTTGCTGTGTGAGGCATTATCTCATAAGGGAAATACTGGACAATCAAATTAATGACTGCCCAGGCTTCAGGATGTCTTTTTACACTATATAAAGGTGGAAATTTACATTGGAAACGTTTGGTTTAGCTGTTATAAAAGTTTGGTTTTTTAGTGCTGAAAATGCATTTTCAGCTCGCACTGTACACATTTGCTATGTGAGGCATTATCTCATAAGGGAAATACTGGACAATCAAATTAATGACTTCCCAGGCTTCAGGATGCCTTTTTACACTCTATAAATGTGGAAATTTACATTGGAAACGTTTGGTTTAGCTGTTAATGAAGTTTCGTTTTTTTAGTGCTGAAAATTCATTGTCTGCTGGCGCTGCACACTTTTTCTAAGTGTTGCAATATCTCATGAAGGAAATACTGGACAATCAAATTAATGACTTTCCAGGCTTCAGGATGCCTTTCTACACTATATAAAGGTGGAAATTTACATTGGAAACGTTTGGTTTAGCTGTTATAAAAGTTTGGTTTTTTAGTGCTGTAAATGCATTTTCAGCTCGCGCTGTACACATTTGCTATGAGAGGCATTATCTCAAGGGAAATATTGGACAATCAAATTAATGACTGCCCAGGCTTCAGGATGTCTTTTTACACTATATAAGGGTGGAAATTTACATTGGAAACGTTTAGTTTAGCTGTTAATGAAGTTTCGTTTTTTTAGTGCTGAAAATTCATTGTCTGCTGGCGCTGTACACTTTTTCTAAGTGTTGCAATATCTCATGAAGGAAATACTGGACAATCAAATTAATGACTTTCCAGGCTTCAGGATGCCTTTCTACACTATATAAAGGTGGAAATGTACATTGGAAACGTTTGGTTTAGCTGTTATAAAAGTTTGGTTTTTTAGTGCTGTAAATGCATTTTCAGCTCGCGCTGTACACATTTGCTATGAGAGGCATTATCTCAGAAGGGAAATATTGGACAATCAAATTAATGACTGCCCAGGCTTCAGGATGTCTTTTTACACTATATAAAGGTGGAAATTTACATTGGAAACGTTTGGTTTAGCTGTTATAAAAGTTTGGTTTTTTTAGTGCTGAAAATGCATTTTCAGCTCGCACTGTACACTTTTGCTGTGTGAGGCATTATCTCATAATGGAAATACTGGACAATCAAATTAATGACTGCCCAGGCTTCAGGATGTCTTTTTACACTATATAAAGGTGGAAATTTACATTGGAAACGTTTGGTTTAGCTGTTATAAAAGTTTGGTTTTTTAGTGCTGAAAATGCATTTTCAGCTCGCACTGTACACATTTGCTATGTGAGGCATTATCTCATAAGGGAAATACTGGACAATCAAATTAATGACTTCCCAGGCTTCAGGATGCCTTTTTACACTCTATAAATGTGGAAATTTTCATTGGAAACGTTTGGTTTAGCTGTTAATGAAGTTTCGTTTTTTTAGTGCTGAAAATTCATTGTCTGCTGGCGCTGTACACTTTTTCTAAGTGTTGCAATATCTCATGAAGGAAATACTGGACAATCAAATTAATGACTTTCCAGGCTTCAGGATGCCTTTCTACACTATATAAAGGTGGAAATTTACATTGGAAACGTTTGGTTTAGCTGTTATAAAAGTTTGGTTTTTTAGTGCTGTAAATGCATTTTCAGCTCGCGCTGTACACATTTGCTATGAGAAGCATTATCTCATAAGGGAAATATTGGACAATCAAATTAATGACTGCCCAGGCTTCAGGATGTCTTTTTACACTATATAAGGGTGGAAATTTACATTGGAAACGTTTAGTTTAGCTGTTAATGAAGTTTCGTTTTTTTAGTGCTGAAAATTCATTGTCTGCTGGCGCTGTACACTTTTTCTAAGTGTTGCAATATCTCATGAAGGAAATACTGGACAATCAAATTAATGACTTTCCAGGCTTCAGGATGCCTTTCTACACTATATAAAGGTGGAAATGTACATTGGAAACGTTTGGTTTAGCTGTTATAAAAGTTTGGTTTTTTAGTGCTGTAAATGCATTTTCAGCTCGCGCTGTACACATTTGCTATGAGAGGCATTATCTCAGAAGGGAAATATTGGACAATCAAATTAATGACTGCCCAGGCTTCAGGATGTCTTTTTACACTATATAAAGGTGGAAATTTACATTGGAAACGTTTGGTTTAGCTGTTATAAAAGTTTGGTTTTTTTAGTGCTGAAAATGCATTTTCAGCTCGCACTGTACACATTTGCTATGTGAGGCATTATCTCATAAGGGAAATACTGGACAATCAAATTAATGACTGCCCAGGCTTCAGGATGTCTTTTTACACTATATAAAGGTGGAAATTTACATTGGAAACGTTTGGTTTAGCTGTTAATGAAGTTTCGTTTTTTTAGTGCTGAAAATTCATTGTCTGCTGGCGCTGTACACTTTTTCTAAGTGTTGCAATATCTCATGAAGGAAATACTGGACAATCAAATTAATGACTTTCCAGGCTTCAGGATGCCTTTCTACACTATATAAAGGTGGAAATGTACATTGGAAACGTTTGGTTTAGCTGTTATAAAAGTTTGGTTTTTTAGTGCTGTAAATGCATTTTCAGCTCGCGCTGTACACATTTGCTATGAGAGGCATTATCTCAGAAGGGAAATATTGGACAATCAAATTAATGACTGCCCAGGCTTCAGGATGTCTTTTTACACTATATAAAGGTGGAAATTTACATTGGAAACGTTTGGTTTAGCTGTTATAAAAGTTTGGTTTTTTTAGTGCTGAAAATGCATTTTCAGCTCGCACTGTACACATTTGCTATGTGAGGCATTATCTCATAAGGGAAATACTGGACAATCAAATTAATGACTGCCCAGGCTTCAGGATGTCTTTTTACACTATATAAAGGTGGAAATTTACATTGGAAACGTTTGGTTTAGCTGTTATAAAAGTTTGGTTTTTTAGTGCTGAAAATGCATTTTCAGCTCGCACTGTACACATTTGCTATGTGAGGCATTATCTCATAAGGGAAATACTGGACAATCAAATTAATGACTTCCCAGGCTTCAGGATGCCTTTTTACACTCTATAAATGTGGAAATTTACATTGGAAACGTTTGGTTTAGCTGTTAATGAAGTTTCGTTTTTTTAGTGCTGAAAATTCATTGTCTGCTGGCGCTGTACACTTTTTCTAAGTGTTGCAATATCTCATGAAGGAAATACTGGACAATCAAATTAATGACTTTCCAGGCTTCAAGATGCCTTTCTACACTATATAAAGGTGGAAATTTACATTGGAAACGTTTGGTTTAGCTGTTATAAAAGTTTGGTTTTTTAGTGCTGAAAATGCATTTTCAGCTCGCGCTGTACACATTTGCTATGAGAGGCATTATCTCATAAGGGAAATATTGGACAATCAAATTAATGACTGCCCAGGCTTCAGGATGTCTTTTTACACTATATAAGGGTGGAAATTTACATTGGAAACGTTTAGTTTAGCTGTTAATTAAGTTTCGTTTTTTTAGTGCTGAAAATTCATTGTCTGCTGGCGCTGTACACTTTTTCTAAGTGTTGCAATATCTCATGAAGGAAATACTGGACAATCAAATTAATGACTTTCCAGGCTTCAGGATGCCTTCTACACTATATAAAGGTGGAAATGTACATTGGAAACGTTTGGTTTAGCTGTTATAAAAGTTTGGTTTTTTAGTGCTGTAAATGCATTTTCAGCTCGCGCTGTACACATTTGCTATGAGAGGCATTATCTCAGAAGGGAAATATTGGACAATCAAATTAATGACTGCCCAGGCTTCAGGATGTCTTTTTACACTATATAAAGGTGGAAATTTACATTGGAAACGTTTGGTTTAGCTGTTATAAAAGTTTGGTTTTTTTAGTGCTGAAAATGCATTTTCAGCTCGCACTGTACACATTTGCTGTGTGAGGCATTATCTCATAAGGGAAATACTGGACAATCAAATTAATGACTGCCCAGGCTTCAGGATGTCTTTTTACACTATATAAAGGTGGAAATTTACATTGGAAACGTTTGGTTTAGCTGTTATAAAAGTTTGGTTTTTTAGTGCTGAAAATGCATTTTCAGCTCGCACTGTACACATTTGCTATGTGAGGCATTATCTCATAAGGGAAATACTGGACAATCAAATTAATGACTTCCCAGGCTTCAGGATGCCTTTTTACACTCTATAAATGTGGAAATTTACATTGGAAACGTTTGGTTTAGCTGTTAATGAAGTTTCGTTTTTTTAGTGCTGAAAATTCATTGTCTGCTGGCGCTGTACACTTTTTCTAAGTGTTGCAATATCTCATGAAGGAAATACTGGACAATCAAATTAATGACTTTCCAGGCTTCAGGATGCCTTTCTACACTATATAAAGGTGGAAATTTACATTGGAAACGTTTGGTTTAGCTGTTATAAAAGTTTGGTTTTTTAGTGCTGTAAATGCATTTTCAGCTCGCGCTGTACACATTTGCTATGAGAGGCATTATCTCATAAGGGAAATATTGGACAATCAAATTAATGACTGCCCAGGCTTCAGGATGTCTTTTTACACTATATAAGGGTGGAAATTTACATTGGAAACGTTTAGTTTAGCTGTTAATGAAGTTTCGTTTTTTTAGTGCTGAAAATTCATTGTCTGCTGGCGCTGTACACTTTTTCTAAGTGTTGCAATATCTCATGAAGGAAATACTGGACAATCAAATTAATGACTTTCCAGGCTTCAGGATGCCTTTCTACACTATATAAAGGTGGAAATGTACATTGGAAACGTTTGGTTTAGCTGTTATAAAAGTTTGTTTTTTTAGTGCTGTAAATGCATTTTCAGCTCGCGCTGTACACATTTGCTATGAGAGGCATTATCTCAGAAGGGAAATATTGGACAATCAAATTAATGACTGCCCAGGCTTCAGGATGTCTTTTTACACTATATAAAGGTGGAAATTTACATTGGAAACGTTTGGTTTAGCTGTTATAAAAGTTTGTTTTTTTTAGTGCTGAAAATGCATTTTCAGCTCGCACTGTACACATTTGCTGTGTGAGGCATTATCTCATAAGGGAAATACTGGACAATCAAATTAATGACTTCCCAGGCTTCAGGATGCCTTTTTACACTCTATAAATGTGGAAATTTACATTGGAAACGTTTGGTTTAGCTGTTAATGAAGTTTCGTTTTTTTAGTGCTGAAAATTCATTGTCTGCTGGCGCTGTACACTTTTTCTAAGTGTTGCAATATCTCATGAAGGAAATACTGGACAATCAAATTAATGACTTTCCAGGCTTCAGGATGCCTTTCTACACTATATAAAGGTGGAAATTTACATTGGAAACGTTTGGTTTAGCTGTTATAAAAGTTTGGTTTTTTAGTGCTGTAAATGCATTTTCAGCTCGCGCTGTACACATTTGCTATGAGAGGCATTATCTCATAAGGGAAATATTGGACAATCAAATTAATGACTGCCCAGGCTTCAGGATGTCTTTTTACACTATATAAGGGTGGAAATTTACATTGGAAACGTTTAGTTTAGCTGTTAATGAAGTTTCGTTTTTTTAGTGCTGAAAATTCATTGTCTGCTGGCGCTGTACACTTTTTCTAAGTGTTGCAATATCTCATGAAGGAAATACTGGACAATCAAATTAATGACTTTCCAGGCTTCAGGATGCCTTTCTACACTATATAAAGGTGGAAATGTACATTGGAAACGTTTGGTTTAGCTGTTATAAAAGTTTGGTTTTTTAGTGCTGTAAATGCATTTTCAGCTCGCGCTGTACACATTTGCTATGAGAGGCATTATCTCAGAAGGGAAATATTGGACAATCAAATTAATGACTGCCCAGGCTTCAGGATGTCTTTTTACACTATATAAAGGTGGAAATTTACATTGGAAACGTTTGGTTTAGCTGTTATAAAAGTTTGGTTTTTTTAGTGCTGAAAATGCATTTTCAGCTCGCACTGTACACATTTGCTGTGTGAGGCATTATCTCATAAGGGAAATACTGGACAATCAAATTAATGACTGCCCAGGCTTCAGGATGTCTTTTTACACTATATAAAGGTGGAAATTTACATTGGAAACGTTTGGTTTAGCTGTTATAAAAGTTTAGTTTTTTAGTGCTGAAAATGCATTTTCAGCTCGCACTGTACACATTTGCTATGTGAGGCATTATCTCATAAGGGAAATACTGGACAATCAAATTAATGACTGCCCAGGCTTCAGGATGTCTTTTTACACTATATAAAGGTGGAAATTTACATTGGAAATGTTTGGTTTAGCTGTTATAAAAGTTTGGTTTTTTTAGTGCTGAAAATGCATTTTCAGCTCGCACTGTACACATTTGCTGTGTGAGGCATTATCTCATAAGGGAAATACTGGACAATCAAATTAATGACTGCCCAGGCTTCAGGATGTCTTTTTACACTATATAAAGGTGTAAATTTACATTGGAAACGTTTGGTTTAGCTGTTATAAAAGTTTGGTTTTTTAGTGCTGAAAATGCATTTTCAGCTCGCACTGTACACATTTGCTATGTGAGGCATTATCTCATAAGGGAAATACTGGACAATCAAATTAATGACTTCCCAGGCTTCAGGATGCCTTTTTACACTCTATAAATGTGGAAATTTACATTGGAAACGTTTGGTTTAGCTGTTAATGAAGTTTCGTTTTTTTAGTGCTGAAAATTCATTGTCTGCTGGCGCTGTACACTTTTTCTAAGTGTTGCAATATCTCATGAAGGAAATACTGGACAATCAAATTAATGACTTTCCAGGCTTCAGGATGCCTTTCTACACTATATAAAGGTGGAAATTTACATTGGAAACGTTTGGTTTAGCTGTTATAAAAGTTTGGTTTTTTAGTGCTGAAAATGCATTTTCAGCTCGCGCTGTACACATTTGCTATGAGAGGCATTATCTCATAAGGGAAATATTGGACAATCAAATTAATGACTGCCCAGGCTTCAGGATGTCTTTTTACACTATATAAGGGTGGAAATTTACATTGGAAACGTTTAGTTTAGCTGTTAATGAAGTTTCGTTTTTTTAGTGCTGAAAATTCATTGTCTGCTGGCGCTGTACACTTTTTCTAAGTGTTGCAATATCTCATGAAGGAAATACTGGACAATCAAATTAATGACTTTCCAGGCTTCAGGATGCCTTCTACACTATATAAAGGTGGAAATGTACATTGGAAACGTTTGGTTTAGCTGTTATAAAAGTTTGGTTTTTTAGTGCTGTAAATGCATTTTCAGCTCGCGCTGTACACATTTGCTATGAGAGGCATTATCTCAGAAGGGAAATATTGGACAATCAAATTAATGACTGCCCAGGCTTCAGGATGTCTTTTTACACTATATAAAGGTGGAAATTTACATTGGAAACGTTTGGTTTAGCTGTTATAAAAGTTTGGTTTTTTTAGTGCTGAAAATGCATTTTCAGCTCGCACTGTACACATTTGCTGTGTGAGGCATTATCTCATAAGGGAAATACTGGACAATCAAATTAATGACTGCCCAGGCTTCAGGAAGTCTTTTTACACTATATAAAGGTGGAAATTTACATTGGAAACGTTTGGTTTAGCTGTTATAAAAGTTTGGTTTTTTAGTGCTGAAAATGCATTTTCAGCTCGCACTGTACACATTTGCTATGTGAGGCATTATCTCATAAGGGAAATACTGGACAATCAAATTAATGACTTCCCAGGCTTCAGGATGCCTTTTTACACTCTATAAATGTGGAAATTTACATTGGAAACGTTTGGTTTAGCTGTTAATGAAGTTTCGTTTTTTTAGTGCTGAAAATTCATTGTCTGCTGGCGCTGTACACTTTTTCTAAGTGTTGCAATATCTCATGAAGGAAATACTGGACAATCAAATTAATGACTTTCCAGGCTTCAGGATGCCTTTCTACACTATATAAAGGTGGAAATTTACATTGGAAACGTTTGGTTTAGCTGTTATAAAAGTTTGGTTTTTTAGTGCTGTAAATGCATTTTCAGCTCGCGCTGTACACATTTGCTATGAGAGGCATTATCTCATAAGGGAAATACTGGACAATCAAATTAATGACTTCCCAGGCTTCAGGATGCCTTTTTACACTCTATAAATGTGGAAATTTACATTGGAAACGTTTGGTTTAGCTGTTAATGAAGTTTCGTTTTTTTAGTGCTGAAAATTCATTGTCTGCTGGCGCTGTACACTTTTTCTAAGTGTTGCAATATCTCATGAAGGAAATACTGGACAATCAAATTAATGACTTTCCAGGCTTCAGGATGCCTTTCTACACTATATAAAGGTGGAAATGTACATTGGAAACGTTTGGTTTAGCTGTTATAAAAGTTTGGTTTTTTAGTGCTGTAAATGCATTTTCAGCTCGCGCTGTACACATTTGCTATGAGAGGCATTATCTCAGAAGGGAAATATTGGACAATCAAATTAATGACTGCCCAGGCTTCAGGATGTCTTTTTACACTATATAAAGGTGGAAATTTACATTGGAAACGTTTGGTTTAGCTGTTATAAAAGTTTGTTTTTTTTAGTGCTGAAAATGCATTTTCAGCTCGCACTGTACACATTTGCTGTGTGAGGCATTATCTCATAAGGGAAATACTGGACAATCAAATTAATGACTGCCCAGGCTTCAGGATGTCTTTTTACACTATATAAAGGTGGAAATTTACATTGGAAACGTTTGGTTTAGCTGTTATAAAAGTTTGGTTTTTTAGTGCTGAAAATGCATTTTCAGCTCGCACTGTACACATTTGCTATGTGAGGCATTATCTCATAAGGGAAATACTGGACAATCAAATTAATGACTTCCCAGGCTTCAGGATGCCTTTTTACACTCTATAAATGTGGAAATTTACATTGGAAACGTTTGGTTTAGCTGTTAATGAAGTTTCGTTTTTTTAGTGCTGAAAATTCATTGTCTGCTGGCGCTGTACACTTTTTCTAAGTGTTGCAATATCTCATGAAGGAAATACTGGACAATCAAATTAATGACTTTCCAGGCTTCAGGATGCCTTTCTACACTATATAAAGGTGGAAATTTACATTGGAAACGTTTGGTTTAGCTGTTATAAAAGTTTGGTTTTTTAGTGCTGTAAATGCATTTTCAGCTCGCGCTGTACACATTTGCTATGAGAGGCATTATCTCATAAGGGAAATATTGGACAATCAAATTAATGACTGCCCAGGCTTCAGGATGTCTTTTTACACTATATAAGGGTGGAAATTTACATTGGAAACGTTTAGTTTAGCTGTTAATGAAGTTTCGTTTTTTTAGTGCTGAAAATTCATTGTCTGCTGGCGCTGTACACTTTTTCTAAGTGTTGCAATATCTCATGAAGGAAATACTGGACAATCAAATTAATGACTTTCCAGGCTTCAGGATGCCTTTCTACACTATATAAAGGTGGAAATGTACATTGGAAACGTTTGGTTTAGCTGTTATAAAAGTTTGGTTTTTTAGTGCTGTAAATGCATTTTCAGCTCGCGCTGTACACATTTGCTATGAGAGGCATTATCTCAGAAGGGAAATATTGGACAATCAAATTAATGACTGCCCAGGCTTCAGGATGTCTTTTTACACTATATAAAGGTGGAAATTTACATTGGAAACGTTTGGTTTAGCTGTTATAAAAGTTTGTTTTTTTTAGTGCTGAAAATGCATTTTCAGCTCGCACTGTACACATTTGCTGTGTGAGGCATTATCTCATAAGGGAAATACTGGACAATCAAATTAATGACTGCCCAGGCTTCAGGATGTCTTTTTACACTATATAAAGGTGGAAATTTACATTGGAAACGTTTGGTTTAGCTGTTATAAAAGTTTGGTTTTTTAGTGCTGAAAATGCATTTTCAGCTCGCACTGTACACATTTGCTATGTGAGGCATTATCTCATAAGGGAAATACTGGACAATCAAATTAATGACTTCCCAGGCTTCAGGATGCCTTTTTACACTCTATAAATGTGGAAATTTACATTGGAAACGTTTGGTTTAGCTGTTAATGAAGTTTCGTTTTTTTAGTGCTGAAAATTCATTGTCTGCTGGCGCTGTACACTTTTTCTAAGTGTTGCAATATCTCATGAAGGAAATACTGGACAATCAAATTAATGACTTTCCAGGCTTCAGGATGCCTTTCTACACTATATAAAGGTGGAAATTTACATTGGAAACGTTTGGTTTAGCTGTTATAAAAGTTTGGTTTTTTAGTGCTGTAAATGCATTTTCAGCTCGCGCTGTACACATTTGCTATGAGAGGCATTATCTCATAAGGGAAATATTGGACAATCAAATTAATGACTGCCCAGGCTTCAGGATGTCTTTTTACACTATATAAGGGTGGAAATTTACATTGGAAACGTTTAGTTTAGCTGTTAATGAAGTTTCGTTTTTTTAGTGCTGAAAATTCATTGTCTGCTGGCGCTGTACACTTTTTCTAAGTGTTGCAATATCTCATGAAGGAAATACTGGACAATCAAATTAATGACTTTCCAGGCTTCAGGATGCCTTTCTACACTATATAAAGGTGGAAATGTACATTGGAAACGTTTGGTTTAGCTGTTATAAAAGTTTGGTTTTTTAGTGCTGTAAATGCATTTTCAGCTCGCGCTGTACACATTTGCTATGAGAGGCATTATCTCAGAAGGGAAATATTGGACAATCAAATTAATGACTGCCCAGGCTTCAGGATGTCTTTTTACACTATATAAAGGTGGAAATTTACATTGGAAACGTTTGGTTTAGCTGTTATAAAAGTTTGGTTTTTTTAGTGCTGAAAATGCATTTTCAGCTCGCACTGTACACATTTGCTGTGTGAGGCATTATCTCATAAGGGAAATACTGGACAATCAAATTAATGACTGCCCAGGCTTCAGGATGTCTTTTTACACTATATAAAGGTGGAAATTTACATTGGAAACGTTTGGTTTAGCTGTTATAAAAGTTTAGTTTTTTAGTGCTGAAAATGCATTTTCAGCTCGCACTGTACACATTTGCTATGTGAGGCATTATCTCATAAGGGAAATACTGGACAATCAAATTAATGACTGCCCAGGCTTCAGGATGTCTTTTTACACTATATAAAGGTGGAAATTTACATTGGAAACGTTTGGTTTAGCTGTTATAAAAGTTTGGTTTTTTTAGTGCTGAAAATGCATTTTCAGCTCGCACTGTACACATTTGCTGTGTGAGGCATTATCTCATAAGGGAAATACTGGACAATCAAATTAATGACTGCCCAGGCTTCAGGATGTCTTTTTACACTATATAAAGGTGTAAATTTACATTGGAAACGTTTGGTTTAGCTGTTATAAAAGTTTGGTTTTTTAGTGCTGAAAATGCATTTTCAGCTCGCACTGTACACATTTGCTATGTGAGGCATTATCTCATAAGGGAAATACTGGACAATCAAATTAATGACTTCCCAGGCTTCAGGATGCCTTTTTACACTCTATAAATGTGGAAATTTACATTGGAAACGTTTGGTTTAGCTGTTAATGAAGTTTCGTTTTTTTAGTGCTGAAAATTCATTGTCTGCTGGCGCTGTACACTTTTTCTAAGTGTTGCAATATCTCATGAAGGAAATACTGGACAATCAAATTAATGACTTTCCAGGCTTCAGGATGCCTTTCTACACTATATAAAGGTGGAAATTTACATTGGAAACGTTTGGTTTAGCTGTTATAAAAGTTTGGTTTTTTAGTGCTGAAAATGCATTTTCAGCTCGCGCTGTACACATTTGCTATGAGAGGCATTATCTCATAAGGGAAATATTGGACAATCAAATTAATGACTGCCCAGGCTTCAGGATGTCTTTTTACACTATATAAGGGTGGAAATTTACATTGGAAACGTTTAGTTTAGCTGTTAATGAAGTTTCGTTTTTTTAGTGCTGAAAATTCATTGTCTGCTGGCGCTGTACACTTTTTCTAAGTGTTGCAATATCTCATGAAGGAAATACTGGACAATCAAATTAATGACTTTCCAGGCTTCAGGATGCCTTCTACACTATATAAAGGTGGAAATGTACATTGGAAACGTTTGGTTTAGCTGTTATAAAAGTTTGGTTTTTTAGTGCTGTAAATGCATTTTCAGCTCGCGCTGTACACATTTGCTATGAGAGGCATTATCTCAGAAGGGAAATATTGGACAATCAAATTAATGACTGCCCAGGCTTCAGGATGTCTTTTTACACTATATAAAGGTGGAAATTTACATTGGAAACGTTTGGTTTAGCTGTTATAAAAGTTTGGTTTTTTTAGTGCTGAAAATGCATTTTCAGCTCGCACTGTACACATTTGCTGTGTGAGGCATTATCTCATAAGGGAAATACTGGACAATCAAATTAATGACTGCCCAGGCTTCAGGATGTCTTTTTACACTATATAAAGGTGGAAATTTACATTGGAAACGTTTGGTTTAGCTGTTATAAAAGTTTGTTTTTTTAGTGCTGAAAATGCATTTTCAGCTCGCACTGTACACATTTGCTATGTGAGGCATTATCTCATAAGGGAAATACTGGACAATCAAATTAATGACTTCCCAGGCTTCAGGATGCCTTTTTACACTCTATAAATGTGGAAATTTACATTGGAAACGTTTGGTTTAGCTGTTAATGAAGTTTCGTTTTTTTAGTGCTGAAAATTCATTGTCTGCTGGCGCTGTACACTTTTTCTAAGTGTTGCAATATCTCATGAAGGAAATACTGGACAATCAAATTAATGACTTTCCAGGCTTCAGGATGCCTTTCTACACTATATAAAGGTGGAAATTTACATTGGAAACGTTTGGTTTAGCTGTTATAAAAGTTTGGTTTTTTAGTGCTGTAAATGCATTTTCAGCTCGCGCTGTACACATTTGCTATGAGAGGCATTATCTCAGAAGGGAAATATTGGACAATCAAATTAATGACTGCCCAGGCTTCAGGATGTCTTTTTACACTATATAAGGGTGGAAATTTACATTGGAAACGTTTAGTTTAGCTGTTAATGAAGTTTCGTTTTTTTAGTGCTGAAAATTCATTGTCTGCTGGCGCTGTACACTTTTTCTAAGTGTTGCAATATCTCATGAAGGAAATACTGGACAATCAAATT
This sequence comes from Idiotropiscis lumnitzeri, assembly GCF_059441095.1. NCBI lineage: Eukaryota > Metazoa > Chordata > Actinopteri > Syngnathiformes > Syngnathidae > Idiotropiscis > Idiotropiscis lumnitzeri. The sequence goes on along the minus strand of NW_028283728.1, from coordinate 82,354 downwards.
AATGACTTTCCAGGCTTCAGGATGCCTTTCTACACTATATAAAGGTGGAAATGTACATTGGAAACGTTTGGTTTAGCTGTTATAAAAGTTTGGTTTTTTAGTGCTGTAAATGCATTTTCAGCTCGCGCTGTACACATTTGCTATGAGAGGCATTATCTCAGAAGGGAAATATTGGACAATCAAATTAATGACTGCCCAGGCTTCAGGATGTCTTTTTACACTCTATAAAGGTGGAAATTTACATTGGAAACGTTTGGTTTAGCTGTTGTAAAAGTTTGGTTTTTTTAGTGCTGAAAATGCATTTTCAGCTCGCACTGTACACATTTGCTGTGTGAGGCATTATCTCATAAGGGAAATACTGGACAATCAAATTAATGACTGCCCAGGCTTCAGGATGTCTTTTTACACTATATAAAGGTGGAAATTTACATTGGAAACGTTTGGTTTAGCTGTTATAAAAGTTTGGTTTTTTAGTGCTGAAAATGCATTTTCAGCTCGCACTGTACACATTTGCTATGTGAGGCATTATCTCATAAGGGAAATACTGGACAATCAAATTAATGACTTCCCAGGCTTCAGGATGCCTTTTTACACTCTATAAATGTGGAAATTTACATTGGAAACGTTTGGTTTAGCTGTTAATGAAGTTTCGTTTTTTTAGTGCTGAAAATTCATTGTCTGCTGGCGCTGTACACTTTTTCTAAGTGTTGCAATATCTCATGAAGGAAATACTGGACAATCAAATTAATGACTTTCCAGGCTTCAGGATGCCTTTCTACACTATATAAAGTGGAAATGTACATTGGAAACGTTTGGTTTAGCTGTTATAAAAGTTTGGTTTTTTAGTGCTGTAAATGCATTTTCAGCTCGCGCTGTACACATTTGCTATGAGAGGCATTATCTCATAAGGGAAATATTAGACAATCAAATTAATGACTGCCCAGGCTTCAGGATGTCTTTTTACACTATATAAGGGTGGAAATTTACATCGGAAACGTTTAGTTTAGCTGTTAATGAAGTTTCGTTTTTTTAGTGCTGAAAATTCATTGTCTGCTGGCGCTGTACACTTTTTCTAAGTGTTGCAATATCTCATGAAGGAAATACTGGACAATCAAATTAATGACTTTCCAGGCTTCAGGATGCCTTTCTACACGATATAAAGGTGGAAATGTACATTGGAAACGTTTGGTTTAGCTGTTATAAAAGTTTGTTTTTTTAGTGCTGTAAATGCATTTTCAGCTCGCGCTGTACACATTTGCTATGAGAGGCATTATCTCAAAAGGGAAATATTGGACAATCAAATTAATGACTGCCCAGGCTTCAGGATGTCTTTTTACACTATAAAAAGGTGGAAATTTACATTGGAAACGTTTGGTTTAGCTGTTATAAAAGTTTGGTTTTTTAGTGCTGAAAATGCATTTTCAGCTCGCACTGTACACATTTGCTATGTGAGGCATTATCTCATAAGGGAAATACTGGACAATCAAATTAATGACTTCCCAGGCTTCAGGATGCCTTTTTACACTCTATAAATGTGGAAATTTACATTGGAAACGTTTGGTTTAGCTGTTAATGAAGTTTCGTTTTTTTAGTGCTGAAAATTCATTGTCTGCTGGCGCTGTACACTTTTTCTAAGTGTTGCAATATCTCATGAAGGAAATACTGGACAATCAAATTAATGACTTTCCAGGCTTCAGGATGCCTTTCTACACTATATAAAGGTGGAAATTTACATTGGAAACGTTTGGTTTAGCTGTTATAAAAGTTTGGTTTTTTAGTGCTGTAAATGCATTTTCAGCTCGCGCTGTACACATTTGCTATGAGAGGCATTATCTCATAAGGGAAATATTGGACAATCAAATTAATGACTGCCCAGGCTTCAGGATGTCTTTTTACACTATATAAAGGTGGAAATTTACATTGGAAACGTTTAGTTTAGCTGTTAATGAAGTTTCGTTTTTTTTAGTGCTGAAAATTCATTGTCTGCTGGCGCTGTACACTTTTTCTAAGTGTTGCAATATCTCATGAAGGAAATACTGGACAATCAAATTAATGACTTTCCAGGCTTCAGGATGCCTTTCTACACTATATAAAGGTGGAAATTTACATTGGAAACGTTTGGTTTAGCTGTTATAAAAGTTTGGTTTTTTAGTGCTGTAAATGCATTTTCAGCTCGCGCTGTACACATTTGCTATGAGAGGCATTATCTCATAAGGGAAATATTGGACAATCAAATTAATGACTGCCCAGGCTTCAGGATGTCTTTTTACACTATATAAAGGTGGAAATTTACATTGGAAACGTTTGGTTTAGCTATTATAAAAGTTTGGTTTTTTAGTGCTGTAAATGCATTTTCAGCTCGCGCTGTACACATTTGCTACGAGAGGCATTATCTCATAAGGGAAATATTGGACAATCAAATTAATGGCTGCCCAGGCTTCAGGGTGTCTTTTTACTCTATATAAAGTTGGAAATTTACATTGGAAACGTTTAGTTTAGCTGTTAATGAAGTTTCGTTTTTTTAGTGCTGAAAATTCATTGTCTGCTGGCGCTGTACACTTTTTCTAAGTGTTGCAATATCTCATGAAGGAAATACTGGACAATCAAATCAATGACTTTCCAGGCTTCAGGATGCCTTTCTACACTATATAAAGGTGGAAATGTACATTGGAAACGTTTGGTTTAGCTGTTATAAAAGTTTGGTTTTTTAGTGCTGTAAATGCATTTTCAGCTCGCGCTGTACACATTTGCTATGAGAGGCATTGTCTCATAAGGGAAATATTGGACAATCAAATTAATGACTGCCTAGGCTTCGGGATGTCTTTTTACACTATATAAAGGTGGAAATTTACATTGGAAACGTTTGGTTTAGCTGTTATAAAAGTTTGTTTTTTTTAGTGCTGAAAATGCATTTTCAGCTCGCACTGTACACATTTGCTATGTGAGGCATTATCTCATAAGGGAAATACTGGACAATCAAATTAATGACTGCCCAGGCTTCAGGATGTCTTTTTACACTATATAAAGGTGGAAATTTAAATTGGAAACGTTTGGTTTAGCTGTTATAAAAGTTTGTTTTTTTAGTGCTGAAAATGCATTTTCAGCTCGCACTGTACACATTTGCTATGTGAGGCATTATCTCATAAGGGAAATACTGGACAATCAAATTAATGACTTCCCAGGCTTCAGGATGCCTTTTTACACTCTATAAATGTGGAAATTTACATTGGAAACGTTTGGTTTAGCTGTTAATGAAGTTTCGTTTTTTTAGTGCTGAAAATTCATTGTCTGCTGGCGCTGTACACTTTTTCTAAGTGTTGCAATATCTCATGAAGGAAATACTGGACAATCAAATTAATGACTTTCCAGGCTTCAGGATGCCTTTCTACACTATATAAAGGTGGAAATTTACATTGGAAACGTTTGGTTTAGCTGTTATAAAAGTTTGGTTTTTTAGTGCTGTAAATGCATTTTCAGCTCGCGCTGTACACATTTGCTATGAGAGGCATTATCTCATAAGGGAAATATTGGACAATCAAATTAATGACTGCCCAGGCTTCAGGATGTATTTTTACACTATATAAGGGTGGAAATTTACATTGGAAACGTTTAGTTTAGCTGTTAATGAAGTTTCGTTTTTTTAGTGCTGAAAATTCATTGTCTGCTGGCGCTGTACACTTTTTCTAAGTGTTGCAATATCTCATGAAGGAAATACTGGACAATCAAATTAATGACTTTCCAGGCTTCAGGATGCCTTTCTACACTATATAAAGGTGGAAATGTACATTGGAAACGTTTGGTTTAGCTGTTATAAAAGTTTGGTTTTTTAGTGCTGTAAATGCATTTTCAGCTCGCGCTGTACACATTTGCTATGAGAGGCATTATCTCAGAAGGGAAATATTGGACAATCAAATTAATGACTGCCCAGGCTTCAGGATGTCTTTTTACACTATATAAAGGTGGAAATTTACATTGGAAACGTTTGGTTTAGCTGTTATAAAAGTTTGGTTTTTTTAGTGCTGAAAATGCATTTTCAGCTCGCACTGTACACATTTGCTATGTGAGGCATTATCTCATAAGGGAAATACTGGACAATCAAATTAATGACTGCCCAGGCTTCAGGATGTCTTTTTACACTATCTAAAGGTGGAAATTTACATTGGAAACGTTTGGTTTAGCTGTTATAAAAGTTTGGTTTTTTAGTGCTGAAAATGCATTTTCAGCTCGCACTGTACACATTTGCTATGTGAGGCATTATCTCATAAGGGAAATACTGGACAATCAAATTAATGACTTCCCAGGCTTCAGGATGCCTTTTTACACTCTATAAATGTGGAAATTTATATTGGAAACGTTTGGTTTAGCTGTTAATGAAGTTTCGTTTTTTTAGTGCTGAAAATTCATTGTCTGCTGGCGCTGTACACTTTTTCTAAGTGTTGCAATATCTCATGAAGGAAATACTGGACAATCAAATTAATGACTTTCCAGGCTTCAGGATGCCTTTCTACACTATATAAAGGTGGAAATTTACATTTGAAACGTTTGGTTTAGCTGTTATAAAAGTTTGGTTTTTTAGTGCTGTAAATGCATTTTCAGCTCGCGCTGTACACATTTGCTATGAGAGGCATTATCTCATAAGGGAAATATTGGACAATCAAATTAATGACTGCCCAGGCTTCAGGATGTCTTTTTACACTATATAAAGGTGGAAATATACATTGGAAACGTTTAGTTTAGCTGTTAATGAAGTTTCGTTTTTTTAGTGCTGAAAATTCATTGTCTGCTGGCGCTGTACACTTTTTCTAAGTGTTGCAATATCTCATGAAGGAAATACTGGACAATCAAATTAATGACTTTCCAGGCTTCAGGATGCCTTTCTACACTATATAAAGGTGGAAATTTACATTGGAAACGTTTGGTTTAGCTGTTATAAAAGTTTGTTTTTTTAGTGCTGTAAATGCATTTTCAGCTCGCGCTGTACACATTTGCTATGAGAGGCATTATCTCATAAGGGAAATATTGGACAATCAAATTAATGACTGCCCAGGCTTCAGGATGTCTTTTTACACTATATAAAGGTGGAAATTTACATTGGAAACGTTTGGTTTAGCTGTTATAAAAGTTTGTTTTTTTAGTGCTGTAAATGCATTTTCAGCTCGCGCTGTACACATTTGCTATGTGAGGCATTATCTCATAAGGGAAATACTGGACAATCAAATTAATGACTTTTCAGGCTTCAGGATGCCTTTCTACACTATATAAAGGTGGAAATGTACATTGGAAACGTTTGGTTTAGCTGTTAATGAAGTTTCGTTTTTTTAGTGCTGAAAATTCATTGTCTGCTGGCGCTGTACACCTTTTCTAAGTGTTGCAATATCTCATGAAGGAAATACTGGACAATCAAATTAATGACTTTCCAGGCTTCAGGATGCCTTTCTACACTATATAAAGGTGGAAATTTACATTGGAAACGTTTGGTTTAGCTGTTATAAAAGTTTGTTTTTTTTGTGCTGTAAATGCATTTTCAGCTCGCGCTGTACACATTTGCTATGAGAGGCATTATCTCATAAGGGAAATATTGGAAAATCAAATTAATGACTGCCCAGGCTTCAGGATGTCTTTTTACACTATATAAAGGTGGAAATTTACATTGGAAACGTTTGGTTTAGGTGTTATAAAAGTTTGGTTTTTTAGTGCTGAAAATGCATTTTCAGCTCGCACTGTACACATTTGCTATGTGAGGCATTATCTCATAAGGGAAATACTGGACAATCAAATTAATGACTTCCCAGGCTTCAGGATGCCTTTTTACACTCTATAAATGTGGAAATTTACATTGGAAACGTTTGGTTTAGCTGTTAATGAAGTTTCGTTTTTTTATTGCTGAAAATTCATTGTCTGCTGGCGCTGTACACTTTTTCTAAGTTTTGCAATATCTCATGTAGGAAATACTGGACAATCAAATTAATGACTTTCCAGGCTTCAGGATGCCTTTCTACACTTTATAAAGGTGGAAATTTACATTGGAAACGTTTGGTTTAGCTGTTATAAAAGTTTGGTTTTTTAGTGCTGTAAATGCATTTTCAGCTCGCGCTGTACACATTTGCTATGAGAGGCTTTATCTCAGAAGGGAAATATTGGACAATCAAATTAATGACTGCCCAGGCTTCAGGATGCCTTTCTACACTATATAAAGGTGGAAATTTACATTGGAAACGTTTGGTTTAGCTGTTATTAAAGTTTGTTTTTTTAGTGCTGTAAATGCATTTTCAGCTCGCGCTGTACACATTTGCTATGTGAGGCATTATCTCATAAGGGAAATACTGGACAATCAAATTAATGACTGCCCAGGCTTCAGGATGTCTTTTTACACTATATAAAGGTGGAAATTTACATTGGAAACGTTTGGTTTAGCTGTTATAAAAGTTTGTTTTTTTAGTGCTGAAAATGCATTTTCAGCTCGCACTGTACACATTTGCTATGTGAGGCATTATCTCATAAGGGAAATACTGGACAATCAAATTAATGACTTCCCAGGCTTCAGGATGCCTTTTTACACTCTATAAATGTGGAAATTTACATTGGAAACGTTTGGTTTAGCTGTTAATGAAGTTTCGTTTTTTTAGTGCTGAAAATTCATTGTCTGCTGGCGCTGTACACTTTTTCTAAGTGTTGCAATATCTCATGAAGGAAATACTGGACAATCAAATTAATGACTTTCCAGGCTTCATGATGCCTTTCTACACTATATAAAGGTGGAAATTTACATTGGAAACGTTTGGTTTAGCTGTTATAAAAGTTTGGTTTTTTAGTGCTGTAAATGCATTTTCAGCTCGCGCTGTACACATTTGCTATGAGAGGCATTATCTCATAAGGGAAATATTGGACAATCAAATTAATGACTGCCCAGGCTTCAGGATGTCTTTTTACACTATATAAAGGTGGAAATTTACATTGGAAACGTTTGGTTTAGCTGTTATAAAAGTTTGGTTTTTTAGTGCTGAAAATGCATTTTCAGCTCGCACTGTACACATTTGCTATGTGAGGCATTATCTCATAAGGGAAATACTGGACAATCAAATTAATGACTTCCCAGGCTTCAGGATGCCTTTTTACACTCTATAAATGTGGAAATTTACATTGGAAACGTTTGGTTTAGCTGTTAATGAAGTTTCGTTTTTTTAGTGCTGAAAATTCATTGTCTGCTGGCGCTGTACACTTTTTCTAAGTGTTGCAATTTCTCATGAAGGAAATACTGGACAATCAATTTAATGACTTTCCAGGCTTCAGGATGCCTTTCTACACTATATAAAGGTGGAAATTTACATTGGAAACGTTTGGTTTAGCTGTTATAAAAGTTTGGTTTTTTAGTGCTGTATATGCATTTTCAGCTCGCGCTGTACACATTTGCTATGAGAGGCATTATCTCATAAGGGAAATATTGGACAATCAAATTAATGACTGCCCAGGCTTCAGGATGTCTTTTTACACTATATAAAGGTGGAAATTTACATTGGAAACGTTTAGTTTAGCTGTTAATGAAGTTTCGTTTTTTTAGTGCTGAAAATTCATTGTCTGCTGGCGCTGTACACTTTTTCTAAGTGTTGCAATATCTCATGAAGGAAATACTGGACAATCAAATTAATGACTTTCCAGGCTTCAGGATGCCTTTCTACACTATATAAAGGTGGAAATGTACATTGGAAACGTTTGGTTTAGCTGTTATAAAAGTTTGGTTTTTTAGTGCTGTAAATGCATTTTCAGCTCGCGCTGTACACATTTGCTATGAGAGGCATTATCTCATAAGGGAAATATTGGACAATCAAATGAATGACTGCCCAGGCTTCAGGATGTCTTTTTACACTATATAAAGGTGGAAATTTACATTGGAAACGTTTGGTTTAGCTGTTATAAAAGTTTAGTTTTTTAGTGCTGAAAATGCATTTTCAGCTCGCACTGAACACATTTGCTATGTGAGGCATTATCTCATAAGGGAAATACTGGACAATCAAATTAATGACTTCCCAGGCTTCAGGATGCCTTTTTACACTCTATAAATGTGGAAATTTACATTGGAAACGTTTGGTTTAGCTGTTAATGAAGTTTCGTTTTTTAGTGCTGAAAATTCATTGTCTGCTGGCGCTGTACACTTTTTCTAAGTGTTGCAATATCTCATGAAGGAAATACTGGACAATCAAATTAATGACTTTCCAGGCTTCAGGATGCCTTTTTACACTATATAAAGGTGGAAATTTACATTGGAAACGTTTGGTTTAGCTGTAATAAAAGTTAGGTTTTTTAGTGCTGTAAATGCATTTTCAGCTCGCGCTGTACACATTTGCTATGAGAGGCATTATCTCATAAGGGAAATATTGGACAATCAAATTAATGACTGCCCAGGCTTCAGGATGTCTTTTTACACTATATAAAGGTGGAAATTTACATTGGAAACGTTTGGTTTAGCTGTTATAAAAGTATGGTTTTTTAGTGCTGAAAATGCATTTACAGCACGAAAAAAACAAACTTTTATAACAGCTAAACCAAACGTTTCCAATGTAAATTTCCACATTTATATAGTGTAAAAAGGCATCCTGAAGCCTGGGAAGTCATTAATTTGATTGTCCAGTATTTCCCTTATGAGATAATGCCTCACATAGCAAATGTGTACAGCGCGAGCTGAAAATGCATTTACAGCACTAAAAAAACAAACTTTTATAACAGCTAAACTAAACGTTTCCAATGTAAATTTCCACCTTTATATAGTGTAAAAAGACATCCTGAAGCCTGGGCAGTCATTAATTTGATTGTCCAATATTTCCCTTATGAGATAATGCCTCTCATAGAAAATGTGTACAGCGCGAGCTGAAAATGCATTTACAGCACTAAAAAACCAAACTTTTATAACAGCTAAACCAAACGTTTCCAATGTAAATTTCCACCTTTATATAGTGTAAAAAAAACATCCTGAAGCCTGGGCAGTCATTAATTTGATTGTCCAATATTTCCCTTATGAGATAATGCCTCTCATAGCAAATGTGTACAGCGCGAGCTGAAAATGCATTTACAGCACTAAAAAACCAAACTTTTATAACAGCTAAACCAAACGTTTCCAATGTAAATTTCCACCTTTATATAGTGTAGAAAGGCATCCTGAAGCCTGGAAAGTCATTAATTTGATTGTCCAGTATTTCCTACATGAGATATTGCAACACTTAGAAAAAGTGTACAACGCCAGCAGACAATGAATTTGCAGCACTAAAAAAACGAAACTTCATTTACAGCTAAACCAAACGTTTCCAATGTAAATTTCCACATTTATATAGTGTAAAAAGGCATCCTGAAGCCTGGGAAGTCATTAATTTGATTGTCCAGTATTTCCCTTATGAGATAATGCCTCACATAGCAAATGTGTACAGCGCGAGCTGAAAATGCATTTACAGCACTAAAAAAACAAACTTTTATAACAGCTAAACTAAACGTTTCCAATGTAAATTTTCACCTTTATATAGTGTAAAAAGACATCCTGAAGCCTGGGCAGTCATTAATTTGATTGTCCAATATTTTCCTTATGAGATAATGCCTCTCATAGCAAATGTGTACAGCGCGAGCTGAAAATGCATTTACAGCACTAAAAAACCAAACTTTTATAACAGCTAAACCAAACGTTTCCAATGTAAATTTCCACAATTATATAGTGTAAAAAGGTCTCCTGAAGCCTGGGAAGTCATTAATTTGATTGTCCAGCATTTCCATTATGAGATAATGTCTCACATAGCAAATGTGTACAGCGCGAGCTGAAAATGCATTTACAGCACTAAAAAAACAAACTTTTATAACAGCTAAACCAAACGTTTACAATGTAAATTTCCACCTTTATATAGTGTAAAAAGGCATCCTGAAGCCTGGAAAGTCATTAATTTGATTGTCCAGTATTTCCTTCATGAGAAAATGCAACACTTAGAAAAAGTGTACAGCGCCAGCAGACAATGAATTTGCAGCACTAAAAAAACGAAACTTCATTAACAGCTAAACCAAACGTTTCCAATGTAAATTTCCACATTTATATAGTGTAAAAAGGCATCCTGAAGCCTGGGAAGTCATTAATTTGATTGTCCATTATTTCCCTTATGAGATAATGCCTCACATAGCAAATGTGTACAGCGCGAGCTGAAAATGCATTTACAGCACTAAAAAAACAAACTTTTATAACAGCTAAACTAAACGTTTCCAATGTAAATTTCCACCTCTATATAGTGTAAAAAGGTCTCCTGAAGCCTGGTAAGTCATTAATTTGATTGTCCAGTATTTCCCTTATGGGATAATGCCTCACATAGCAAATGTGTACAGCGCGAGCTGAAAATGCATTTACAGCACTAAAAAAACAAACGTTTATAACAGCTAAACCAAACGTTTCCAATGTAAATTTCCACCTTTATATAGTGTAAAAAGGCATCCTGAAGCCTGGAAAGTCATTAATTTGATTGTCCAGTATTTCCTTCATGAGATATTGCAACACTTAGAAAAAGTGTACAGCGACAGCAGACAGCAGGCTGCCAGGATGGCCGAGTGGTCTAAGGCGCCGCGTTCCGGTCCCAGTCTCCCCAAGAGGCCTGGGTTCGAATCTCGAATTGGCTGCCAGGATGGCCGAGTGGTCTAAGGCGCCGCGTTCCGGACCCAGTCTCCCCAGGAGGCCTGGGTTCGAATCTCGAATTTCCCCATTGTGGGACTAATAAAGGCATTATTATTATATTATTATTATCATTAGACAATGAATTTGCAGCACTAAAAAAACGAAACTTCATTAACAGCTAAACCAAACGTTTCCAATGTAAATTTCCACATTTATATAGTGTAAAAAGGCATCCTGAAGCCTGGGAAGTCATTAATTTGATTGTCCAGTATTTCCTTCATGAGATATTGCAACACTTAGAAAAAGTGTACAGCGCCAGCAGACAATGAATTTGCAGCACTAAAAAAACGAAACTTCATTAACAGCTAAACCAAACGTTTCCAATGTAAATTTCCACATTTATATAGTGTAAAAAGGCATCCTGAAGCCTGGGAAGTCATTAATTTGATTGTCCAGTATTTCCCTTATGAGATAATGCCTCACATAGCAAATGTGTACAGCGCGAGCTGAAAATGCATTTACAGCACTAAAAAAACTAACTTTTATAACAGCTAAACTAAACGTTTCCAATGTAAATTTCCACCTTTATATAGTGTAAAAAAGACATCCTGAAGCCTGGGCAGTCATTAATTTGATTGTCCAATATTTCCCTTATGAGATAATGCCTCACATAGCATTTACAGCACTAAAAAACCAAACTTTTATAACAGCTAAACCAAACGTTTCCAATGTAAATTTCCACCTTTATATAGTGTAGAAAGGCATCCTGAAGCCTGGAAAGTCATTAATTTGATTGTCCAGTATTTCCTTCATGAGATATTGCAACACTTAGAAAAAGTGTACAGCGCCAGCAGACAATGAATTTTCAGCACTAAAAAAACGAAACTTCATTAACAGCTAAACCAAACGTTTCCAATGTAAATTTCCACATTTATATAGTGTAAAAAGGCATCCTGAACCCTGGGAAGTCATTAATTTGATTGTCCAGTATTTCCCTTATGAGATAATGCCTCACATAGCAAATGAGTACAGCGCGAGCTGAAAATGCATTTACAGCACTAAAAAACCAAACTTTTATAACAGCTAAACCAAACGTTTCCAATGTACATTTCCACCTTTATATAGTGTAAAAAGGCATCCTGAAGCCTGGGAAGTCATTAATTTGATTGTCCAGTATTTCCCTTATGAGATAATGCCTCACATAGCAAATGTGTACAGTGCGAGCTGAAAATGCATTTACAGCACGAAAAAAACAAACTTTTATAACAGCTAAACCAAACGTTTCCAATGTAAATTTCCACATTTATATAGTGTAAAAAGGCATCCTGAAGCCTGGGAAGTCATTAATTTGATTGTCCAGTATTTCCCTTATGAGATAATGCCTCACATAGCAAATGTGTACAGCGCGAGCTGAAAATGCATTTACAGCACTAAAAAACCAAACTTTTATAACAGCTAAACCAAACGTGTCCAATGTAAATTTCCACCTTTATATAGTGTAGAAAGGCATCCTGAAGCCTGGAAAGTCATGAATTTGATTGTCCAGTATTTCCTTCATGAGATATTGCAACACTTAGAAAAAGTGTACAGCGCCAGCAGACAATGAATTTGCAGCACTAAAAAAACGAAACTTCATTTCCAGCTAAACCAAACGTTTCCGATGTAAATTTCCACATTTATATAGTGTAAAAAGGCATCCTGAAGCCTGGGAAGTCATTAATTTGATTGTCCAGTATTTCCCTTATGAGATAATGCCTCACATAGCAAATGTGTACAGCGCGAGCTGAAAATGCATTTACAGCACTAAAAAAACAAACTTTTATAACAGCTAAACTAAACGTTTCCAATGTAAATTTTCACCTTTATATAGTGTAAAAAGACATCCTGAAGCCTGGGCAGTCATTAATTTGATGTCCAATATTTCCCTTATGAGATAATGCCTCTCATAGCAAATGTGTACAGCGCGAGCTGAAAATGCATTTACAGCACTAAAAAACCAAACTTTTATAACAGCTAAACCAAACGTTTCCAATGTAAATTTCCACCTTTATATAGTGTAGAAAGGCATCCTGAAGCCTGGAAAGTCATTAATTTGATTGTCCAGTATTTCCTTCATGAGATATTGCAACACTTAGAAAAAGTGTACAGCGCCAGCAGACAATGAATTTGCAGCACTAAAAAAACGAAACTTCATTAACAGCTAAACCAAACGTTTCCAATGTAAATTTCCACCTTTATATAGTGTAGAAAGGCATCCTGAAGCCTGGGCAGTCATTAATTTGATTGTCCAATATTTCCCTTATGAGATAATGCCTCTCATAGCAAATGTGTACAGCGTGAGCTGAAAATGCATTTACAGCACAAAAAAAACAAACTTTTATAACAGCTAAACCAAACGTTTCCAATGTAAATTTCCACCTTTATATAGTGTAAAAAGACATCCTGAAGCCTGGGAAGTCATTAATTTGATTGTCCAGTATTTCCCTTATGAGATAATGCCTCACCATAGCAAATGTGTACAGCGCGAGCTGAAAATGCATTTACAGCACTAAAAAATCAAACTTTTATAACAGCTAAACCAAACGTTTCCAATGTAAATTTCCACCTTTATATAGTGTAAAAAGGCATCCTGAAGCCTGGGAAGTCATTAATTTGATTGTCCAGTATTTCCCTTTTGAGATAATGCCTCACATAGCAAATGTGTACAGCGCGAGCTGAAAATGCATTTACAGCACTAAAAAACCAAACTTTTATAACAGCTAAACCAAACGTTTCCAATGTAAATTTCCACCTTTATATAGTGTAAAAAGGCATCCTGAAGCCTGGGAAGTCATTAATTTGATTGTCCAGTATTTCCCTTATGAGATAATGCCTCACATAGCAAATGTGTACAGCGCGAGCTGAGAATGCATTTACAGCACTAAAAAAACAAACTTTTATAACAGCTAAACCAAACGTTTCCAATGTAAATTTCCACCTTTATACAGTGTAGAAAGGCATCCTGAAGCCTGGAAAGTCATTAATTTGATTGTCCAGTATTTCCTTCATGAGATATTGCAACACTTAGAAAAAGTGTACAGCGCCAGCAGACAATGAATTTGCAGCACTAAAAAAACGAAACTTCATTAACAGCTAAACCAAACGTTTCCAATGTAAATTTCCACATTTATATAGTGTAAAAAGGCATCCTGAAGCCTGGGAAGTCATTAATTTGATTGTCCAGTATTTCCTTCATGAGATATTGCAACACTTAGAAAAAGTGTACAGCGCCAGCAGACAATGAATTTGCAGCACTAAAAAAACGAAACTTCATTAACAGCTAAACCAAACGTTTCCAATGTAAATTTCCACATTTATATAGTGTAAAAATGCATCCTGAAGCCTGGGAAGTCATTAATTTCTTTGTCCAGTATTTCCTTCATGAGATACAGCAACACTTAGAAAAAGTCTGTGTGACAGCCTGGAGAGACTGCTGACAGGAGGGAATAGACCCCACTGGGGCTGACATGGGCTAGCTACCCATGCTGGCAGTCTCTGACACTGTGTTCAGTTTGTTGGAGACACCCGCCAAGTGCTACAGAAAGTCTACAAAGAATGACACCCCTACAGCCTGCGAGAGCGGGGGCGCAAGATGGCTCAATGACTGACCACACGGTTACAGACCTAGGAACAAACATGACTACGAGCAAGAACACGGTGCATGAGACAATGGCAGCAGGACACTCACTTCAGGTCTGCACCTGTGGCTGGGCAAAAGTAACATCAGTTACAGGGTTGAAGATCCACCAAGGAAAGAAGCGGTGTTTGGGAAAGCCGAGTCAAGGGCCTCGCATTGACCAATACTTCTTACGAAGTAATGCGTCAAATCAGTCGAGTGAAGCACAGCGACGGGAAAAAACCCAAAGTTCGCAGAGCATCAGCCCCCCTGTCACTGAGGAGGGTATTATAAACACAGAATTGCAGGAGGTAGAACCCACCCAGCCACAGAGACCTCCCAAAGAGAACAAGATCAAAGGGCACAGACAGAGTGTGAGGTGGCCCAAAACTATTGAGAAGAGAGAGTGGGAAACCGTCAATAACGACCTGGTGAAAATGTTGGAGCAACAAGTGGGCACTGCAGAGAGAAAGCTGGAACACATCGGTGACATCATCTACCACTATGGAGAGGAGCGCTTTGGAGTGAACAGCTGGAAAACCACCAACAAAATACCACCACCAACCAAACCTAGGAGGCAACAAGAGATAGAGAGACTGATCAGGGAAAGAAGGGACCTGCGGAAACAGTGGAGAAAAGCCTCTGATCCAGAGAGAGAAGGTCTCATGCTGCTCCATGGGGACATCAAGCTCCGGTTGAAAACCTTACGAAGAGCAGAGAACTTGAGGAAACTTCGCAGGAAGAAGGAACACACAAGAACCCTGTTCTATAAAAATCCCTTCAAGTTTGTCAAAGATCTCTTCGCTAAGGACAAAAGCGGGTTCCTGCAAACTTCAAAGAAGGAACTTGAAGAGCACCTGGAAAAGGTCTACCAAGACACGAAAAGGCATGAACAGCTAGCCATCCCACATGATATCCCCCCCATTCGACCACCAGAGGTCAACATCGAGACCGGCCCTCCAAAATGGAAAGAAGTGGAGAACATGGTGGGCGTGCAAGATCAGGATCTGCACCAGGACCAAATGGAGTGTCATATAAGCTCTACAAGAACTCACCAGATGTCCTACGCTATCTTTGGAGGCTAATGAGAATCGTCTGGCAGAAGGGGATAATACCAAAGGCATGGCGAAGGGCTGGAGGTGTACTAATTCCAAAAGAGAAGGACGCAGATATCAGTCAATTTCGGCCAATCAGCCTTCTCAACGTTGAAGGGAAAATCTTTTTCAGCGTCTTGACACACACCACCTACCTGGAGAAAAAACGAGTACATTGACACATCCGTACAAAAGGCTGGAATTTCTGGATTCTCTGGCTGCTTGGAGCACACCAGTATGATCTGGCATCAGATTCAAGCAGCGAAGAAGAACAAAGGGGATCTTCATGTCATCTTTCTCGACCTAGCCAATGCCTTTGGTTCAGTTCCGCATAGCCTTCTCTGGGAGTCCTTCAACTTCTTCCGCGTTCCAACATCCATCACTACCTTGGTAAAATTCTACTTTGAAGACCTGCAGCTGTGCTTCACAACACCCGACTTCAAAACATCATGGCAGCAAGTAGAAGTAGGCATCATGGCAGGTTGCACGATCTCACCCCTGGCCTTTACAATGGCCATGGAGGTCATCATCAGGGCCTCAAAATGGGTGGCGGGGTGAGCGAACCAGGAACGGGATCCGCCTTCCACCGTCCGAGTATATATGGACGACATGACCACTCTGACCACCACTGCAGCTTGCACCAGGCGGCTACTTAGTAAGCTGCAGGAAAACATCAGCTGGGCCCGGATGAAAATCAAGCCGAACAAGTCACGTAGCATCTCGATAATCAAGGGAGAGCTAAAAGACGTGAAGTTCTGCATTGGTGACGAACCAATACCAACGGTGGCAGAACAACCTGTCAAAAGCCTGGGCAGATGGTATGACTCAAGTCTTAAGGATAAAAACCAGGTGCAGCAGCTAAGACAGGATATCATCAACGATCTGAACAACATCAACAAGACTCCACTACCAGGGAAGCTCAAGCTCTGGTGTCTGCAATTTGGGCTTCTCCCTCTCGTGATGTGGCCACTCACTGTCTACGAGGTCCCACTAACAACTGTGGAGAAGATGGAGCGAGCCATCACAGTATATGTGAAACAGTGGCTTGGTGTCCCACGCTGTCTGAATAACATCAGCCTCTATGGCAAAGGAGTCCTCGAACTGCCCATCACAAGTCTCACTGAAGAATACAAGTGCTCTAAAGTGAGACTACAGATGACGCTGACGGACTCCAGAGACCGGACCATCAGTGAAACGGCACCACCCCTGTCAACTGCACGGAAATGGACACCATCCAGTGCAGTGCAGCATGCCACAGCAGCCCTGAGGCACAGCGATATTGTGGGACACGTCCAGAGGGGAAGAGGAGGCTTTGGCCTTACAGCAAGCAAACCAACTTGGTGTAAGGCCTCAACCGCAGAGAGGAAAAAAATGGTCGTGGAGGAGGTGCGCCGCCAGGAAGAGGCTGAAAGGTCTGCAAAGGCTGTCTCGCTTGCCAAGCAGGGACAGTGGATGAGGTGGGAAGGCCTGGAGAAAAGAAAGCTTGGCTGGAGGGATCTCTGGGAGATGGAAGCTAGCAACATCAGCTTCATCATCAGAGCTACCAATGACGTGCTGCCATCCCCAAAAAACCTCCACCAGTGGTATGGCGAAGATCCAACCTGTGCCCTCTGCCCAACACCAGCAACTCTCAAACACATCCTGACTGGTTGTAAGACCAGCCTCACACAAGGCCGCTATACCTGGAGGCACAACCAGGTCCTCAAGAGCTTGGCAGCAGTGCTTGAAAGCAGGAGAACTACCATCAACTCCTTGCCCTTAAGAGCCACCACTACCATTACAGCACCAAAATTTGTCCGAGAGGGACAGGAAAAGCCCAACCATCCTTTTCTCAAGCCAGAAGTTGGTCAGCTAACCAAGGCTCGGGATTGGAAGATGCTGGTCGATATAGGTCAGCAACTAATCTTCCCAGCAGAGATTGCAACCACCACCCTAAGGCCAGACTTAGTGCTGTGGTCCCATTCATTGAAGACTGTCTACATTGCAGAGCTCACAGTCCCGTGGGAAAATGCAGTTGAAGAGGCCTATGAGCGTAAGAAGTTGCGCTACACTGAACTGGCGGCGGACGCACAACAACGAGGGTGGAAAGCCAAGGTCTATCCCGTCGAAGTTGGATGCAGAGGGTTTCTGGCCTCATCAACCATCAAGCTGCTGAAAGACCTGGGAATCCATGGACAGGCTCTGCGGCACACAGTCAGATCGCTCTCTAAAGCGGCTGAAAGAAGCAGCCAGTGGATCTGGATGAAGAGGAAGGACCCCTACTGGGCTCATAGATCAGCAACATGACCCCCGTCCCCCCTCCCCATCCCACCACTAATCTGCGTCATCCCACTTGAGTACCCAGGGCAGAACCATCCACCACAGTTAATTGGGCATGGGACATAAGCGCGGGCGTGATCAACCGGCCGCTGGCCACCATCGATGAGGGTGTCTAGTGATAAAGGCCGAAACACCCAGTGATTTGATGGAACACTACTGACGATGTGTCCCAAATTGACATCTTTCCCATTCCAACCATGAGACACAACCCCCATGCCACTCTCCATAGCAAGCCTAACCTCATGAGAATACCATCTATCGGCACAATGGACAGTTTACCATCACGTCCATGTTTTTATGATTCTGCTATGTGAGGCATTATCTCATAAGGGAAATACTGGACAATCAAATTAATGACTGTCCAGGCTTCAGGATGTCTTTTTCCACGATATAAAGGTGGAATCTTTCATTGGAAACGTTTGGTTTAGCTGTTATAGAAGTTTGGGTTTTTATTGTGCTGCAAATGCATTTTCAGCTTGCGCTGTGCACATTTGCAAAGTGAGGCAATATCTCATAAGGGAAATACTGGACAATCAAATTAATGACTGTCCAGTCTTCAGTATGTCAGTTTACACTATATAAAGGAAGAAATTTACATTGGAAACGTTGAATTAAGCTGTTATAGAAATGTGGTAGTTTAGTACTGCAAATGCATTTTCAGCTCGCGCTGTACACATTTTCTAAGTGAAGCATTATCTCATGAGGGAAAGACTGGACAATCAAATTAATGACTGTCCAGTCTTCAGTATGTCAGTTTACACTATTGTTAGGTTGAAGATATATTTTATCCCATATTTTACTCTATTAGTATTGCAAAAGAATTGTTCCACAGTGTGACCTATGTTTGACCATATGGATGAGAAGACTTCAAGAGAAGCGGATGCCTGAAGACAGGATCAACGTCTACAACATCAAAGGAGGTGTGCCGAGACACACCTCTGAACCAAAAGGACTGAGACTTTAGTGCCAGAGCACTAAAAGGCATATCTGCCTTTTCAATCAGTAAATGACTGCCATTGATGTCTGTCTTTCCTCTTGTGTCTGAAATGTTTACATGTTCCTGCTGGTGCTCCCCCCTTCGTTCCTTAGTGCAAATACATTGTATTGTTTAGGGACTTCCCAAATAAAATAGAGGGCTCGGCGGAGTGTGCTCCAGAACGAAGTTGGAGATGTAACTGAGCACACCTCCGTTCGTTCTCCTCGCGAGTAAAAGATCAACTCTTGTCTTCCTTTCATTCATTTTGCCTTTGTTCAGTGAATGCTTAGGTGATTGAACCTGACATTATTTTGGTCCTTCGAGCGGGAAGCCAAGATACCTGAGGATTCCAGCGGGTGTGGTGAACTCCAGAAAGACCATGGCCATGGCAGGCTCACTAGAGAGAGCCTAAAAATCCTTTTCCAGGACTGGACCTCACCCCACCAGCTGGGATCTGACGGTTGACGGCGATCCAATGGAGGGAAGACAACAGTGGTGAGATATTTTTTTTTAGGGGGGAAGTGACTGACTGGAGGTCATTGCGCGTTAAGAATAAATAAATAAGTGTTCAGAATAAATAAATGAGCATTAAGAATAAATAAATAAAAATAAAACATAAAAAAGAAAAAAAAGCAAAGAAAGACATGAAGTAGAGATAAATAAGAAAAGAGAAAGAAAGAAAGATAGAGAAAAGAGAAAGAAATTGTGTATAGATAAGAAATCCTGTGCATACTAGTCGATGGCAGGTCCATGAAGGACAGTGGAGTGAGAAATAAAAAAACCCTGTGAATACTAGTCAATGGCAGGTATATGACGGCGGAGTCCGAGAAATTCCGTGGAGAAAGTAGGACGGCGGAGTCTGTGTGTACACTTAAATTCCGTGTGTGAATGTTTGCGCAAACCGTATGTAAAGTGAGTGAACGGTGTGATTGGGGATTACAAATACCACTTGGTATTTTATCCGATGTAATACAGTAGGGTTGTACACAGCAGACTGGTGTGGATGCAAAGGCAATAATTCTCCACCTGAAAAGGTTGAATTGAGAATTACCACAACAGGAAATTTGAGTTGCTGTCCTACTGATGAGAAACCAGTTTTTAGAACACCTTAGGTGTTGACAAACTGGTCCAAATTTTCTAAAATGGGGATATTAGGTAGTAAAATAAAACCCAGGGATACGCTGCAGTGTAGAGATTGGAAGTTCATCGAAAAACAGGATCCTGATAAAACTCAGTATTTAGATACATGGATAACTGAACATGGCTTTAATGGTCAGTTAAATACACAAAAAATAGCCGCATTGCAGGGATCAATCATAGGAAAGACGAAAAAGACCCCAAAAAGATGAAGAAAAATGGCTTTGAGGAAACAGAATATTGGATGAGGGTAGCCTTAAAAAGAGAAGAGGGATACAGGAAACAAAAAGAGAATGAAAACAAAATAAGCAAAGGAAAGGAATGCGAAAAGTCAGATAGAGCAAATTACACTGAAATAGGAAGAGTAAAACAAAAGGATGATGAGACTTTTGAGCAACACAAAGTGAGAATGACAGCTGTGTTTAAAAATCACAGCGGGCTACAGGAAAATGGTAATGTAAATGGGCCATTTCAACAGCAGTTGAAGAATGCTTTACATGCAGGCTCAAGAGAGGTAATTCATAAGTGGGTAAATAAACATTTCATTTGCCTGCCAACAGGTACCCTGGAGGAGTATGTAAATCACGCCCTCCATGCTGAGAAGATAGAAAATAAAAAGAAGCAGAGGTCTATAGACAGGACAGGTCAGGTAGGACAGGTAGGACAGGAGGTCTTTTATCGAGGTGGAAAGGGCCGGTAGCTTTAGAGGACAAAGGGGCAGACGACAGAGAGGAGGAAGAATAGGAAGAGGAGCAAACAGGCAAAATACATCAGGCTGCTGGCGTTGTGGTAAAGAAGGCCATATAGCAAGAGATTGCCCTGAGAAAAAGCAACCTTCAGCATGACTAGGATAGGAAGCATCTAAACAGGATTTAGAGGCTGATCAAGGAACAGATGAGTTTCTAGATGAAGAGGTCCTCCTAAATTTACAAGAGATATTGGCCTTTGATGAAATAACTGAGCTGAAATAACCTTATTGGTAAATGGGTCACCAATTACCTTTTTATGTGACACTGGTGCATGTAGGATTGCTTGTAATAAATTAATTCCAAATGATAGAGCAAGAGAAATGTGTCATAGTCAGATTTGCAAGTGGAAAACTGTCTAGAGTAAAAGAATTAGAACCTGTGTGGTTGAGGGACCCAGAAGGACACTGAGTTGGTTGCATGAATTGAAATTAGGTTTACTTTTACAGAACAATGAGAGCCCAAGTTGTGGGGATGTGATTAATTTACAGAAAAAGATTATTGATGGCACAATTTATACTTACATGATCCGACAGACAAGGTATATCATTCTGATGATGGGTTTTACTTAATTGTATACTTGTGTCTTTTTCAGAAAGAGAGGAGTAGGTGTTGTGAAATCTTAATTGAATGAAGAAGTGAGCATGAGAAACCCTTGTAGGAGCATAGGTGTTTCCTGATTTTGTAGTTTTTGATTTGATACCTTGATAGTTTTGAGTGGCTTTGGTAAGGCTACAGTGAATTTGGAAAATTAAAAAAAAAAAAGGAGTGAGGAAAGTTTGACAGAGGGCAATGGGTATTGGTGTAATCGTAACTCATGAGTGTGCTGTAACAAAGAGTTAACAGCTCTTTGAAGTTAGATGCTCGTTCCCAAGTAGGGGGAGGAAGTCAGAGAGAGAGTTTGGTGATTGAAGAAGGTGTGACTTGAACAAATGAATAAGGATAAGAATTAGGTTCTGCTGTAAGGATGATTTGAAGAAATAAATATGTTATGTTTCATACTTCAGTTGATGATCTTTCTATTAAGGTAACTGTAGTTAGTAACTGGAATGAAATGCACAGATGGAAATGACACGGAAAAAAAAGATGGTAATTTGATAAGAAGGGCTAGTATTTACATTAGAAATAGAAATAGAAATAGAAATCCCTTTATTGTCATTGTACTCAAGTGTGCAACGAGATTAGAGGGCTCCCCTCTCCAGTGCAATACAACAATAATACAGACAAATATATAAATTAGATAAATAAATAAGACTGAATAGGGCATATAGAAACACATCACAATGCTGTTTTGCAAGGTTAGGGTGGTCTCGTGTGTGTGTGAGAGTTCAGTATGGAGATGGCTCTCGGAAAGAAACTGTTTCTCAGTCTATTGGTCCTTGATTTGATGCATCTGTAGCGCCTGCCAGAGGGCAACAGGTCGAACAGGTGTGAGTTTGGGTGGGTATTGTCTTTGACGATGTTGAGAGCCCTTCTGAGGCACCGGGCGGTGTAGATGTCCGACAGCGAGGGGAGAGGGCAGCCAATAATCCTTTGCGCTGTTTTGACTGTCCTCTGGAGCCTCACTCTGTCCGCCTCAGTGCAGCCGCTGTACCAGGTGGAGACAGAGTACGTCAGCAGGCTCTCGATGGACGAGTGGTAGAAGGCCAGCAGCAGCTTCCTGTCCAGGTTGAATTTCCTGAGGACTCTCAGGAAGTGCAGACGTTGGCGGACCTTCTTTACCACTGCTGTGGTGTTGTGACTCCAAGAAAGGTCATCGGAGATCTGTACTCCCAGGAACTTGAACGTGTGGACCCTCTCCACACACACGCCTTCGATGCAGAGGGGGGGCGGCAGCGTCTTGTTCCTCCTGAAGTCGACGACAATCTCCTTTGTTTTAGCAGAGTTAAGGTGCAGTCTGTTGTCCTTGCACCAAGTTGTCAGTCTCTTTACCTCCTCTCTGTAGGCTGTCTCGTAACCTTCCGAGATCAGACCGACCACTGTCGTGTCGTCAGCAAACTTGACGATGGTGTTGTTGCCGTGGGCCGGGCTGCAGTCGTAGGTGTAGAGGGCGTACAGGAGAGGGCTCAGCACGCATCCTTGGGGGGAACCGGTGCTCAGCATGAGGGTGGAGGACGTGTAGGGGCCGAGCAACACAGTCTGGGGTCTGTTGGTCAGAAAGTCCTTAATCCAGATGCGTGTGAGGGCAGGGAGGCCGAGAGTGTCCAGTTTGGCGACGAGGATGTCTGGGATGATCGTGTTGAATGCCGAGCTGTAGTCCACAAAGAGCATCCTTGCATAGCTCCGCTGTTGTTCCAGGTGGCCCAGTACAACATGCAGAGCAGTGTCGATGGCGTCCTCAGTGGATCTGTTAGCCCAGTATGCAAACTGGTAGGGGTCCAGAGTGGGAGGAAGGCAGTCCCTGATGTGCTGGAGAACCAGCCTCTCGAAGCACTTCATAATGACTGGTGTGAGAGCAACAGGACGGTAGTCATTCAGGTGGACGGCTGGTGACTTTTTGGGGACAGGAATAATGGTGGAGGTTTTCAAGCAGGAGGGGATGACTGCCTGAGCCAGGGAGCGGTTGAAGATCCTGCAGAAAACATGTGACAGTTGGTGGGCACATGCTCTGAGGACCTTGCCTGGTATTCCGTCGGGTCCAGTAGCTTTTCCTGGGGTTGACCGTGTTCCTCTACGATGAGTGGGGGGGAGTTGGAGCTTGAAGTGCGGGGGTGTGATGGTTGGGGCGAGTCAAAGCGAGCGAAGAAGCAGTTAAGCTCCTCTGCCAGCGATGCACTCGGGTCTGCAGAGGTCGTGCTGCTGCCACGGAAGTTGGTGATGCTCCGTAGACCCTGCCACACCTCCCGTGGTCTGTTACTGGCAAGGTGGGCCTCCAGCCTCCCCTTGTAGGTTGCCTTTGCTAGCTTGATGCCTTTGCTCAGGTCAGCACGAGCCACCCTGTACTGGGCTTTGTCGCCTGACCTGAAGGCAGCGTCACGGGCCTTGAGGAGAGCGCGAACCCTGCTGGACATCCAGGGCTTCGCATTTGGGAAGGTCCGTATAGTCTTTTGTTGGGACACAGTTTCCATGCAGAACTTGATGTAGTCCAGTACACAATGCGTGTAGACATCAAGGTCCTGATGATCAAAGAGGTCCCAGTTTGTGTCATGAAAGCAGTCCTGTAATTCACTCATGGCGTCGTCACGCCAGGTTTTCACAGTCTTTGTGGTAGGCCTGAATCTGCGCCTGAGAGGGGTGTACGCAGGTGCGAGCTGCAAGGACAGGTGGTCTGACTGGCCGAGGGGGGCGAGTGGGAGGGCTCTGTATGCGTGCTTGATGTTCGAGTACACATGGTCGAGAGTGTTGTCTCCCCTCGTCGGGCACTTGACATGCTGGTGAAACTCTGGGAGTACAGTCTTTAAATTGGCCTTATTAAAGTCTCCCGCTACAATGTGACCGCCATCAGGGTGCGCCCGCTGATGTTTATTGATGACGCACGCGAGTAGCGAGAGCGCCGTGCTAGTGCTAGCGTCGGGAGGGATGTAAACAGCTGTGAGAATCACTACCGTTAGCTCCCTCGGGAGAAAATAAGGCCGGCATTTAACGGACATGAACTCGATGTCGGGGGAAGAGTGCTTCTCGACGATCGTGCTATCGCCGCACCAGTTCTCATGCACGTAAACACAGAGCCCCCCGCCCCTCCTCTTACCGGTGTCCCTCGTCCGATCCGCGCGATGTAGCGAGCGCCCGGCCAGCTGGATGCTAGCGTCGGGGACGTCTGCGTGCAGCCAGGTTTCCGTGACGACGATCACACTGCTATCGCGCACATAGCGGTTTCCCAGGATTTGTAATCCCAGGTCGTCGATTTTGTGGACCACGGATCTGGCGTTGGTGAGGTGCAGACTCGGTAGTGGTTGCCTATGGGGCTGCCGTCGCAGCCGTTGCAAGACACCGGACCTGCAGCCTCGCTTCTGCTTCCTCTCTCTGCGTCGCCTGCGCCGCCTCCCGGTCCCGATGACCAGCCACGGTGAGCCGGGCAGCCTCGCCAGTTCGTTCGGAATTTTGCGATCATAGCAAAATTCCTCTGTGATGGTTATTTCGCATCGATATCCAATGTTCACGATGTCCTGGCGGGTATATCGATGTTGTGCCTCAGTTGATGCCAATAAGAGCAAGCAAACACTAATAAAAAGTAATAAGGAGCACTGTGAGGGGGAGCTGTTAGCCGCTGCGTCCATGCGCGCCGCCATCTTAACATCCAAGGAATTAAAGCAGAGAAGAAATTAGAGACTACAAATAACATTGATGTGTACTTGTTCACTTTGAGGTAGAACTGGTTGAAGTAAAATGAGTCATAAAGTTAGAAAAATAGGAAATAAAAATAAAATTAACATGCTTAAGATTAACAAATTATTGTAAAGTCTGAGTTCCAAATTATGCAGAAATTACTGTGCCACTGAGTAAAATGATGAATGAGGAAAACCTCTAAATGACATTGTCCTTACACTGGACTGATAAAGCATATTCAGCTTTTGTGAAAGGAAACAAGTGTTCGTATTAAGTATGGCACTGACCCTTTGTCCAGATGCAAAAGGCCTTAGTTTTAGTGTAGAAACATGGAGATAAGATGAAACCAATCGCATACTTCTATTCCAAACTAGACAACGTAGAATGTGCATTGAAGCACTGCATGAGAACAGTTAATGCAGTATCTATTGCTGTAGATATAAGATTAAGATAAAGATGGTCTTTTATTAGTCCCACAATCTGGAAATTGCAGAAACAAGTGCAACCATAGTTTTGTTCCATCCTCTGGTTTTGAGAGTACCACGTGCGGTTTCTGCATTGCTTTTGCTGATGAACATGACGTTTTTGTCACCGGCGGGACATTTATAGTGTATGAATACATTGTTATCAAAACCACATCTGATTATAGAGAGATGTACAACATTAAACCCGGCTGTCATTATTATGTCAGGAGGATGGTACAAAACTAGATTGTTATGAGTTAGTAGAAAAAAGTAACCAAAAGTAAAGGCATCAAAAAGATTCGCCTTCAGAAAACGGAGAAGTGCTATTTGTAGATGGAAATAAATAAATAAATAAATAAATAAAATACTGTAGTTGTATCAAATGACACTGGGAAAAAGAACTTAGCAGTTACTCCTCAAATTACTCAGCTCATGCAACAGAATTAGTATCTTAAACAAAAGCGTGTAAACTAAAGAGAGTAAATTGTGTTACTATTTACACATATAGTCGTCTTAAAATGTGTAGCGCATACATTGCATAAGTGTTTTCCTTGAATACACATTGCAGACAATACAGCTAAAGAAGCTGTTGCGGACATACACGTTTTAGTGATAGAAGTCCCAAAGTTAAACAAAGGCTTTGGAGGAAAATGGTGTAACATCGCTACGTGATCTCTGTATGACCAAACAATAATCTTTACAAATGGGCTGCTATATTGAGTCATGGGATAACACATGTCTCAACAGGGGAAATGGTGCATCAGATATTACGTTATTATACGGCTTACGGCTTTAATGCTTATTCGAAACATTTTTGTAGGGCATGTTTAACGTGTGCGAAACACAATTCACAAGGTAATTTGAGTCCACGCAGAGGACGCTTTCCTACACCACAATATCCATTTCAAATTATTCATATGGACTTATTTGATAAAAACCAAAGTGAAGAAAAAAAATAAAATAAATGTTTGGTCATCATAGATGTGAATTCGAAATGGTTAGAACTCTTTCTAACCAACAAATCCAGATGCATTGACAGTGGCAAAAGTACTTTGTAAGGATATCATTCCGAGATATGGTATTCCTGAAAATAATAAACAGTGATAATAGTACCCATTTTGTTAACTAACTTGTGAAAGAGATAGGAATGTTTCACGTTGATTTGAAAGATAATTGTGCTTACCACCCTCAAAGCTCTGGATTGGTGAAAAGAATGAACAAAAAAAAAAAAAGTGAAAAGGCTATGCATTGAGGAAACGGGGAGGCAGTGGACACAGTGTATGGAAATTAGTAAAACTGTTTGTAAAAACGACAAGCACTGTGACTTTCCATTGAATGTTATGCGAGTCGCCTCTCTGTCCACTTTTAAACCTCGCTTGAAGATGAATATTCGGGCCTTTGACTCAGCATGAGACTGTTGCTGTTCTGTTGTTTTTCTGGTATCTACTGTAAATGTGTTTATGTGAGTTAATTTGAGTTATATACAGAGAGTTGCACTGTATTGTATTTCATTGTATTTAGGACCGAGACGTTGTAAAACATTGTTTGGAAGGCCTTATAGAATACCTCAAATTTAAGAACAAATGGGAAATAGATGCTGAAGCAACTTTAGCTGACTACATGTGAAAAGTGTTAGAAAAACAAAGACAGGCACAAATTTAGAGTGGTGAGGATCTTTCTGTCTCCTAGCAGGGCACTAAACTAGTGGAGCCAGGAGACTGGATGCTTGAAAGACGTTTGAAGATAAGACATATGTAATTACCCAAGGGGGAATGCCATGTTTAGTTTTATTGACAGCTCTCACAGCTGTAAATATAGTAGAAGAGTCAACATTGGTTCATTTGACACATGTAAAAAGGTCATTTTGGTTGAAATCTCCTACAAAGGAGATGAGCGGAAGTCTGATGATAGGGTGGTCTTATTTCATAAGACACCAGACTAAGTAGAGGGGATATTTCAGACAAAATGACCCTGAAGTGGTTAAAAGCAGCTGTTCTATGTTGGATGTATACAATTTTATTCTGATATTTTTGTTGTTGTGTTATATGTGGGAACAACCCAGAGTTACATAAACAAACTATGATGTGACTATAGTACAATACCAACAGTAAGAATCCCAATTACTAATCAAAATGGATTTGCAAACACCAAGCAGATAATTGAAAAAAAAAAAGTGATGGGACATATTTGTGGAGCTTGGACGACATGTTGATAGATTTGAGTTGGAACCATGAGTAATACTCAAGTGGGCAACTATTGGTCCACAGAACAAAGTTACAGGAGAAAGTCTGTACTTTCGTGAAAAGATAGCAATTGGACAACGAGATATCCAAAATAAGCAAGTGAAATTGTATTATTGATATTATATTAATGCTTATCTTGATAATACATGTATGGATTGGGTCAGCGTGTATCCTGTGACTAGAGTTGATGTAGATGAACATGTTTTCTATGATAGTTGCTCTTGAAAATTTAAATAGCATTAATGTTGCTGACAGAGCTAAGCGGTTAGGAATCTTTTCACCACCACTGTGTCTGGTTTTGATAGTGGTTGAAATAAACTTCAATCCACTATCAAGAGGGGAAATCTGGTGGTGGTGTGGATATGATAGATCATTTGATAAATCACCCAAAAATGTAAAAGGTTTTGAGACTTAGTGCATATCTGTATGTGTTTTTCATAACTAGGCCCTGCTTATAGATTATTGGTAGTTTCTGGAGAGTGCCATTTCACAAAATGTAATTGATTGATCGTAAATGGTATGTTTTATATTGTTTGTTAATAAACTGTGTGAACTGTCCAATGTCATGACAGGACATCGGTGACGTTAAAAAAGAGAAAGCAGAGTATCACGGCAAAAAAAAAAAAAAAAATGATTCAACATACATGGAAGCCATCGGTGTTCTCCTTAGTGTAAGTAAGTAAGTAAGTGTAAATTAACAGATCAAGTAACAGGATTTGAGTCCTCGAACGAAGAACAAAGAACGCAGACAGGTCAACTGCATCATCACAACGTGCAAAAATTAGGTAATTGGACGCAAAGTGGGTTTGAAACTGTGCATGAACGGCTATCAACCAATCTCTAATGGCATTCCGAAACAGGATGACTGTTGATGTATTGTTGGATGAGAGAGGTGGTGTTTGTGCTATGTTCGGTGAACAATGTTGCACATTTATTCCCAACAACACAGCGGTGGGTGGTCGTCTAACCAGGGCCATAGAGGTCTCAGGACTCTTCATGGTAAAATGAAAGGACAACTGGTCTGTGTATATATATATATATACACATATATATACACATATATATATATATATATATATATATATATATATATATATATTTGTTACTTTGGAATAAAGACATTAAATTGATGTAATTTTGTTTTAGAAAAATGCTGTAGTTTTTTTCTCTGAATACAACCTACAAACGGTTAAAAAGGACATTCTGAAATGTTTTTTTTTTGGGCTATCAAATATTTAGTTTGACACTCAAACCGCACACTATTCGTGTCAATTTGTTTGGTTCTATCTCCATGAGTATTTTTTTGTGGTGCATCAAAAGCGTGTTTTAACTTACTTAGGTAAGACAGGTTTAGTGGAGAGATGAGGCCAAACAGCATCACACATCTATGTGCAAGAGATGGCAACTGACAAAGAACCTTCACACCTACAATAACTGCCCCGATGTAATGTGGTGGCTGAAGATCCTCTTCCTCCCGGACAACAAACACCACCATGGTGCACTTGGCAGGCTCTTGATCCAATTCATCCTACAGACCACCATGATAAAAGACAAATTCATTAGAGTTATTTAGATTAAATTTTTTTCCACCATGAAAAAAAAACAAACAACATATATATGTGTGTGTGTGTGTGTGTGTGTGTGTGTGTGTGTGTGTGTGTGTGTGTGTGTTTATATATATATATATATATATATATTTTTTTTTTTTTTTTGGAAGCATCTTTCAGGACACTCAAGGCCGCTGTACAGAGTAAAATACGAAAGTAAAAACACAAATACGGGTAGAAACACCAACACGTAAATCAAGCAGGATAAAATACAATAAAGTGGATGAGGGACATATCTGGAATTGGAGAGAGTAATTAAGGCGGAACAGATTGGTTTTGAGTTTAGTTTTAAACACAGGGAGGGTGGTGCAATTACAGAGGTCAGGTGGAGAGAGTTCCAGAGCTGGAGAACCGAATCGCTGAAGGCTCTGTCCCCCATGGTGGCAGGCAAGGGGTGGAGTGAGGAGGATGAAGACCGGAGAGCGCGGGATGGAGTGGGAATATGGATGATGTCTGAAAGGTAGGGAGGGGCGAGGTTGTGAAGAGATTTGAAAGTCATGTGTCATGTCATTATCCACTCCGCTTATCCGGTACAGGGTCACGGGAGGGTGCTGGAGCCTATCCCAGCTGACTACGGGCGAAAGGCGCACTACACCCTGAACTGGTCGCCAGCCATAGATTTGAAAATATATAGAAGAATTTTGAAAATGATTTGTTGATTGACTGGAAGCCAGTGGATCTGCTGAAGGATGGGGGGTTGATGTGATAGGTGGAAGGTGATTGGAATCCATTGCACATCCTTGAGGCACCCTAAAGCTCCCGTATGTCTGTCACTGAGTCTTGAATTTTTACTTAGTAAACTGAATTTGAGCATATGCAGTATTGAATTTTTGGTGAGGAGACCTTTTTTTTGAGGAATTAAAAACGCATTTTAAAGTCCTACATTCAAGTTTATTGGGATATAGTTCTTAACAAAAACATTATGATCGAAAAATTCAGAATCAAATTAAAAATATACAATTTATGTAATTCGAATTCAGTTTTTCAATTCAATAATTCAGTGTTCAATTCAAAACATTCAGGTTTCAATTCAAATATCAAAGTTAAGATATTCACATTCAAATAACCAATATTCAGATTTAGTTTCAAGTGGGACAAATATCAGACCATAGTCCAGCAATTAATCCAAACTCTGTGTCAAATTAAGTGATGATTGTACTGCCTTTATTATTTTAGAGGAGGAGTAATACCTGCTGCTGTATCTTCTAGTGCTGGACGATTAATCAAAATTTAAATCGTGATTTAGATTTCTTAATTTTGAAAATGTTCTAATTGAGGGAAAAATGTTTCAGATTAAGAAAGAGTTCAAACAAATTACATATGTTCAATTTGAGAGAACCTGGCTAACCAAGATGGAACTTTACACCCTGGAATTGAAGGAGATACTTGGAAAAAAAGGCCGAGTTACTGGCACTGAAATAAGACCTATGCTCAGTTCACTCAGTCATGTAAGAGGGTTGTGTTTTATTACTGCAAATAGAATTTGCATCAAACTATTTTGGATAAGTCCATCATAAGCATTAACAGAATAAAACAATAAAAGATCTGTTAGAGCTTATGGATATCTTGCTATTTTTTTTATTTAAAGTTGAGATGCACTTTTTGGGATGTAAGCAATGCATATGTGAGCTTTTATTTATTTAAGACACTTAATCATCTTGTGTCTTTTTAAATAGCAAAACGTTGAAGCTGGAAGGGAGGGCATAATCCATTCCTTGATGAAATTCCTCGGACAGTCTGCAGAGGAACTCATCACGGACTACCAGGTAAATTACAACAGTATTACGTTTTTAAAGCTGCAATTAACTCATAGACTGTGCAGCAAACATTTTTATTTGTCACAATATTCAAATAAATTAATTGCTGCCAGTATGTGACCTGCTCTGGCTAAAGGGTTGGCATTTGGCAAAGGTTACTTTCGGGTAATTGACAAAATAAATCAGAAGGTCCAAAGTTTCGATTTTGAGATTTCTACAAAAATCCTATCCTTGAGGTTGAGGTTTCTATTTTAATTTCCGTTTTCATTGCCCTTTTTATTTATTTTTTGATTCTCATATATGCTGTTATAAACATGTAATGCAGATTGCAAATACTGTCACATATCACTGGTGTCCGGCTGAAACATGTTGTCATAATTTGAGTAATTTCATGTTTTTCTAGATCTAATCTATTGGTCAATCCACACGAGTGGGTGTTACTTGTAAATATTACTGACCAATCTCAAATGTTGAAAATGGTTTGCTCTCTTTGGATGATGCAGTGTTAATGATTGCAAAAACGTGCCATTGGAAGTCTCCTGCAAGGTGAAGATTCTGGAGCTTCTTGGATACTGCCTGAAGACAGCGATATTCAGAACTATAAAAAGCAAACACAAATTTGGGACATTATGCACCTAACCATGGATGTATATGCTCTTTCAGGAAGTCAGCAGAGAACAAGCAAAAGAGGACCAGGCCAAGCAAATACTGAAGGTCTATGTCAGGGGTGTCAAACTCATTTTTATGGACGGGCCACATCGTAGTTGTGGTTTCCCTCAGAGGGACTGTGAACCCATATAAATTGATTGGAAAGCCAGTTTTGAAATCAGAAGCTAGTAAGTAATTGTTCAACAATTTTTCAATTTATTTTAAAAGGGGAGGATTGGTAACAAATAATTGGCAATATCTCATATCTCAGTGTTGTTGTGAAGAAAATATGCTAGAAACAGGAAGTTGATGCAGATGATTTGCCCTTTGCGGGCAACATAAAATTAGGTTGTGGGCCAGATCTGGCCCCGGGCCTTGAGTTTGACACACGTACTCTATGTCTTCCAAGCAAGTGAGGGACAAGAAGACACATCCCATGCCTCTGTTTCCATTGTTGCTTAAGAAAATGAGGTTGTGGAAATGTTGCCAGTCTCCTGCTCATGGGAATTAACTATGCGCTGAACTTACTAAATTTGCAGTACCCGTTTGAGGTGCATCAGAAGCTCTTTCTTGAGATAGATGGCCTGAAACTTGCACTCGGAGTCCATTCCCTGACTCTCCATTGAATGTTAGGCAAGCCCCCTCTCTGTCCACTTTTAAAACGTTTTGAAGACACATTTTTATTCTTTAGCTTTCGACTCAACATGTGACTGTCGTTGTTCTTCTTGTATCTACTGTACGTGTTTTAATTTGTGTTCTAATTTCCTGCTAATTTATACAACACCGTATGAAAAACACTTTGTTACAGCTCCAACTATTATAATTGCAAGTTATTTGTACATGGGTATTTCTTGTTTCGTGGACTAATACTGTGCGCAAATGCAAATGCTCGGCCTTTTATCACAAAAAATGTCCGAAGGGCAAGATCTTAATTCCTCCTCTAATATAAAACCTTCCCGAAGAACAAATCGTATAATTCTAACTTGCTAGATTTAGTCCAATGCACGATACATTTAGGCTAACTCGACGTCGCTCCAGTCAGTAAAGCACGCTTTATAGTTCACCAAAATGCATACCGTGAAATTCTTACCTTGTTTATGCGACGAGGATATTATCCCGTAAGGAGTTACACTGACGCTGTACTGCTTCTTTTTGTATTTCTCTGTTCAGGTCGTCCCTCCCGCATTTCGCCCAAAGTCAGACGGGATAGGCGGCAGCACCTCCCCGCAAGCCAGTACAAGATAGGCGGTGTGGAAGATAAAGATAACACGTCCCTCCGTTTGGATCGGGTATTGTGTTTTCTTTAGAGCTTTTGGTTCGTGCGCACTGTGCAACACAGTCTGAGCGCAAATACAAATGCTCGGCCTTTTATAAATAAAAAAAAAAATCCGAAGAACAAGACCATCCTCGTCTAATATAAAACCTTCCCGATGAACGAACCTTATAAAACTTGCCCTCCGTCACAGCAAAACAATTTCTGCAACAATCTCATAAAACCATTTGTAAAAAGACAACGGTAAGATTTCGTCCAGTGTACGATCAGTTTAAGCAAACTGGGTTTAGCTAGTCAGTAAAACACTCTTTATAGTGTAGCAACGTTAGTAACGCTAAATTCTTACCTAGTTTATGAGACGAGTGCTGTACTTGACTATTTTTTGTAATTTATTATTATTTTTTTTTTTTAATGCTTTATAGAGCAAATTGCACCTATGACAGTTGTTATTACCACAGAAGCCATCTCAAATGGTTGCAAACTCTGAGGGTGACTTTGAACCGGAAGTCCCGCCTCAATCGTCATCTGATTGACAGCGGAATCCTGGAGCCAGAGAAGAGAAAAGAATCAGACACGAAGTTGAAGAAGCGGAAAAAAAATAAACATCGAATCTCCAAGTTCTCGCAACGAGGGTGACTGTTGGGGTCTGGAGAAGTGACCGGGAGATGGAGAGCCCCGTATTTTGGTCTTGGTAAGAGGGTAACTCACTTGATGTTGACGAGGGAACCTATGCCGCTATGCTATATACCGGCGTGAGAAAACTACGGCCCGGGGGCCACATGCGGCCCGTTAAACGTTTTAATCCGGCCCGCCGAATTTGAAAAAAAAAAAAAAAAACCTTGTTAATGTTTTATTTTCAAAATAGTGTGGTTTTTCAAAGACAAGCTTTTGTTCACTTTCATTTAAAATTAAATGTATTTTTTTTCTCAGATGAGATGAGGTTACCAAAACACTCCATCCATCTGCTCCTGGTCCAGCCCCTCTGTCAAATTTTAGAACCCATTGTGGCCCGCCAATAAAAAAGTTTTCCCACCCCTGCTATATACTATAAGCTATGTTAATGTCGTCAGGCCATTATAGAGTATTTCTTCTGACATTTTGAAGGAGAAATAATACTCAACGTTTTATTTTTTTATGATGTTTGAGGCATTCTGACTGAAATACAGTTCAATTGAGGTTACCAGTAGTCATTTCCATTACCTGTCAATGTAAATTAGAATGTAACTTACTACAGTGAACCCTCGGTTATCGCGGTTAATGGGGACCGAGACCACCCGCGAAAACTGAAAATCCGCGAAGTAGCGGCGCACCTTCAAAAATGCTTAAAAAAAAAAAAGTGCGAAGTAGCGGCGCACCTTCAAAAATGCTTTAAAAAAAAAGTGCGAAGTAGCGGCGCACCTTCAAAAATGCTTAAAAAAATAAATAAATAAAATAATAATATATATATATATATATATATATATATATACGGGTAGAGAGAGAGAGGGTGAAATTCATGTTATAACAAAAAAAAAAAATTATTAAAACATTTTTTTATTCCCCAGCCATTATTTTTGTGTTTATTCAATTACTTCTTTTTGTATTTATTTAATTACTTCGACTTTTACCTGCTGGTACGCCGTCCGGTGTGCCCTGGCATTCTTCATTTATTTATTCATTTATTCATTCATAACTGACAGCCTCGCGCTCCGCTCATGCCCGGGCGGAAGGTGTTCCTCTTCGGCTTAACAACCACGCACGCCGGCCGGTCTCCTCCGGAGCTCTCGCACGGTCCCGAACGGAGCGAAATGTCGCCCCGCTAGTGCCCGGGCGGAAGTTGTTCCTCTTCGGCTTAACTGCCACGCACGCTGGCCGGAGCTCTGGTACGGTCCGAACCGCGCGAAACGTCGCCCCAAATCGTGCCCGGGGGAACGTGCTCTTCTTTGTCCACTCTCCTCTTCGCCCACGTTCTTCTTCGGCGGACGCCGGCCGTCTAACCACTCCAGCGCCCCGTCGTGCCGCTCGGCGAAACTACAATGCCCCCGAATATTTTTTAGACCCGCGAAGCACTGAACCCGCGAAAGGTGAACCGCGAAGTAGCGAGGGTTCACTGTATTGCAACCAGATACCTATAAAATGTCATTTAATTTGCACTGTTTTGATCGCCACTGTTTTGCTCATTGAACAACAAATGAAAAGATGAATCATACACAGTGTTTGTAAAGATAATTGTCAATGTTTTATTAAATGAAATTCCAATGTAAAATTGTGTAATATTGTGTTATATAATGGGTCTACAACATACATTTCTCACAGACAAGTAGAGCTTTTTCTCATGAAATGTGTTGAAAAAAAACTAACATTTGAACATTGTTTTGCGTTACAACATCCGTGTTTACTGGTCATAAATTATTAACTTAAGTTTAATATACACTACACGAGCTGGGTAGCCACCACGCCTCAACCACCATAACAAGTTCGCTAACCCTTTAAGTCGAACGAGGTAGCTAACATATCGGGTTCAATTTGTACCAAAAATATGCTGTTGTGCCTTGTGTCTCTGTATATGTCGTCATGACGTGTCATTTGACAAAGCCTTGTGTCGATGTTAGTTGTCGATGTAACAGTCTTATGTTAGATGTCAATGTATGTCTATGTTAGATCTCAATGTGTCGATGTTAGATGTCAATCTATGTGTCTATATTAGATGTGTTTATGTTAGATGTCTATGTAAATGTTTGTTAGATGTCGATGTGTGTAAGATGTCTATGTAGAGGTTGGTTAGATGTCGATGTCTATGTAAATGTTTATGATGGATGTCGATGTGTCTGTTAGATGTCCGTGTTTGTTAGATGTGATTGTAATGGTTTATGTTATAGACGTCAATGTAAGTGTCAATGTTAGATGCCCATGCATGTTTGTTAGATGTCGATATATGTGTCATTGTTACATTTCAACGTAAATGTTGTTCGTGCAAGTTTCCAGTCCTCCAGCCACGTGACATCATGTGCGTCAAAGTGATAACTCGTACATTTCACGGAGGGAAAAAAAACAGACACCATTGGTAGTTTTGACCGGGAAAAAAAAAATCATTTATTTTTTTCGAACACCTCATGTCTCTTTCAGCGTAAGAATAAACATGACACGACCAAAATAAAATATACCAACACAGGCAAATATTTAAGGAGCACTCAAGAGATACACTTCAGCTCATTTAATCCCACCTATTTTTACTAACGCAAACCCTTCAATTCTAGCGCCCACAGAATAGTGTGCTATAATGCTATAAAAATATGGAGCCTTTACCTGACAGCGTTTGAATATAACTGAATTCCCATTGCTCACGAAAAACTGAGAAACTAAGAACAAACATTTCAAGCACAAGCTTGACTTGACTTCAACAGTTCTATTTTTTCTTTCGTGACAGCTCAGACATCAAAATAATGCTTTCCTTCTATAAAATAAAAACAGCATGACAAAAGGTGCTGAAATAAACTATATACGGAAGTGCGTGAGTGACAGTGTGTGCATGTGTTTTTGCAACGCATGTGTACACCCCGCCATACAAATTACACAATTCGTTGGGTATGTGGTATACACTTAAAAACAATTGCCTTGGAGCAAGTGAACACAACACGTCTCACACTGTATACATGCTGTAGAAGGGCTGGGCGATATGACCTCAAATCAATATCGCGAGAAATCGAGCAATTTTACCTCAATAACGATAAATGCACAATAAATTCCCACGTGGACTAAAATCAAAATAAATGCAGGAATTGCATATTGACTGTTTTTTTTATTGACCAACTGGTACACTTTACTTTCAATGAAAAATAAAAGTACAAAAATCATTTGTATGAACATTCCAAATAGCTTGCAGGGTTCGCGGTTAACTTTAAAAACTGCTTGCCCATAGGGCAAGTGCCACTAAAATTTGCCTTGCCCGAGTGGCCAAATTACTTGCCCGACTTGGGCAAGTGACAATTTTTTTTCTCTAAGAATAAAATGTTTATGGTTGTAAAATGTGCGCCACAAATGTAAATAAACATATAATCTGATAAGCATAAATTAATCTTGTTTTCATCATCAACCATGAAACCCTACTCACAAGAGCAAATGTATCATCCTGTGCAGTTATTGAAAATGTTAATTGTAGTTTTAATAATTAACAAATCTGCATGTTAAATTGGGAAAATGATATTACAGCAATCCAGATGATCAATTTTAAGTCCAGGAGAGCGTATTAATTGAGGAATCACATGAGTAAATTATGAGTGTGGCAAATTTGTGTATTCCTTTAAGACCAGTGCCTGTGGTGCTGCCTCCATAAGTTTCATAGCATAAACAGAACACAGTCACTGACACTATGTCAGGTCACATCATGGAGCTAATGAATTAACAGCCAATAATCAAATATTACTCCCTTCCTTACTCACAACTGAATTGTCTACTTAAAAATATTCGAGCTATTTTAGTCATGTCAGAGGAATCCGAAATGTTCGGATTTGAACGAACTCGTCGCCACTCGTAAACATGCGCAGAAGGTAAGAAAACTTCCGGCTGTCAATTTTCGGCCAAAATATCGTAGGTTTTTGTTGTGTTTTTCAAACTTCAAATGAGGATGCTACGACAGCGAGTTCCAATACTGCGGGATTTATTGACGTCCACTTTAACTCGACATTCACTGAACTAACTGATCCCCGTAGCGCCCGCCCATTACCCCCGATAAGGCCAATGGACCATACCAAAACATAAGGGGTTGTCTGGGTTAAACCATCACCATACAGTGCACACAAACAGATCACACCACCGTTTTCGTCAAAATTAAAGATATTTGGCTGCTTTAAAAAATGCTTGCCCGGTCGGGCAAGTTGCCCATAATTTTACCTTGCCCGTGGCCAAATTTCACTTGCCCCGGGCAATCGGGAAGCGGTTAACCGCGAACCCTGAGCTTGCTTTGCATGACTTGAACAATGTCACAAAGAAAAAGGGTACCTCTTGCGAAATCTTTTTCTGCAAATAGATTGCGCCAAGATGCTCTCATGATGTAAATAATGGCAAATAAAAAAACGCGAAATAAAATGAAAGAAAATGTCAATGCAAGCCAAATAAACAAGTGGGTATTATCGGGGAAAATGTGCCGTCTCGAGTACTCTGCTGCGCAGTCGCCACTTGTCATCTATGGAATGCACAGTTAGGCTCAATCAGGGATCCATGTTGCGACCCGACCACAAGTCGGATGTAGATGCAAAATGCTTGACATGTCTAAGCTCCCGGCCCGATGTAGTCCATATCGGGAAATACGGCTTTCATGAAGCGTTTAAATCCTGTGCGCGCCACGTAACTAGAGGAGCTTTATCTTTAGCTATGTGCTAAGCTATCGCGTCCACCTCTGAGACGTTCTCTCGTATGGTGTCGCCTCCGTTCATGGGCTGTTGTCACTTGTCGAACCTTGCTTCTCACTTTGAACTTTCAGCACAGCATGGTTGTGTTGTGGGTGGTGAGAAAGCTTCTGGATTTGAATCGCCAGCAACGAGAGCGACAGACGGGTGGAGTCACATGACTAGAGGCGCTGTAGCGGTCTTAAAGGGGCATGAACATTGCCGCAGACAAAAGGCTTTTCTTTTTTTATTCATCGAATTTTCCGACATGGGCAAAATGATTTCGGTCATTGTAATAAATTTCGGTAACGGTAAATTTTCGGTTTATGCTGTAGCATGGCTTTCTTTGCCGTGGGTGTCAAATATTTTACTTTGTTTTCAGAGTGCTTACAGACCTCTTGGTTTTGCCTCAAAATAATTGTCTGCAAAGCAGTCTGTGCCATCCGCATCATTGATGTGCAGGAGTAGCTTGTTGGTAATAAATAGCTGCAAGAAGTCCGCTGTTTGCCGCAGCATCCAGTGGTCCAGCGCTCGCAGTGAAAGTCTTGTCTGGCAGCCCGAACCATCCCCAAACATTTCGAGATGCACGCCCACTAAATTCCAGAAATATAAACATGGACAAACTTGACATTCTTCCAGATTCTGTCTCTTTGCATTGTTTTGAAGTTACTCCTGCAACTTTTCCACTTCTTCGATCCTCCCCATTGTCTGAAAAAGAAGTGTATATTTTGATTTGAAATAATGACCTCAACATACCAATACATTTGTTTATCATCTGAACTGGATTATTTTGAAACAACATTTGGGATGGACATCTGGGATTTGTTGTTGTGTATATTCAGAGTAATCCTTTTCTTGTATATAGCTAAAGCAATAGTCGCTGGCCTTGAAAATGGGTACAAGACTTGACCAAATTAAGATGCCATAAGGTCTAATTTGCCCCTTCTCTACCACAACCGATTTAGAGGCCATTAGTAACAGATTTGAGAAGACCACTTTTAAAGATATGAAGCCAGAGCTCGGCACCGGACCCATTTTTATTATTTATTATAATTTTAATGTATTATTGAGCAAATGACACAATATGTCAGTAGTGATTACCACAGAAGTCATGTCAAAATAGTGCAAATTCTGAGGTCGACTTCAAATCAGACAGGCGGAGACGAGCGCCAGAGAAGAGATGAGAATCAGAAGAGATGTTGAAGAAGCTAATAACAAAAAAAACAAAAAAACACATCAAATCTCCATGTAGTAGCAACGGGGATGGCTCATGGGGTCAGGAGAAGTGAGCGGGAGATGGGGAGTATGAGGTGCCGTTGGGGACAAAAGTCAGGAATCGCTTCACACTTCTGAAATGCACTCTTACACACCAGTGAAATTGTTGTTGCTCATGCATACTTATGAAACGCTATCATACATACGAGTGAAACGCTCTCATACACACTAGTGAAATAGTTGTTGCTCATACACTCGTCAAATGCGCTCATACACATAGGTGAAACATTCTCATACACACCAGTGAAAGGCGCTCAGGCACAATTGTGAAATTATTGTTATTCATAAATACAACTGAAACATGCTCATGCCCATACACGAGTGAAATGCTTTCATACAAACACCCACACTGTTGAAAATGCTGTCATGAACACAAGATCGCTTACAAATACTAAAATGTAAAAATTAATCATTTATTTAGCAGGGATGCATGGTGGGCGACTTGTTAGCACGATGGTCTCACAATGCAGAGGTCGCGGGATTGATTCCGGCTTTCCTGTTTGGAGTTTGCATGTTTCCCACACGCCTGCGTGGGTTCTCCGGTTTCCTCCCACATTCCAAACACATGCATGGCAGGTTGTTTGGACACCCTAAATTGGTGTGAGTGTGAGCGCGGATGGTTGTTTGTCTTTGTGTGACCTGCGATTGGCTGGCAACCAGTTTAGGGTGTACCCCACCTACTGCCCCAAGATAGCTGGGATAGGCTCCAGCACCCCCCGCAACCCTTGTGAGGAGAAGCCGTACAGATAATGGATGGTGGGATGGCATTCATAATGGACGGCCGCCACGGTGGGCGACTTGTGAGCACGATGGTCTCACAATGCAGAGGTTGTGGGATCGATTCCGGCTCCGGCCTTCCTGTGTAGAGTTTGCATGTTCTCCCAAGCCTGCGTAGTTTTCTCTGAGTTCGCCAGTTTCCTCGCACATTGCAAAAACATGCATCCATTTACTCTGATGCCAATGTTTTCTGTACCTTATGGCAGATTTTTCTCTTTGCCGAAGACTATTAGCACTTGTAGAGCGAGGACCTGTGCCACAGTCGTCAACTGCACCCTAAAATCAGATCATTTTGTATTTTAGACATTACACACTACACAGTTAAAGATGGTCCAAAAAAGAAAAATGGATTAATGTATTTCAACTTACATAATACTCTTTAAAGAGCTGACCAGCTCATTCCCAGAGGTACGTATTGGGGCGTATTGGTCGTCTTTACAGAAGACTCCAGGAGGTAACTCAGGTTTGACCTTCAGCCACAACAGAGTGTTGGGTGTGAGTGCTTCCAAGTCGTTGAGGTCGGAAGATGTCCTTGTGATAGGCCTGCTGTTTATAACTGCTTCAGCCTCACCAAGCAAGGTATATTGACTTTCTTCACCCGAAATTTGTTCTTTTACAGTGACATTCAGGATTTTTCTCACAGACCAAATAAGTCGCTCACAGCTTCCTCCGTGGTGGGAACCTGCTGGGGGATTGCTATGCC
The DNA here is from genome assembly GCF_059441095.1 of Idiotropiscis lumnitzeri. Lineage (NCBI taxonomy): Eukaryota > Metazoa > Chordata > Actinopteri > Syngnathiformes > Syngnathidae > Idiotropiscis > Idiotropiscis lumnitzeri. The sequence goes on along the minus strand of NW_028283728.1, from coordinate 41,421 downwards.
ACTGAATACCTTTTTGCAGCAAGTGTTTCTCGATTTACTTAGTGTTCCATTCTTTGATTGATTTCTTCATTTCACTGTCAGCTGATCTAAAGTTGGTTCCGTTATCAGAATACATCTCTCTCACTTGTCCTCTTCTGACAAGAAATCTTCGGATTGCGTTGAGACAAGCATCTGTGTCACGTGAAGATGCAATTTCCAGATGTACGGCTCGTACAGCGAGACATGTAAAAATCACGCCGTATCTCTTTACTTGTCCTCTAACCCTACTTACTTAGAATGGACCAAAATAATCAACGCCAATTCTCTTGAAAGGCGGATCGTCAGGTAGCACTCTTCTGATGACTCTAGCAGCTCGAGGTATCCAAAACTGTTGATGCAGATTAGCCATCATGTGGTTCCTTCCAGCGTGAGCTGTAATCTCATGAATGTATCTCAGGACTAGCTTTGTGTTATGTGAATCCTTGGCAAGATGGCTTGCTGTTTTGCTGTTTCAGGCATGGCTGCGTGGCTCAACTGTCCACCAACCCTCATGACACCATCTTGAAGTACTATATTGAACTTGTAAAGTGGGCTACTTTTCTTCACCCTTTTTTGTTTTTCAAATATGGCTAAATCTTTTTTGAAACTTCGCCTTTGACAGTATTTCACAAGTTCTCTTTCTGCTTTATCCAAGTCGTCGCAGGTCAAATACTTTCCTTTGACAGTTCTCTTGAATAAATTCATCTTGCCTTCTTCACCTAATGTGATTAACTCCTTTCTATTTTCCTTTACTCTGTCAGTAAGTCTTTCAGCTTTAGAAACCAGGCTACGGCCTGCTTCAATGCTGTCCAAGACGAATAATGGTTCATCCACTGGCCCAGAGAATCTTTGGGCTACAGTGACTGAATTACATGCACTTGAGTCACTCATTTGACCTCCAGGTCATTAATTGGTAATTTGAAGTGGTTTTTGTGTTTAACTAAATTCCTGGACACTGCCTGATTTTTTTCAGAGCTGTACAACCACTAGAAAGGGTGGTTCCCACAATGTGAGTTTTGCTCAGGTGGCCCAACAATGTCACAAAAACAAGTAGGGGTGTGTGTGTGTGTTTGTATAAGCTACATGTTGGGGACCAACATCGGACAGCACACCCACTGTAGGGGACCAAAATTTTTGTGGGGACCAAAAATCTGGGCCCCACAAAAAAGAGCATTGAATTCAGTGATAAGAAGCTCAGGGGGAGGTCCTGTCAAAGTTTCAGGGCTTCCCAGGAAGGTCACAAAAACAAGACGAGTGTGCTAGAAATGTGTGTGCGGAAAAATTACTCAGGATCGCTGTCTAGTGGTCGGTCCCGGTACTGCACTTACGCACACTTCACACACTCGGCTGGTCTGCGCATGTGCAGGACAGTCTGCTTTATGTCAGGCAGCCACCCTCCCCTCCCCCACAGCCCAACCCGAAAAATTGAGATGTTAGTTAAGTATTTATTCCTATTATTGAGTGAGATTACATATTTTTACTTGGCAGCTGGCACAACAGCTAAGCTTGGAGCACAGTTATTGCAAAATAAAATAAATAAACAGTAACAACAATAACGATTGTTAATATTGTTATACTTTATAGCGTAACCTATTTATACTAATTTTCTGAATGCAATTTCAAGTGCAACTAATATAGTTGTGCATATAGATAGCCACCAAACTCCATACATTAGATAAAAATAAGAGCCACGATGTTAACCAATTAACAGTTCAAGAAAAAAGCAGACATCCAAGAACTTGCTTTGTTACTTTTGCGTGGCCAGAACTACAAACCCCAAAGCAGAGCAAACCCAAAACATCAGAGAAAGTACAATACTTTTGTCAAGGAGTGGTGCTGCTGCTTTGCGATCGTTGCCACCATAGTGAACGCGCTACCACATTCGTGCACACGCACACATGCCACACACCTGTTTTCCACGTCCTGTCAGTCCACTCCGTCGGTCCACATTTATTTCGTTGGTCAGCCATCACGGTTGGGTGCGCACTAGATCGCTGTTAAACCATCTTCTACGCCACAGTCCTCGTGTTCAACAAACATTTCTCCCGAACTCGCCTACCATGCACAACTCTCCACTTTCAAACCGAGCGCCGCTGTTACTTCCGGGTTTTTAGCGCCAAGCACTTGACGCTAGCGTGTGACGTCATGGCGAAATACTAGGTTTTAAAATAAAAATTTTCTTTTTTTTGTACAGTCTAAGTGCATGGGGTTATGATAGATCGAATGAGTATACCTTTATGTACTCACTAACATTTATGTTGATCATAAAATGTTGTTTTGATGAAGAAAACTGTTATTTTTTAGAATCAATTGGCTTAGGGCACTTGGGCAAACTACGGCCCGGGGGCCACTTGTGGCCCGTTAAACGTTTCAATCCAGCCCCCCAAACTTGAAAAAAATTAAATGAATAAGCCTTGTTAATGGTTTATTTTCTAAATACTGTGGTTTTTCAAAGACATATATATTGTTGTAATGCTTTTGTTCACTTTCGTTTAAAATTAAATGTATTTTAGGACTCATTGTGCCCCCCCCCCCCCCTCCCAATCAAAAAGTTTGCCCATCCCTGGCATAGTGGATGGGCCGAGGAGTTTAAAAGGCACACATCATGCATTTTTCAGTCAGTTTTAGCCAGGGCTTGGTATGGGGAAGACCAGCTGGTTTACATGTAATCATTAAATTTTCCCAAGTTTTATTTAAGTTAATTGGACAAAACAAAAAAACGCAATATTCTTCTGCCAGAGAGTATGTAATATTCTTCTGCCATTTTATTGTAGAGGGCCATTTTGAGCCCCTAACAATATTATTCAACCAAGAGATCATGAGTCGTCGCCCACTTACTTTCTGAAGTCAGCTGGGATGTCACGGCTGTGACCCTCGTGAGGATAAAGTGGTTCAGATGGAAAAGTAGGACTAAGGGCTTTTTCTCAGGTTTCCATGCGCAAATCCATGTATATTAGGTTAATTGGAGACTCTAAATTCTCTACTCATCAAATGACATTCGTGACCCTGATGGATAGATAAAATAGATTATTAATCTGCCATGGGAAGTCCAAGGTGTCTGGTAGAAAGAAATGCATTCATACACTCATTACACAGTCAACCAAGCAAAGACACAAAGCCTAGGGCAGGGGCGGGCAAACTTTTTGATTGGAGGACCACAATGGGTTCTAAAATATGACAGAGGGGCCGGACCAGGAGCAGATGGATGGAGTGTTTTGGAAACCTCACCTCATCTGAGAAAAAAAATACATTTAATTTTATATGAAAGTGAATAAAAGCATTCCAACAATAATATTTGTCTTTGAAAACCACAGTGTTTAGAAAATAAAACATTAACAAGGTTTATTCATTAAATTTTTTTCAAGTTCGGCGGCCCGGATTAAAACTTTTAACGGGCCGCATGTGGCCCCCGGGCCGTAGTTTGCCCTCGCCTGGCCTAGGGCATAAACACATACATGTAATATCCAATCCGCTTATTCTCACAAGGATAGCGTGCTGGAGCCTACCCAGCTGTCAACGGGCAGTAGGCGGGGCACACCCTGAAGTGGTTGCCAGCCAATCGCAGGACACGCAAAGACGAACAACCATCTGCGCTCAAACTCACTCACAAATGCAACCTCCACACAGGAAAGCTGGGTCCCGGGATCGAACCCTGCACCTTGGGACTGCGAGCCGGATGTCCTAACCAGTCTTAACTCATTAAATACCAGCCATTTTCACTGGAGCAACCCACTCAATCCCAGAGTTTTCCTGGGTTTTGACTAATATTGCAAGGCCCACAGAATATTGTATTCTAATGCTATATAGACATGGAGCACACCCGAAGAAAGATGAGACTCTCTTCTTTCAACAGAAAAAAAATGTTTGTTCCTATCTTTTTCCATTCTTGAACAATCGGCATTTGAAAATAGCTAAATTTCATGAAAACTCCAATCCCTGGGGAAAAAACTGAGAAAATGAGCTTTTTGTAAACTGATGCATTTTGACCATAATTTGAACTTTGACACTATTATTTATGGCTTTTATGACACCTCTAACATCTAAATAATGCATGCCTTCTATAAAATAACAAAAAAAAGCACAAAAAATATGTTTTTGATAAAATAAATTTATTTGCACATAACACTAAACGACTGAACTGTTGAACTATGTACAAAAATGAAATACATCAGTGTCATACATACTTTTTTTTTGTGTGATATAAAATAAAACAGTTGCCTTGATGCAAGGGCACACAACATAGTTCACACCACATTCTTGTTTCACTCCGTTTGCCTTTGCGCAAACAGACCCGACACTTTCGTTGTGGTCTGGCTTTGCTGGTCCGTGGAAAATAGGCGAGCTTGTGTTTGTCCACTGGGGTTTGTGTGAAAATAATTGTCTGGGAAGTGATTGCTGGCATCCGCGATGTGCTGCAGAAGCTCATCCGTGAGAAACAGCTGCAGGAAATCAGCTGGCTCCTCAGACTCCAAATGGGCAGCGGCATTCAGTGGTCCAGGGGTTGCTGTAAAGTCGATTTTCCTCGGTTGCCATCCAGTGTGACGCCATCCGGAACCACTGCTTCCTGATGCACAACCTGTAAATTACAGAAATATAAACAATTGGAAATATATATTTATTGCTGCATTTTATTGCTGGCGTGTGAAGTTTCATATTATAATTTACCTTTCTTTACACCAACAAGACGAGGAGGAACTTTCTTGCCGCGGGATGCACAATCTGTGAATTTTAGAACGTATGCATGATTACCACACCATTCAGTATTGTTGTTTCCTCGTCGGGGAGGAGATACGCTCGCGTCTAACTGCACATTTATGCGACATTTTCTGCCCGCAAGATGCATGATATGTACAATAAAAGCATGAGGGGTAAAACCACATGTTCAATGGTAACTTGCGAGCGCTTACCTCCTCGTTCGGGGGGATCTGGTGAGGACTCTCAGCTGCTTTGGCTATTGTCCGAAGGCAGGCGATGCAGGCCGCAAGGCACGCGCACCCTCTTTAGACGCCTGTTTGTTGTGACGACGACGAAGCGTCATCCTCTCAACCAAAGCGTCTCCATCGCCTTGATGCTTTTAGGAAGCTTTTTTTTACAAAAACGCATTCCTCGATCGTCATTTGCTTGGAGGATTTCATTGCTAACGCTACTAATGCGACTGCTGCTAGTGCTGCCGATGCTGCTGCTACCCACGCTGCTCTCCACACTTATAAGTCTACCCCAGGATCCCGCCCCCCATTTGTACCTCTGGCGCAGATTCAAGGCGGATCTTTTGCACCTCTGCCCCCTGCTGGGTGATTTTTACATGATTCACAATGCGGACAAGGCTGATTCTCAGTCAGAGGTTGCATCAGACCCTTATGTACACTATGACGTAAAAAAGACAGGAAACGTACTTATACGTCTTTGGTAGAGGGCGCCATTGCATTAAAAGACGTCTTTGTACGTCTAAGGGAGTAAATGAGTTGAACAAAGTACAGGGTCCTTCACCTGACTACAGATGATCTTCTGGGGACTTTATTTGGTTTTAATCACTTTTGGGGTCTGTATCTATGCACACTCCCTGGTTTTGCTACCTTCCCGGGTACCACATACACACTGCTTAGTTTCTCTGCCTTCGTGGGTACCACATACATATTGCTTGGTTTCTCTGCCTTCCTGGGTACGACATACACACTGCCTGGTTTTGCTACCTTCCTGGGTACCAGTCACACAAACGTCAGACGACTCAGCACATACCGACTGTCTCAGCACTACACACTTTCACTCCAAGGCAGTGCTGTGAACCAACTTACTGACAAGAGGTAGTATTTAGAATTTTAAAAAGTGCTTGAAAGGTTTTGTTCATGTAAAACCAACAGATTATGACATTATTATTATTATTTAAATCAGTATTAAACAGCATCAGCATAGGTTAAAGATATTATACAGACTATATACGATAAAAAAATACTAAACCACCCTTGCTTTTCCGTCATTTCTTGTATAAGTTAACACACAGATGTATAACATTTGTTTATACAAATATAACGATTAAAAAGTAGCTGATTAGAGTTTTAATTTTGTATTCATTAATCTGTAATAAAAATGGACATATTTTGGTTAATAAAATTAACAAGAAATAAAAGTAAAGGGTGTTCTAATACTTTTTTCAAGATTGTCCTAACATACATTTAATGTTTACAGTATATGTCTTCGGAAGAAGCGCAGCATTAGATTTTTTTTTTTGTTCTCTCTCTTTGACTTCTGAATTTGAATTTCTGTCACAGATGTGCTTGAATTCTATTTTGGATGATTTGTGTTAAACTGCACAAATATTTGAAGAGCCATAGAATTCAAGAATCACACCAGTGCTGCTACTCCTCCGAACGGGTGAACGCCCTTGATTAACAACCTGCGTTGAGGTGGCTTTTGAGATTCGTGGTGTGGGAGAAAAATCTCTGAAGGCATTCTTAGACTTCAAGAGAGGGTCCACAATTTTCAAAGATTCACTTCCGTCTGAATCAGAGGCCTCACTTGTATCCGGAATATATTCATCTCCACTGTCATCTGAGTTGGAGTAATAATGCTTATCCATTCCAAAGTCAGCCTGTTTTTTTAATCTAAAAAACAACAACAACGAAATATAAAGGATAGAAGGCAGGAGACCAATAAAATATATGCAATTTGCTTGTAAGATTCCCTGAAATCTATATGGGTTGTTTACCTGTATACTTTTGGTCCTCCTGAGCCTTGGGATAGTAATATGGTCTGGGTCTGAGGCGCAAAGTTCAGGGGCAGGATTTGACAATGATTCGTCAGAATCTGTGTCGTTATTCCAAGGAAGATTCAGCCCATATTTTTTGTCCAAGGGAGGAGACTGGGTTGCATCAGAGTCCAAGAGAAAATTGAGAACCCATTAAATACTTAATCCCCAGAGGAATCTGCACAGAAAAAGGTCTTAATTCTATTTGAAAAAAAAAAAAAAACTAAAATATTGATGAATGATATGACAAAATAATGTAATAACAAAATTAATTGACCGTAACAAAAAGCTCCCGGGAGGAAAACTACATTAAATGTTTTTTTAACAGGGCAGTGAAAATATTGGAAAATAAAAACGATAATAAATAAAATAATATAAAAAAAGAATTCAATGTGTATCGATGGACCCATATGAAATACTTATATCGCTATGTACTTATCAGCCATATCGCCCAGCCCAATATGTAACTGCAACTTCAAAACCTCGGGCCATAACAGGATTGTAACATGGGATGCATATCTTCATTCCTAAATTTGTAGATCCCGAGGAGGCTGCTCAATGGTCCTGGTAATCTAAACCTCAACCAATTCGGTCACAGCCAATGTTCTCCATCCTTGTTAAGAAGTTTTGAAATGATTTAATAGATATACTATTGCAAACTATACCAGAATTTTAGACATTTTAAACTTTTGATCACAATTTTACCTATTTTCTAAAAATCTGAAGAATCCACATGCCAAATCACCTGCTGTAGACACATAGGTTCTGTTCTGACAGATAATTCAGTTACAGGTTGTGTACTTAAAGCCAATAAGAGGGCAATGCAGCAGTCGACAACCTGACGAAAGCTTAAGTCTCCCAATGAGAGAACTGTAGTGGCTGGTAGGTTCTTAGATTGTAACATAGTAAAGACATATACTAGGCATAACTGTATATCATATGATGATGAGGGAAAATATTATTAGCTACGATTTATGTCCAGATATATTAGAAAACTTGTCCAACCAGCACAGGTCTATCTAACTGTAATTTTAACATCTCAAGACACGACAGGATGACCACATGATACGCATACCTCCTTTTCAGAGTCTGTCAAAACTTGAGAAGGCTGCTTCGATGTTCTGGTGGCATCAACCTCAGCCGATTCAGTCATTGTCGGTTGTCCTCCATCCTAATGAACAAGTTGAATATTAATTTAATGAATTAAAAAAAGAAAATGGATCAGAATTTTACACATTTTAGGCTTTGGCCACCCAAAACAAAAACTAACAAGTTCACGAATGAAACAAAACCAATTACTTTAGCGCATGACAATTAATCTTCAGTAGAGATATGTTGTGACTGATATTTCAGTCACAGGTTGTCTTTTGAACGCCACCAGGGGCGCAATGGAGCACAGGACAGCCAAAAGTCTTCTTGTCGGACACCTGTAGTGGCTGGTAGGTTCTAAGATTATAACATAGTAAAGGCACATACAACTCCTAACTGTATTTCATATGATAATGAAGGAAAAGATGATTAGCTATGATTTATGTCAACAATAAAAATGGCTCTACGGGGTCCCCACAAACACAAACCTGACAGTTGGGTGTCAGATGGCCAACATACCTGACACGCAATTCAACTCAACTGGACCCCACAACACAAGAAAAAGCTGAGTGAGCCTCAAACCAGACATACACATTCACTGACAAATATCCTGTGACACCAGATATATTAGAAGTCTTGTCTAATCAGCACACGTCTATCTAACTGCAATTTTAACATCTCGAGACACGACAGGATGAGTACACGATACGCATACCTCCATTTCTGAGTCTGTAAAGCCTGGAGGAGGCTGCTTCGATGTTTTAGTAGCATCATAAATTTATTGAATTAATTATATTTGAGGTTGGATAAGATTTTTACACATTTTAAGCCTTAGCCACCCAAAACAAAACATAAGCTCATGAATGAAATAAAACTAATTAATTTCGCCCATGCCAATTAATCTTCTGTAGACGCGTGTTGTGACCAGTGTTGTTTTTGGCAGGCATTTTAGATTTTGTCCAAGTCATTTGGACAAAGTGCTGATTTGTTTACATCACATTTAGTCATCCCAATTCGTTATAGTTTTAGTCCAGTTTTAGTCAACGAAAACTAAAAAAAGGGTTTTAGTCCAGTTTTAATCGACGGAAACGCAAAAAAAGTTTTACCCTAGTTTTCGTCAATTTATTCACAAAGGTTTTAGTCCAAGCGGCACGGTGGCCCAACTGGTTAGCAGGATGGCCTCACAATATTGAGGTCGTAGGTACGATTCTGGCTCCGGCCTTCCTGCGTGGGTTTCCTCTGGGTAATTCGGTTTCCTCCCATATTCTTAAAACATGCATGGCAAGTTGCTTGGACACTCTAATTGCCCCTAGGCATGAGTGTGAGCGTGGATGGTTGTTCGTCTATGTATGCCCTGCGATTGGCTGGACACCAATTCAAGGGTGTACCTCGCCTACTGCCGAAGACAGCTGGGATCGGCTCCAACACCCCCCGCGACCCTAGTGAGGAGAAGCGGTACAGATAACGGATGGATGGATGGATGGGTTTAAGTCCATTTGAGTTAAAACAAGGCATTCAAGGTTTCCACCCAATAACAAAGACTTTTGGATGGACTACAAAGGATTCTTCATTACAAACAGAAAAAAGTGGCAACAGTGGAATCAATGCTCACTGCTCCAAAATAAGCAGAGAAGCAAAACATTTTGTTGGGCAACTGTTGTGGCTTTATTTCACTAAAAGCAACATAAAATAATTTATGAACCACATGCTAACAATTTTGTCTCGTCAACGAAAAAAATTCATGTACATCACGTCATGTTTTCGTCATAAAAGAACCTCGTTTAGCTTGTCATCGTCATTAAAAAAGGGGCGTTAACGAAGTATTTTCGTCATAGTCATCAGTGACGAAAACAACACTGGTTGTGACTGATATTTCAGTCCCAGGTTGTCTCCTGAACACCACCAATTGGGCAAGGGGGCGCAGGAAAGCCTGGGGTCTTCTATTTTTACAGTATAGAAAGGCTAAATATCAAATTGAAACAGTGTTTTATATCATGAATATACAGGGTTGGTGCTGGTTCTGGTAGGGAAACCACAACATAAAGATGTCCTTAATTAGTCCCACAATGGGGATATTTGCAATATGGCATATGATGGCCTAACAGGGCCACCGCCCAGAAAAGAGTAACGCAGAACTTTGTAATACTGTCACTCCCTGACCAGTTCGTTGTTCCTGAAGAGCCAAACTTTGACTCAGACCCACAAATTTGAATTACAGATAGTGGACAATGGAGAACTCCCCCAGTCAGTCAGCATGTTCAACTTCCATAGAAACCTCAACATACATTTATTAGATTGCCAAACTAATTGGAAACTACATCACCAGAACACCACAAGTGGGCTCTGTTATTGTACTTAAAGATGCATCTTACAAACCTGTGTTCTCCAAGGCCAGCTGGTCCATAGTCTTAAGTTATTTCTTCGCCAACATCAATGTCTCGGAGCGCAAACAGACAGAGGTGTGGTCTGTCCTCTGTTGTCTTCTTCTTCATTTTACAGTTGGGGTGCATGTGGTCATCATTAACCAGTCTTCCCAGACTGCCATCTTCTTGAGCGGCATCAACACTTAAAATAGATTTAAAAAAAAAAAAAAACAATTATTCAATCAATGTCAGAAATTAATCTTTGAGACAATCTTGTGTACACAAAACATAAAAATAGGAAATCCACAATTTTTAAATCTTCTAAATCAAATCATACAAGAAATTTCTATTGGAATCAGACCCTATTAACAGCTTGTCTTTGAGACTTCATGGTCTATATTTTCATTTGTACAGATTCAACGCATGAATAAAAGTAATTACCGTATTTTCGCAGTCATAAGCAAACAAAGCGCCCTGTCAGTCGATGCGTCCATTAAATGGACAAAGTACCACTCACGTCCATCAGCCCTTGTCATCAACGAGCTGTTGGAAGTGCATGTTAGCACACCCTGCTGGGCAAAGAGTGAGTTGTCCATGCTTACAATCGACCGTGACAAATACACCATCTGACTATAATGTTTGGGTGATGGTGTTGGAAAAAGCTGGACAAAGGGCAGCTGTCCACAATGTTTTAGTCTGTCTTATCATTTATGTTATTGCAAGCAAGAAACGTCCCAGGTTTAGACAACAGACAAAAAGTCCAAAGCATAACAGCACATCTCTTTAAACAGCCATGCAAATCTCTCTAAACAGCTATGGGATTGTGGGTCTCTGCTCCCAGAATGCATTGCTTGAATTAGCTAAGGCTGAGTGGCTTTTGTATTATTTTCATTTTTTTTGGGTATATTGATGGCATGAGAGATACATGTTTGTGTTAATCTTATTTCTATGTTTCATTGTTTGCTTGTATGATGAGTTTTTTATTTTTTTTTGAAACCGTGACTCTAAGGAGTGTGGTGAGCAGCCAAGTCCCTCCCCTGACGTTGCTTTGTAGGCTATTGCCAATGCACCTAATATTGGCCTGAGCCATTGTCAGCTATTGTCAATAGAGACTTGGCGTCTGCTGCAACAATGGGGTGATTGCTCATGTTATTGGGGCATAGTAGGCTGCTATTGGCTGTGTCAGTGTGGGCAGCTCTGCCAAGTTCATGCTATGCTAACAGCAGCTGTGCTATCGTCTTGTCAGGCGGTGCGTCCAGTATATGTTACAAAGACAGAAATAGCGGCCTCAACAGGTGTTGCGCCCTTTGACACGGCGCGTCTTTTGGGTGCGAAAATACGGTATACATTTTTGCTTAGAGAATGATTTTTCCCCTAACACTTATGGGATGAGTATGTGTTTATTTTTTTAAATAAAAACAAAAATAAGATAACATCTCAATCTTTGCCTCACCTCCAAGTTTTTTCTTGCCGGCGGAAGTCAAACAAAAAGAGAGTGCCTCTTCCATCCATCTTCCTGCGTTGAGATTTATCAGAATCTATCAATTTTCCTCTGTACTCCATAATAAAGAATAAAGTCGTCTTTCCTGAAAGGGGCCTTGGTAAATACTCCTCGACCTAGTTAACAGGGAAATCAAGATAGCTTCGTCATATTTTTAAGCACACAAATAAGGAGTCATCATATTCATTTGGGCCACTATACTAATGTAGGGTGGTTTGAAACATTGCTTCTTGTGAGGGATAGAGCAGAGCCCTTCTTTATGATTTTAAAGGAACAGACCAGCCAAAATTCATTTTCCAGCATTGCATTAGCCAGTATGTATTAGGACTGAAAGTACAAATGTCAATGGCACCTGGTTACGTAAAAAAAAAACTTTAAGATTATTTAGTTTCATAACAATGACATACACTGTATACACAGTCATATTGGATCGCGTCACGTGATCTCTGTGACGTATAACGTGCTTTACACTAGACTATCAATATCGGACTTGTTCACTGGTCTATTGTGGTATAAAAATGCCGGAGGGCGTCATCAAGTACAGCCTTAATTTAGGTAGAACTCCTACCATCAGGTTTCACGCTCACTGAAATAACTTGAAACTGACAAAAGAAAAGGTCAAGACACTCTTAATGTAAAATAACCACTTAAAAAACGATGTCAGCTTGGTTATCAGAAAACAATAATATATCTTAGCAAAAGCGTTAACATCATACCTTTAAATGAGTTTATATACTTCGCTTCTAACTCTGCAGTCTTGTCCAGACCCTTGACTGCATGTTCAATAGTATCCTGCTTTGGGGACTTCCTGCATCTCAGGGAAGGCATTGTTTATTCTATAAAGAAAAAAGACAGTTTTGTGTTGAGAATTATTAATACTATAGGCTAAATGGAGTTTTAACAATATCAGTGTAAGAAAAATAAATTATAAATTAAAAAAATATCAATCCCTCCATCCCAATTAATGATTTCAACCATAATAGTTTATATTGAAGTTTAAACAACAGACAGACAGATTTATGCAGTGTGACTACAAAAATCTTACCAAAATTGCATTCACAGTAACCTTTGCTTTAAGAATCATGTAATTAACCAGTGAACATCGTGTCTTACACAAAAATTAATGACAGAAATTATCATGGTACTTGCATTCTGTTGTTCTATAACAAAAGTGCAAGCTGTTAGCTCCGCAAAGCTAACGCAACAAGCTAGCGTCCCTCGTGCTCACATTCAATGCAAACCTGACCACCGGATGAAAATACGCGTCGGTTTAGTTCTTTAAATGAGTAAAAGCACCATGACGTTTTATAATTATTCAATGCTTAACTGGAGCTCGTCAATTATGTCGATGTAGGAGCACATGTTTGCTAGGCCAGTGTTGTAGGCCCACATCCATGGTGCTACTTTGTATAGTGTTTTCCACACAACTATCTCTAACCATGAACAAATGCACTCGAGGCATGTTTTGAATAAAAACAAACGAAAAACACTTACCTCTCCGTTTCAACAGCAGTTCGAACTTCGAAGTGGTGATATTCTCCAGCGTTAAGCACCTGCTCGAACTGCGAATAGGTCAAATTCAACAGCGTCTTTTTTCTGTCTTAATAAGGACGCGATGAGAGGAGGAGCGCTTGCCTTTTCGTCAGCACGCCCCGCGCGGGTGGTGCTGCTTTATCACTCTCTATCTGTGCCCGCCCGCCGGCATGTCGATAGAAAAATAATATTCCTTCAAACATTACTTTCATCTTCTTAACGTTTTGTAGTGAATTTAACAGGTTCACCACTTTTTTCAAATACACCAATGGAAAACAGGTCTTAATTGAGGAAACATACAAAGAGCGTCTCACAAACACCTTATGATGAGCAATGTAATTTGATCACGTTTTTTGTCACTGCCTGGACGTTGGGTTCACTGGCCTGGTGGCAGTGGCTTGTAGACACTGTCACTGAGTGGGAACGGATCTCAAGGTGGGTCAAACTAACCCAAGCAGTGGATCGGTCCGTTTTTTAAATTTATTAATTTTTTTATTTTATGTATTTATTTATTATTTAATACAAGGGCTTCGGCTCACTACCAGTGGGCGGGACCAAAGAATTTGGGTTTCCTTTGAGCTAGGAGGCAGTCAAAGGCAGTCCAATCCCCGGCAACATAAAGCGCCTAGCTCTGGGGACATGGAATGTCATTTCTCTGGTAGGGAATGAACCCGAGCTGGTGTGTGACTAGACCAGTGGTTCTCAATTATTTCCTGTCATGCCCCCCCTACCAAGAAGAAAACAATTCGCACCCCCCCCACCACAATTTTTTTTTACATTTCGTACTAATGTACATGTTCTTTGCATATTAATGTTAGATTGTCAATAAAATATCTTACCTTAACAAAGCTAAATTGATAAAAAAATATATCATTTTGAGAACGACTATTGTGAGGATCTCGAAACTCAGTACTCTGTGGTGCTAATATTGATGAGATGATAAATATGTTGAAGCCACAGAACAAAAAGATTAGATATTGTTTGGAAATTAATGACGTACATAACAAAGGAATATCAGCCTTGATTGGAGTACATTACTGCATTTAAATTTTTAATAAAAATGAAACAATTATTGATGTTATGACCACTATGAAGAATTTAAAAAAACAATATATAGGGATAATTATAGTTTTCATTTTGTTATGTTTAGTCTGTTCATGTTGCATTATTTTTATGACAAAGATGATGGTTAATCGTAGGTTTGTTGCCCAAATGTACCGTTACAACCTGATTAATGTTGAGAATGACGAACTCAAACTGGACACTAAAACGTAAAAACACATGGACTTCTTGCCCCTGTCCACACACGTGCACACACACACACACCATACACGAAGATCCGGGAGGTAAGGACGGCTGTCCTCTCCTACAACGAGGCAAGGGCCTCCACCAAGTCACCCCAGGGACAAGTTTTATTCCCTGATGGTCATCAAATTATGAGGATCTCATTCTACGCCGGAAGGGAGGAGGGGAATTTTTCCCTAATGTGAGGTTTTCGCTCCTCCACTGATGATCACACTGTTGTATGATTTCATTATGATGATCTGTCTTAAAGCCGTAAGGACATGATTTTTAAATCCACAACAGGGGGGAAATGTAAGATGGGCTGAGGATAGGTAATCAGTTTGTGTATTCATAATCATGTTTTTATACACTCATTAATGTTTAACACACACAGAGACACTTACTTGTTATTTTAACACACACACACACAGACACCGTATCCTGAAGATGTGTTTAGTTAAACTGACCTTGGGTTATGATTTTCTGCCTGCTGGAGTCCCTGGTGATTAGTTATTGATGCTTTAGTTAAACTGACCTTTATACCGTGAGTTATTGATGTTTTCTGTCTCTTGGTGATTAGTTGTTGATGCTTTTCTGTCTTCTGGTGATTAGTTATTGATGAGTTAGTTTCAATAAAAAGGCAGAACGGAGGGTGAGAGTCAGAGGGTGTGCGGGATTGAACTGGCAAGACGGCTGTTTCGCCTCCTGGCTCCCTCTCCCATTCTGAATGGCACAAAACGAAAACTTTAGTAAGTTATTTCAGTCTAAAAAAAGGCGTCAGGGCATTTTTAAACCGGACAGTAAGTCGTCACTGTCTTGGTTCCTTTTTGTGCCTTGACCCATCCCGGAATTATTGAAAGGATGCAGTCCTATTTACAGGCCCCAGTGACACCCCAGGTTTCTGTTGTTTGTACGAGGGCGCTTAATAGGTACTGCTATTCACAATCGTCTTAGGCTGTTTCTTTGCAGAAGTTTATGGACAATGTGTAGTGCTGTAGGATGCAGTCTAGAGCATTCTTGACATTGAAGCTTTTGTTTCCAGCAACTGCTAATGCGACCGTGCATCAAACATGCAAAACACAGACCCTTGCTCCTCAAGAAGTCAATCTTATCCTTGTGATGCTTTCTCCTAAATTCCTTACAAATTGTGAGACTGTTGCTCTCCATTACAATTAGCACATGGTTTGGCAATAGCATCCACTGAAACAGGTTCTGCCTTTGGCGTGGTGGTTTTGTTGTTTTCCATCTTGGCGGGCACAATGACTGTTGTGAAGACTTTCTTTGATTTTGGTGTTTCTGTGTGTTGTGATTTTGTTTTCTGTTTTATAGAATCTTTCGTGCTTGTCAACAAAGTCAACAAAATCCTTAAACTTCACTCTTCTATTTGTTCTTTCTTGGAGATTGGAGGCAAATTTTCTCCAAGATTCTATAAGTCTGTATGGAAGTTTGTTTGCCAATGCCTTTATATTAGCCATGTTGTCCAAGTCCTCCATGTAATTAACATCTGCCATTATGTTCAAACAGCCCATAAGGAATAATGTGAAAGACTGAAGTGCAACACCATCTTCAGACTTGATTGTTGGCCAATCCATGGCTTCCTTTAAATATGCTTCTGCTATCATGAAGTCATCACCATAAAACTCCTTCAAGATTTGTTTTGCTTTGGTATATCCTGTCAGAGGTTCCATATGGATGCAGCTCTTCACCAACTCATGTGGTTGTTCACTAGTATACTGCAGCTAAAATTGAAGATGATCACGGTTATCACTTGTACGGCCTTCAATCCCATGTTCAATGGCACCTATACAGGTTTTATAATGCAGAGGGTCGCCTTTAAACGTAGGAATGGAAAGTTCGGGAAGTAGCGATGCTTTTTGACTCTTTGCTAAGTATTCTGCGACACTGGCTTGCTGTGAGATTGCTTGGCAAAGGCCATCAAGCACATGTCCCTGTTGTTCTCTACTTTCTGTCTGATGTGGAAATCTAGCCATTGGAATAGTCGAAGTGGGAGCATTTCAGGTCAACACTGCTTGTTGCTCTGATAGGCTGTGATGGTAATTGAATGTTTTTCCTTGTTTAAATTGTAACACACTCATCAGGAATGTGGATACCATCCTCCTGGGTATTTTCATATCTTCTCAAGACATCCAATTTAGCATCAGACTCAGGGAGTGCCGTTTGCATTGCATGCATTTGCTTCTTTGCCTTAATTGCAGCTTCTTCTTGCTCAAGTGCCAACCTTTGTTGTAAATCAGCAGCCTTTGCCTTTAAACATGCTCGTTCCATTTGAGCCTTTAATTTAATTGAAGACGTTGACAGAAGTGAGCTTCTGTCTGTTAGATTCTTTACTTCTACTTCTATGGGTGTAGTTAGTTGATGCAGATCTACTATCATCAGGTGATATTTGTTTATTGCATCCTTCCTCTGCACGTTTCAAAACGTCCTTCTTCCATTGCTCACATTTCCATTAATTACATTTTTTGGATCAAACCAGTTATTTTGGTCATCGGCAAAATCCTCTTCAGTCTTTAAATTTTGCACACCGGAATTGAGGTCCACAAATTCTTGCTCCATGCCGCTAAAGCAAACACGAAGCTCAGTTTTTTACAGCGTCAACATTTGCATCATCCTCCATCAATTGTTCAATTTGACGTTGCATGGAGGTCAATTGAGCAAATTTGCACCTGCGTGCCTGCATCCGTTTAGGCTTGTGATCTTCTACAGCTTTTCTCCGTCATTTTTAATGTCCGCTTTCCACTGTCTTGTTCCTCCATGTCAATCCACAATCAAGCAAACAAAAACGTCAAACTGACTGTAGCGTCTCAATTTGTAGGTCAGCTGAATGACGATCAAAGTTTTAAGCAGTTTACTCACGCACCTGTTACGTGCACGTCCTTGTTAACTCGCGATGCTTGTCAAGTATGGACGCATGCTAACAGCTAGCAGCTCATTGTCCCGACTGGAAAGTTGCTCCTTAGCTGTGATGTGCCTAGGGTTACACTATCTATCATTAACAAACACAGCCAGCCCTCCTCTTTCCTCTTACCGCTTTCCAGTGTCCTGTCCGCAAGTAGTATTTGGAAGCCGTCAAATTCCACGACGGTGTCCGGCGTTAGGTCTGTTAGCCATGAATCCGTGAACATCAGCAAGCTAGCTCATTGGAAGTTCCTCTCGTGCCGCGTCCATTTTCTTGGGAAGGTATCTAACATTTCCCATAAAAACGGACAGGAGGACGGGGTGGTCACGCCTCCTCTTTGCCTGGCGTTTCGCCCCCGCGCGACATCCCCCGTCTCTTCCTCCTCAACTCGTGGGGGATATCGGGTCTCGCTCCGGGAGTCGGCACGGGGTTAGCACGAAGTGCTAACAGCTGATCTCTTGTGTAAACGATTGATCCGTAGCTCCCAGTGACATCTCCGGACACGATCACGCAAAAAACAGCCCCCAGCAGCAATAAAACCACCGCAATTTGGATGTCCATTGCTGCGATGAGGTAAAATAAATAAAACTGGGTAAAGGAAAAAACACGCGAAAAAGGCTCAAATAGTGAGCCGTGCTGCTTTAGCAGGTAGCCACTCGCGTGGTGACGGAACCGTAAAAACAAATGTGGTCCCATCAAAATCTGATGGGATATTTAAAAATAAAAGCGTGAAAATTTGCTTATTTGTCTGTCGTCACCAATGATTAAAAAAATTAAAATCATTACAAAATCCTCAAGCTATCGTGATACCAGACAAGTTCTGCGGGACACCAGACCACCCCAGTTGTCCACAAAAAGTGGTCACTTCAAAATTTGATGTGGCATTTAAAAATAAAAAAATCACCTGAAATATGCACTGTGATCAACACTGATTTAAAAGAAAAATCTTTAAAAAATATCCTCAAACTATCGTGATACCAAACCAGGATTGGGGATACTAGACCACACCAGCTGTCCACCAAAAGTGGTCACATCAAAATGTGATGTGGCACTTCAAAATAAAAGTAGCCTGAAATTCGCTTATTTCACGGTCATCACCACTGAGTTAAAAAAAAAATAGCTCGAGCTATCGTGATACCAGACCAGTTTTGTGGGACACGAGACTACCCCAGCTGTCCATAAAAAGTGGTCCCATCGAAATCTAATTTGTAATTTCAAACTAAAAGTTGCCTGAAATCTGCACATTTCACTGTCATCATGCCTGACTTTAAAATTTCATTAAAAAATATCCTCTAGCTATGGTAATACCAAACCAGGTTTGGAGGACACAAGACAACACAGCTTTCCACCAAAAGTAGTCCCATCAAAATGTAAGGAGGCATTTTAAAATAAAAGAGCTGGAGCTGTCGTAATACCAGACTAGTTTTGTTGGACACTAGACGACCCCAGCTGTTCATCAAAAATGGTCCCATCAAAATCTGATGTGTAATTTCACAATAAAAAAAAAACCCACCTGAAATATGCACATTTCATTGTCATCAACACTGATTTTAAAATAATCATTTCAAAATACCCTCGAGCTATCGTGATATCAGACCCATTTTGGGGGACACTAGACAACCCCAGTTGTCCATCAAATGCGGTCCCACCAAAATGTGATACGGCATTTCAAAATAAAAGTAGCCTTAAATCAGCATACATCACTGTTATCAGGCCTGACTAAAATATCATGACAAAATATCCTCCAGCTATCATGATACCAGGACAAGACATATTTCACTGTCATCACCATTGATTTAAAAAAATTAATTAAAAACTAGAGCTGCGAGCAGCTATAAAGAGCCCTCGCCACCCGGACAACGTTGGGGTACTGGCACGTTGGAAATGTGAAATATTTCCGAGAAATAACGTGAGGAATCTTCAAGAGGAATTTGCTTGTAGTTAAAGTTAGAGCAGCTTTTGTTTTCAAAGCCTCGTCAATGTTTGAAGTAAATTTGTTGGCAGGCACTACAGGTGCATCAAATCAAAGACTAATAGACTGAAAAACATTTTCTTTCCGAGAGCCATCACCATTCTGAACTCTCACACACATGCACACACACACGACCACCCTTACCTTGCTGAACAGCGACGTATTGTGTTGTATTTCTCCAATTTCATACTATTTTCCATCACAATATTTATTCTCTTATTTATCTAATTTATATATTTGATTAAATTATTGTTGTATTGCACTGGAGAGGGGAGCTCCCTAATCTTGTTGCACACTGTACAATGACAATAAAAGGATTTCGGATTCTGATAAATTTAGAATGGCCGACTTCCTGTTCAATTTAGCATACGGCTCCATGAGACTTTTTATTAGGTCTTGGCTTTGTACACACTTCATCAAATTTTCAGTTTGGTGAAACAGAGATATGGGGCTGTTTTTTTTTGTTGTTTTTTTTTTTTCTAGGGGGCGATAGCGAGCCATTTTTAAACAACTGTACGACAAAATAATAAAATATTGTGAATATTGAATCAACTCCCGGTTGAGTGGACGCTGGCACGTTTGGCTGCCACTGCTCACCGGTAACTCTCAGAAATTTTTTGGATCCGCTTGTTGTACCTGCTTTAGCAGTTTACAATCCCTCCAGTTACAGTGATTTTATTTATTATTATCTGTATGTTGAGCGATCCCGATTCTCATGAATGCCACCCACCGATTGCATAGTCGCTGACGCGTCTACTGTGGCTAAAGTTTAGCTTACCTATCAAAGTTAGCACCTGTCTGCCATGTGGACCCGCAGGCCAGTCTGCTTCTCGCACTTCTGCCTGTTCCTGTCATGTCATCAACCTGTGTCAGGACAACTTCAATCCACTGCCGCTGAACTCCGCTGGATTTACCGACACATGCCCGAGGGAAACGCACCACCACCACTGCTCCTCCTCCCGAACATCGCTCGTCGACCCTTGAAGGATTGTATGGCAATTACCGGCATTTTAAACATTTATGGGACAGAATGTCAATTATTTAATTTAGCAGGTTTATATTTACTGAATATGCTATGATCGCAAAATTCCGGACGAACTGGCGAGGCTGCCCGGCTCACCGTGGCTTGTCATCGGGACCGGGAGGCGGCGCAGGCGACGCAGAGAGAGGAAGCAGAAGCGGGGCTGCAGGTCCGGTGTCTTGCAACGGCTGCGACGGCAGCCCCATAGGCAACCACTGCCGAGTCTGTACCTCACCAACGCCAGATCCGTGGTCCACAAAATCGACGACCTGGGATTACAAATCCTGGGAAACCGCTATGTGCGAGACAGCAGTGTGATCGTCGTCACGGAATCCTGGCTGCACGCAGACGTCCCCGATGCTAGCATCCAGCTGGCCGGGCGCTCGCTACATCGCGCGGATCGGACAAGGGACACCGGTAAGAGACGGGGCGGGGTGGCTCTGTGTTTACGTGCATGAGAACTGGTGCGGCGATAGCACGATCGTCGAGAAGCACTCTTCCCCCGACATCGAGTTCATGTCCGTTA
Source organism: Idiotropiscis lumnitzeri (assembly GCF_059441095.1). Classification (NCBI taxonomy): domain Eukaryota; kingdom Metazoa; phylum Chordata; class Actinopteri; order Syngnathiformes; family Syngnathidae; genus Idiotropiscis; species Idiotropiscis lumnitzeri. The sequence continues at coordinate 20,455 of NW_028283728.1, read as the reverse complement.
AATGCCGGCCTTATTTTCTCCCGAGGGAGCTAACGGTCGTGATTGTCACCGCTGTTTACATCCCTCCCGACGCTAGCACTAGCACAGCGCTCTCGCTACTCGCGTGCGTCATCAATAAACATCAGTGGGCCCACCCTGATGGCGTTCACGTAGTAGCGGGAGACTTTAATAAGGCCAATTTAAAGACTGTACTCCCAGAGTTTCACCAGCATGTCAAGTGCCCAACGAGGGGAGACAACACTCTCGACCATGTGTACTCGAACATCAAGCACGCATACAGGGCCCTCCCACTCGCCCCCCTCGGCCAGTCAGACCACCTGTCCTTGCAGCTCGCACCTGCATACATCCCTCTCAGGCGCAGATTCAGGCCCACCACAAAGACTGTGAAAACCTGGCGTGACGGCGCCATGAGTGAATTACAGGACTGCTTTCAAGACACAAACTGGGGCCTCTTTGATCATCAGGACCTTGATGTCTACACACATTGTGTAGTGGACTACATCAAGTTCTGCATGGAAACTGTGTCCCTACACAGGACTATACGGACCTTCCCAAATGCGAAGCCCTGGATGTCCAGCAGGGTTCGCTCTCTCCTCAAGGCCCGTGACGCTGCCTTCAGGTCAGGCGACAAAGCCCAGTACAGGGTGGCTCGTGCTGACCTGAGCAAAGGCATCAAGCTAGCCAAGGCAACCTACAAGGGGAGGCTGGAGGCCCACCTTGCCAGTAACAGACCACGGGAGGTGTGGCAGGGTCTACGGAGCATCACCAACTTCCGTGGCAGCAGCACGACCTCTGCAGACCCGAGTGCATCGCTGGCAGAGGAGCTTAACTGCTTCTTTGCTCGCTTTGACTCGCCCCAACCGTCACACCCCCGCACTTCATGCTCCAACTCCCCCCCACTCACCGTAGAGGAACACGATGTGAGGCGCGCGCTCCTGGCTGTTAACCCCAGGAAAGCTACTGGACCCGACGGAATACCAGGCAAGGTCCTCAAAACATGTGCCCACCAACTGTCACATGTATTCTGCAGGATCTTCAACCGCTCCCTGGCTCAAGCAGTCATCCCCTCCTGCTTGAAAACTTCCATCATTATTCCTGTCCCCAAAAAGTCACCAGCCGTCCACCTGAATGACTACCGTCCTGTTGCTCTCACACCAGTCATCATGAAGTGCTTCGAGAGGCTGGTTCTCCAGCACATCAGGGACTGCCTTCCTCCCACTCTGGACCCCTACCAGTTTGCATACTGGGCTAACAGATCCACTGAGGACGCCATCAACACTGCTCTGCATGTTGTGCTGGGCCACCTGGAACAACAGCAGAGCTATGCAAGGATGCTCTTTGTGGACTACAGCTTGGCATTCAACACAATCATCCCAGACATCCACGTCGCCAAACTTGACATTCTCGGCCTCCCTGCCCTCACACGCATCTGGATTAAGGACTTTCTGACCAACAGACCCCAGACTGTGTTGCTCGGCCCCTACACGTCCTCCACCTGCATGCTGAGCACCGGTTCCCCTCAAGGATGCGTGCTGAGCCCTCTCCTATACGCCCTCTACACCTACGACTGCAGCCCGGCCCATGGCAACAACACCATCGTCAAGTTTGCTGACGACGCGACAGTGGTCGGTCTGATCTCGGAAGGTGACGAGACAGCCTACAGAGAGGAGGTAAAGAGACTGACAGCTTGGTGCAAGGACAACAGACTGCACCTTAACACTGCAAAAACAAAGGAGATTGTCGTCGACTTCAGGAGGAACAAGACGGTGCCGCCCCCCCTCTGCATCGAAGGCGTGTGTGTGGAGAGGGTCCACACGTTCAAGTTCCTGGGAGTACAGATCTCCGACGACCTTTCTTGGACTCACAACACCACAGCAGTGGTAAAGAAGGTCCACCAGCGTCTGCACTTCCTGAGAGTCCTCAGGAAATTCAACCTGGACAGGAAGCTGCTGCTAGCCTTCTACCACTCGTCCATTGAGAGCCTGTTGACGTACTGTGTCTCCACCTGGTACAGCGGCTGCACTGAGGCCGACAGAGTGAGGCTCCAGAGGACAGTCAAAACAGCGCAAAGGATTATTGGCTGCCCTCTCCCCTCACTGTCGGACATCTACACCGCCCGGTGCCTCAGAAGGGCTCTCAACATCGTCAAAGACAATACCCACCCAAACTCACACCTGTTCGACCTGTTGCCCTCTGGCAGGCGCTACAGATGCATCAAATCGAGGACCAATAGACTGAGAAACAGTTGCTTTCCGAGAGCCATCTCCATTCTGAACTCTCACACACACACGAGAACACCCTTACCTTGCAGAACAGCATCGTGATGTGTTTTTATATACCCTATTCTGTACTAAATTCCATTGCACTCTCTTATTTATTAATCTAATTTATATATTTGTCTGTCTTATTGTTGTATTGCACTGGAGAGGGGAGCCTTCTAATCTCGTTGCACACTTGAGTACAATGACAATAAAGGGATTTCTAATTCTAATTCTAATTCTACTACGCATAGGAATAACTGATTGTAGTCATGGTCTTTACTGATTTATGATATTATTTTCACATGCTAAAGTTATATTACTTAGTTTATAAATGTGTGAACATAGTATTTTCATGACCTACACTCACATTCACATCATACATATTCAGTCTGCACATTACAAACTGATGACAAGCCAGACAGCACTTCATGGACAAATATGACAAAGCACATTCTCCACATAGGACATAGAGATGCAAACATACCAAATTGGGCACTGGATTTAGTTTTAAAATCGCTGCATTGGCTCCCCGTGTGTTTCAGGATTGATTTTAAGGTTCTTCAATTAGTTTTTAAATGCCTTAACGGTCTTGGGCCATCCTCGCGGACCCTGAGGTCCTCTGGCACCGGCCTGTTAATTATTCCTCGGGTGAGGACTGGAACACATGGCGAGGCTGCATTCAGCCATTCTGGTCCTCGTCTATGGAATAGCCTGCCGGAGGACATCAGGTCCGCAGAGACTGTTGATATTTTTAAAAGGAGGCTCAAGACCAGACCTGGGCATTGCACGGCCCGCGGGCCACATCCGGCCCGCCGGGTGGCACTGACTGGCCCGTATGACAGACCTGGGCATTGTATGGCCCGGGCCACATACCTTTGGTTGACTCTGACCGCGAGTGTAAGGTTAATTGGAAATTTCAAAATAAACATACTTTTTAATTTCACCTCATTCATGGGCGAAAGCTGCACTGCTTTTATTCTGAAATTGTTTTTTTTTTTTATTCCCGCACAATGTGCGTCGCACATAATGACGTAATGCGTTTATCAAGACATGCGCGCGATTGAATCACAACAAGACAACGTTCGTCCTCAAAAATGTCCGCTCAGGCTACAAAAAGAAAGGTAGATGCCGAATGTAGAATTTTCAACAAAAATTGGACAGCGAAGTATTTATTTACTGAAGTTAGAGGTAAAGCTGTGTGTTTAGTTTGCGGGGAGCAGATCGCCGTGTTGAAGGACTACAATTTGAGTCGGCATTACCAGACGAAACATGCAGAGAAATATAAAAACGGCACCAGATAACAATGAACTGGGACACTTTTTCTCAAAATCACAGTTCAGTGACAGTCAATATGTTGTATCTTGCTTAATGTTTGGTGCAAAAAGACAATATTGTGATGTCTTTAAAATGCTCAGAACCTTTACACAACTATCCAACAGTATATGGAACTCAAAATGTGTTTTGAAGTGAATGTGACAGAATATGTTTACTAATATGAGTCACAAATAGTAAAAAATGTTAATATTATGTCTACCATTGTGTTGAGAAATTTGAATGAATACATTTTTGTAAGGCAACCTCATTTTTTCAGTTTATTTGGTATTTAGTTTCATTGCTTAACTTTAATGCCAGCTTGTCAAAACAGTGCTATTTACTGCTTTTTAAAAAGAAATACAATTAATATTATGCAGAATTGAGTTCAGCCTTTTGGCCCGGCCCTCCACAATATTTAATGTTTCTTATGTGGCCCCATGGAAAAAATAATTGCCCACCCCTGCTCAAGACTCACCTTTTTTGTTTGGCTTTTAAATAATTTATCTTAGTCTTTTAATTCAGGATTGTCATTTTATATATTATCATTGTCTTTAATTTTTTTTAGCTTCTTTGTCTTTTAGTATCATCATTTTTCTTATATATTTTAGCTGCGTCGTTTTATATTATTGTCTTTTAATTTTTAGCTTCTTCTCTGTCTTTTAGTATCATAATTTTTCTTATATATTTTAGCTTCGTCTTTTTATATTATTGTCCTTTAATTTTTAGCTTCTTTTTTGTTTAGCATTATCATTTTCTTTTATATATTTTAGCTCCAGTGTTTCCTCAAGGGGGGCCTCCGCGCTGGGAGGTGTGGCTGGCCTTCTCACAGGGGGCTTCATCCCGGAGGCTCCTTAGGCCCGGCGGACCGGGGCCCTCTGCACTATGTGTAGGGTCTACCCCGGTCAGTCTGGGCTAGGGGTCTGTGTGTTGGCGCAGCTCCCTGTGGGCGTGAGCCGTCATCCCTCTCAGCGCGGATGACCTACCCTGGGTACATTTTCTCATATGGTTTCTCTGTGCCTTACCCTGTCTTTCTACTAAGATGGTTTATTAAGTTGTGTGAATGCGAGTGTTCTGTGTGTGTGCGAGTTCAGGCGTGTATGTGGATGTGTCTTGTGTTTATGTTGAGTGGGTGGAATGGGTTTTAGTTTTTCGTTGTAATTTGGATGTTTTTATTGTACAGCACTTTGAGCCGCATTTTATGTATGAAAAGTGCTCTTATAAATAAAATTTGATTGATTGATTGGAGGGTTCAAGGGGACGCCATTGCAAAAACACATTCTGAAAGACATAATTTGATTTTGGAGCACACATACATGCACACTGACAAGATTACAGGGGAATACCAGCAGAAGAGACGGAGAGACTGCCCGCCGGAGAAGGCCAGCCGTGGAATACCAGTCTTGGGGACCAGCTGGGAATCAACCATCCAGACAATGATTAATCTGGAGAGGACCTTCCCTTGGACGTAGACCCGTGCCGGGGGAAGAATGTGAGGCTGGGCTGAGATAACGCACGACTCTTTTCGACTGTGCTTGCCCAAGTACATTTTCTCATGAGATTAAGAAAAAGCCGCTCAGTACTATTTCCTGAACCTCCGCCCTATTTCCTACCTACCATTCATTTCAAAAGTCCTAGATAATGTAGTCGCCACTCAACTCCACTCTCATCTCACCTGCAATAACCCTTTCAGTCCGGTTTCCGTGCACTTCACAGCACTGAATCAACTCTACTCAAGGTCACCTCTGCTCTCCTCATTGCAGCTGACTCAGATTCATTCTCCATTGTCATCCTTCTTAACCTGACTGCGGCCTTTGACACCATCTCACACACCATCCTTCTCAAAAGACTTTCTTCCATCGGCATCACCCACACCGCCCTCAACTGGTTCCATTCATACTTCAAAGACCGCACTCAGTTCATCCAGCTTAAATATTTCTCATCAAAGTCCCTCCCAGTCACCTCAGGTTTGCCCCAAGGCTCGGTCCTGGCCCCCCTATTATTTATCATATACCTCCTTCCCCTTGGCAGCATTTTCCGAAAATTCAATATCGCTTTCCATTGCTTCGCGGATGACACCCAGCTCTAGTTCTCCTGCAAACCCAGCATATCACTCCCTCCCACCTCCGTCACCTCCTGTCTATCTGAAATCAATGACTGGTTTTCTAATAATTTCATGAGGCTTAACAGCGACAAAACAGAAGTTATTCTTTTCAGTACAAAATCAATACAATCCAAAGTTGGCAGTTTTCCCATTCCTGTTGGCCCCTCCATTGTTTTCCCATCCCCTCAGGTCAAGAGTCTGGGTGTCATCCTTGACAGCACTCTATCTTTCCATAAGCATAATAACACAACCCGGTCAGCCTACTTCCATCTGCACAATATCAGTCAACACCGCCCCTCCCTTTTTCCCTCATCCACTTCTATTCTGGTCCAAGTCGAGTCAAGTCAATTTTATGTGTATAGCCCTTAATCACAGACAGTCTCAAAGGGCTTTACATAACCACAATCAACATCCACTGATCTTAACCCCCAGGAGGGCAAGGAAAAACTCAAAACCCCATTGGGGGAAAAGTGAGAAAACTTGAGAAGGGACCACAGATGGGGGGGAAACCCCCTTCCAGGATGACCAGGCTGCTTTGGATGCCAAGTGGGCAACATTTGACACATACAATGATGCTATACAATGTTAGATGAGATAATGTGAGAGTCAATTAAATGAAGTGCTGCAGGAAGATGACTTTAGTGGAGTGGGTCCTCATCCAGGACCGTAATCGCCATGGCAGCATATCCGAGGTTGAGCCTTTGATCTTGAAATAGTCAGTTTGGGGTAAATTCAGAACAGCCACTTCCAAGTGAATCACCATCACCTAATTCCCAAGCCGTGGAATTGGGAACAGAAAAAAAAGAACAGAAATAGTAAACAGGCCAACAAGTAGTTCAACGAAGTGCTGAAATATAGGGAAATCAGAAGAGGTGCTGCATGAAGACGACTTCGGCAGAGAAGGTCCCTCCCCGGTTGGTCAGTGCCGTAATCTTCATAGCAGGTCACCATCACCTAATTCCCAAGCAGGGGAAGAGGGGGCAGAAAAGAGGAGAAGCCGCAGTAAACAGGCCAACAAATAATTAAATTAGATGCTAAAGTATATAAATAAATGTCGCGCTGCAGGAAGACGACATCACTGGAACAGGTGCATGCCCAGTTTGTCAATGCCTTAAACTTCCTAGTGGGTGACCGTCACCTAATCCCCCAGCCGGGGAAAAGGGGGCAGAAAAGAGAAGATAAGAGAAAAAGCGGCAGTAAACAGGCCAACAAATAGTTCAACTAAATGCACAAGAGTATAAATGCGTCTTTAATAGTGTTTTGAACATTTCTACTGAGGTGGCGCCTCTAATACCTGAGGGTAGTACATTCCAAAGCATTGGTGCCCGAATAGAGAACGCTCTAGAACCTGTGGACTTCTTTTTGGCTCGCGGGATCACTAAAAGACCAGCATTTTGTGAGCGAAGGTTTCGGGACGGAACATATGGTACCACGAGGTCAACGAGATAGGAAGGTGCTAAGCCATGCAATATTTTATAGGCAAGTAGCAGAACTTTAAAATCACATCTCAAGTGGACCGGAAGCCAATTCAAATTGGCAAGTATCGGGGTAATATGATCAAACTTTCTCGTTCTAGTCAAGAGTCTAGCTGCTGCATTTTGAACTAACTTTTAATACTAGACATGGGGAGACCCGAGAGCAAAACGTTACAATAGTCGAGGCGAGACGTAACAAACGCATGGATTAAGATTTTTGCATCACAGGTTGATAGAATTGGGCGAATTTTAGCAATGTTACGCAGATGAACAAATGCAGTTCTAGTACCGTATTTTTGGACTCAAAAGACGCGCCGTGTCAAAGGGCGCAACACCTGTTGGGGGCGCTATTTCTGTATTTGTTACATAGATAGAACGCGCCGACTCATCGGGCGCTAACACAACCGACCAATCGAGCAGTCTCGCTGGCTGCTCAGTCGCGCTAGCGTGTTTTTAAAATGGCAGCGGGAGTTCAGTGGTACTTTATTTTAGCTTTTAACAACGTGCTGAAGTTGTCCTCATCCAAAAATGCACCAAGTCCTTGTCTTCTGTATCCAAGATAAACAACACGAGTCATTATCAGTCTGCCTCGCCATCTCGCTGCTTCGCCGTCTCGCTGCGGCGCAGCCCCTCAGGTGGGATGCCGACACAATGCCGGTGTGAGCAAGTCACTTGTCAACAAACGATGTGCGGTCACGGTGTTACATCAAAACTAAAACTATCATCCCAAATCAACTGAAAAGCATAAAAGTGTAGGCCCAGCAAAATTCTGCCTCCCAGCCTACCATACATTACCTTAGTTTACATGCATGCACACTAAAACAGACGATAGCATGGCTAGCTGTTTTGAAAAAACGGCAACAGGAGCAAAACTGCGTTTGGTTGTATTTTATTTAACAAGGTACTCACATTAAGAGTTATCAGTCATCCACAAATCCTTCAAAATCATCGTCTTCCGTATCAGACAGAAATAGTTGGGCAAATTCTCCCTCAAACACGCCAGGTTCCCTCTCGTCATTGTCCGAGTCTGTGTCGCTGCTGAGCGTCTCCCCGGATGTAATGCCGGCTTTCGCGAAAGCTCTTGCAATAGAGCTAGCAGACACGTTCGTCCAAGCAGCTACAATCCACTCGCAAATTGTGGCATAACTTGCTCTTCGCTGTCTCCCAGCCTTTGTGAAGCTGTGTTCGCCCTCCGCCATCCATCGCTCCCACGCAGCACGCAACTTCACTTTGAACGCTCTGTTTATACTTAAGTCGAGTGGTTGGAGTTCCTTTGTCAAGCCTCCCGGGATGATGGCAAGCTCTGAGTTCATATGCGTGACTTGACTTTTCACAGCGGCTGTCAGATGGGCACGCATGGAGTCACAGACCAACAGCGACGATAGGGGCATCGCGCTGCTTTGCACTGGGGGCGTGCCTTTGTGTTGTTTTGTCTCCCCTCTCCCGCCTGTTGTCATTCACACCCATCTCCCCTCTCACGTCCGCCTGTTGTCCACACCCATCGATCCCCTCTCACGCCCCCCTGCTTGTCGTAAGCCACACCCGCCTTCTCTCTATATAAGCGGTGTGCAGGCAGTTGATGTTCGCCGTCAGCCCAGCGGCACACTTGGTCGACGCAATGGGCGCTCCACCTTTTTTGGACGGCTTTCCGGACTTTAAAGTGCGCCTTATGGGTCCAAAAATACGGTAATATTTTTAATGTGCATTTGAAACGACATAGTTGTGTCAAATATAAGACCGAGATTTTTTGTTGAATCCTTTTGGGCAATTTATCGATACTCATAGTGGTGTCTTTGAAAAAGGTACAGATGACGCGCTGGTCCAATGATCAGCATCTCGGTTTTATCTGAGTTAAGACGCAAAAAATTGAAAGACATTCATAGTTTAATTTCGGCAAGGCATGCCTCTAATTTATAGCAATCACACGGATTCGTTATATCCAACGGCATGTATAATTGCGTATCATCAGCATAACAATGAAAACTAATGTGATATTTCCGTATAATATCACCAAGCGGTAGCATCTAGTACCAATCCCTGCGGAACTCCGCGTGTGATCTTACAAAGATCAGAAGACGCATTGCCATGAATTACACGGTGCGTCGTCTCCGACAGATACGAATTAATCCAAGAAAGCGCTGAACCTGAAATGCCAACACAAGTTTCAAGGCGTTTTAATAATATGTTATGATCAAGTGTCAAAAGCGGCGCCAAGATCGAGTAAGAGTAATACAGTGAACCCTCGGTTATCGCGGTTAATGGGGACCTCGTAGCGGTTGCTGCTCGGGCCCTAATAATAATTTCTACAAAAACAATAGGGACCTCGCCGCCGTCGCAGCTCGGGCCCTAATAACAATTTCTAGAAAAACAATAGGGACATCGCAGCGGCCACTGCTCGGGCCCTAATAATAATAATAAAAATAATAATGATTTCCACAAAAACAATGGGGACCTCGTAGCGGTCGCTGCTCGGGCCCTAATAATAATTTCTACAAAAACAATAGGGACCTTGCCGCGGTCGCTGCTCGGGCCCCAATAATAATTTCTACACAAAGTCCATTGTGGTGACCCGCCCCCTTTTAAGTAAATTCAAAGTGGCCGACTTCCTGTAAAACCTAGCTCATTGCTCCAAGAGACTTTTTTGTAGGTCTTGGTCTTATACATACAGTGAACCCTCGCTACTTCGCGGTTCACCTTTCGTGGGTTCAGTGCTTCGCGGGTCTAAAAAATATTCGGGGGCATTGTAGTTTCGCCGAGCGGCACGACAGGGCGCTGGAGCGGTTAGACGGCCGGCGTGCGCCGAAGAAGAGCGTGGGCGAAGAGGAGAGTGGACGAAGAAGAGCACGTTCCCCCGGACACGATCGGTGGCGACGTTTCGCGCGGTTCGGACCGTACCAGAGCTCCGGCCGGCGTGCGTGGCAGTTAAGCCGTAGAGGAGCACCTTCCTGTTAAGGATGTTTCTATCAAAACAAGCCTGAACAAATGAATCAACCAGCCAAGATTGTCTGTCATTTACGCGCGGGGCAGCCCTCGAACTCCGAGGCGAAGCCAGCGTGTTCGACTGCACACATGGTTTTTATTTGCATCAGCATAAGCAATTTGAATATGCAATACATACAGAATGGAAAACTTGACATTTGACTCCATCCCACTTGCCCACCCTCTTCCTGCCTATTCTAACGGTTTCAGCTTACAAGACACCTTTTGTTCATACTTCTGCTTATTCTAACAGCAAAAGTTCACTCTGAACTTCATTTGACCTGTGTAGTGTATTTTCACAAGGCTTAACGTGTTGAACTTATTTTATGGCCATGACGATATTGTTGCTTTAGAAATACCAAGCCTTGTGTTGGACCTCCCTAAATGCAGAAGTTACAGCCTTAAGAGGCCTCGGGCCCCAACATTATCTACGAAGGGTTAAAGAGGTCATCAACACCCCAAGGGAGGTGTTTACAGAAAAGGGTTCTGGCGTTGGGGAGTCACATTCGCGAGGAGGCCGTACCTGGCACCCGTAGCTGTCGAAAGTTTAATTAGAGGCCAGAAAGATACGAATGCATGTGCAACAAAGGGGGCCTGTAAGATTAGTTATAGTTTGAAACTTGCTAAGATGACAAACTAAACAACAAAACTAACAGATGAACATACAAACTTAAATTTCTTTAACATATCCCACCTGTTTATCAAGTTTCAAATCTCATCATCAAAGGCTGTCGCTTGAGGGGGGAGAAAAACTACCCAAAAACTCAAAAATTCTTGGAGAAAAGGGTAGAAACCCATGCCCCGAACGAGAAGCCCAAAAAAATAATAACAATTAAAAGATAATAAAGCAAAGCTAATGCAGTTTTTGGTCCAATACATGTATGTACAAAATAAACCCGGAACATCAAACATTCACAACTGCAACTCTTTTCTGTGATGCAAGTTACATGAATCAGTGACCTTGAGCGTTTTTTCAGAGGCTGCAGGTTTTATTTGATGTGCGTGTAGTCAGCAGTCTGCGCCTGTGCAACTCGTCTGCGTTTGACGTTGTCCTGGTCTCGAGGTTGTGCGCTGACCAGGCACAGCCCTGCAAGGAAGTAGATGATGCATCTGGTCGACAGGGCAGTGCCCAGTTGCTGTTCGGCGGCTTGCTCCATCCTTCCGAGAGGGGTGTGTTTGCCACGGAAAACCCTCTTTCCAACTGTGGTCTTTTGTTGGTATATTGGAGTGTACGTGGTGGAGATCCTCTCCAAGGGACTTGCGTCGCTCAGCCTTCAGCAGGGACCGGAGAAGCTTGCACTGCGACTGATGGTTCCAGCCGCCACGCCCCTCGACCTTTGCTGCCGTCGGGGTCACTGCAATCACCTGATGAGGGCCGTCCCAGCGTTCACTGTCCCAACGAGGTCGTTTCAGCACCTTGAGGAAGAGTTGGTCTCCCACATGGACGTGGTTTATCTGTGGATCAAAACACACTGGCCAGTAATTGTGGTCAAACATGTCTTTCATGTGGACTGGGACAGATGTGCCAGTCGCTGGTGGTTCTGATGAACCTGAGAGTCTATGTGTGAGGCCATATAGGATAAAAAGGGGATAGTGTCCTTCCTTCGGCTGGCACTATCCTCATTGCTGTGATTGAAACACAGTCTGGCCATTGTCTCTTTTTTTTTTCTTTGTCTTGATAAGTCAGTTCCATTCGTGCGTTCCACAAGTCCTGCAGACTGTATGCAAAATGACGCTTTGAGTCAATTTTGCAACAACTGTCCCACTTGTTACAAACATTATTCACAAAATGCATCATTTTCACTTTAAATCACTCTTGAAATTCCAAATGTCAGGATAATTCGATTACACAACACTTTTTCCAACTGTTTTAACATCATCATGTGTTGTTGGAAACAACGTAATCCATTTTGAAAACATATTAATTATAACCAAACAATATTGCAACCCAAACAACTAACACTTTGTCTAAAAAAAAGTTTTTTGTTGAAAAGTCTATATGTGGGAACAATTTCCTCAGCAATGTTTGCACCTTTTTTCTCCCAATGTGTGCATTCAATTAGTGGTGTATTTTTCCCTGGCGTGAGATCAAATTGTCAAGTTGATTTGCTGCGTGTGTGTGTGTGTGTGTGTGTGTGTGTGCGCATTACCCCTTGCTGCATTGTCAGCGAGGCAGTATTCAATTGTAATCGTTTCATTTTCTGTTCAGAAAATTTTGCATTTACAAATACTTATTTAGACGTGCTTTATGCACAACTTTTCTTTCATCTTTTGTGATTTTTTTAAAACGCCGTTTGCCCAATGTCGACAGAACACATAAACATATATCTTGGCAGTCAGTCCAAATTGTAAAATGTTTTTTAGAAAACATCTTACAATTCTGGATCAGCACAGAAGTTTCTGCTGCTTGTCCTGCACATACAGATTTTAATATCCCTTGAAACAAAATGCTTTGTTAAAAAAAAAATTCCCACCCCTTTGCGGCCGTCAAAAAACTGTCTCTCCAGTCGGGAGAAAGGTGTCCAAGAGGTCAGGTCGCTGTTTGGTGGTAATTTGGACTCGGCTTCCACAGTCGTGTGGTGTGCCTTCTACTGGTGCGGGAAAAAGTGACGCTGGGCTGAGCGCACCTTATCAGTGTAATGTGACAATTAGGTCGCCGTGCAATGTGAATGTGGTGGGTGAAGGCTGCTTGATCCAATTGTTGTGACTAATATGCAAGTGATTTCATGAGCCCTGCGCGTCTGCAGCCACACAAGGTCATGAAACCATTTTTTGCAGTCACTGTTTGCTCAAATGGCTCATAGTAATTTGGTAGTGCTAATACATCTTAATCAATGAGTTCACACTTGACAAGTTCAAAAGCTTGTCAACCTCAAGTGTTCAAACATTTTTTTTTTCCTCAAATGTCATTGGCTTGTCATAAATGATGTCCAGCAATAGTCGTGTGATTTCTAAGTACTTTGCAATCCATGCCTGGCAATAATTGCGTACACCTATAAGGGACATCATTTACTTCTTTGTTATTGGTTTTAGGGCTCGGGCAACGCCTTCTTTTTGCTTGTCACCAAAAATGCGCCCCTTTTCAGTCAAAATGCGGCCTAAATATGTGACTTCCTTTTTTAACAGCTGCATCTCATCGGTTCAGTTTGATGACGCATTAAGTAATTCTCGAGGTCAAACATATGTTTAATATCTTCCTCAATGTCCTCACTGTTGTCACTGTCAGAGGGGGAATCCAGAGGTTTGGACATCAACTCGCAGTCCGAAGCCCCACTGGGGTCCCGGCCTAGTCATTCATTTTCCCAATCGTACACTTCCTTAAAACAAGTTCTCAAACCCTTCATTCATTATGTAAATTACTCGTCTTCTCCTTGGCCGCCCTCGTGTGCAAGCCTATCCTAGACGCTCACAGCAGAAAAAGAAGGGAGGGGGGGGGGCCTCACTGTTCATACGCCAATCACGCGGTCCCCAGGCAACCAAGCTGCCAGGGGTTACGCCCCCTACCAAAGGCTCCAGTTTACTGGCCACTCCTCCCTGCCAATTTACGAGCAGGCAATCTCAAGCCAATGGCAACAGCTCCTTCCCCCTAAACTTTCCGCTCGTTCCAATTCACTTACGCTTTCCTTCTGGCATCTGCCCAACCTACTTTACCTCTCAGTCATCTCCAACCCCCTCTTAACTTTCCGCTCATCCTATTTCACTTACGCTTTTCCTTCTCAACCTACCTTGCCTCTCAGTTAGAGAACCAAATTCTGCCCCCGCACCTCAGGTTTGACACCACTTAAAATTCAAAATCAGGAAACACCTATGCTTTTGCAAAGATTCCTCATGTTCACTTTCAAAACCTTCATTCCATCTTTCATAACACCTACTTCTCTCTTTCAATTCATGCAACCAACTCAGTGTCTTACATCCCTCAACCACATAGGTTCTAATTCTGTTACTCTATACAGTTTTCCACTTGCAAATCTGCCTATGACACCTTTCTCACTTGCCCTATCATTTGGACTTCATCAATCCTTTCTATGGAACATTAATTGTTCCTTTCCCTTTTCTACACATTCTTTTTCTTTCTTTACACATTCCTTTTCTTTTCTTATTAACTTCCAATCTCTACACTGCAAAGTTTCCCTGGACTTTACTATACTACCCAATACCCCAATTTTAGAAAATTGGACCAGTTTGTCAACACCTAGGGTGTTCTAAAAACTGGTTTCTCATCAGTAGGACAGCAACTCAATTTTCCTGTTGTGGCAATTCTCACTTCAACTTTTTCAGGTGGAGATTTCTTGTCTATTACATCCACAACAGTCTGCTGTTTATAATCCTACTGTATTACATGGGATAAAATACCAAGTGGTATTAGTAATCCCCAATCGCACACACTCCAGCTCACTGACTCAACCCCCACCCTTTCTCTTCTTTGTTCTCACACACACACATAGTCAGACTCAGACATATACACGGGCCCACAAAACAACACACACAGTTCTCAACATTGAACAGCTACAAACGAGAAGCTAATCAATATTTTTCAATTTCAACTAACCTACATTTTTCCTTTATTTCAAATTCGGAAAGTTGACAGTTAACTTCCTTCATCAATTCTGCCGCCATTTCTGACAGTCTTAATTGTTATGGTGTCTAGTTATGGTTCCTCAGTGTTGAGAAAAATTCAAATTGCCTGACTTTGGGTTGAATACCAAGCTTCTACTCCCAATTTGGAGCGGGTATTCCTGGGTGTTTTTACTCACAACCCTCGGTCAGTTTTAGATTTCTCAAACGTTGGACATTCATACAATACACATACACACTCACAGATTGATCAGTTCTGTGTCTGTGAAAATAGATAAACTATTTTCGTCTTCTATAAATAACAAACGTTGTACTATCACTTCCAAATATAGTAATAATTACATCTGTACTCTACCAGAAATAAGGACCCCTAAATCTGTCTTCCAGAAAAAACAACAGTTAATTCTGTACTATCCGAGCAGATATAATCAACTACACTTGTACTCTCTACCAGACAAGGAATGCCTTAATCTGCCTTCCAGAATAAACAACAGTTAATTCTGTACTGTCCGAGTCTTCCAACAAGTCTTCCAAAATAGCAAAGTTAAATCTGTATTTCTTCCAGAAAATAGCTAAGCTAAGATGTACTATCTCTTCGGGTAAAGGAACTCCCTGAAACCCTACTATCCTTCAAAAACCCAAAAAAGTTTTTTACTATCTGTTGTATACAACCACTGACCTGTGACAATCTCTCCGCTGGTCGAGACACTCGCGGTTCATGGATGAAGTCTGTGTTCTCTCCGGTGGAGGATGGCCGAGGACCGGCCTCCTGGAAGAGAGGACTTTTCACGATGGCGCCGTTTTCAGTCGTCGTCAATCGTCCACCGCAGATCACACGTTTTCATCCGGCATTCGAAGGACCAAGTAATGTTAAGGATGTTTCTATCAAAACAAGCCTGAACAAATGAATCAACCAGCCAAGATTGTCTGTCATTTCCGCGCGGGGCAGCCCTCGAACTCCGAGGCGAAGCCAGCGTGTTCGACTGCACACATGGTTTTTATTTGCATCAGCATAAGCAATTTGAATATGCAATACATACAGAATGGAAAACTTGACATTTGACTCCATCCCACTTGCCCACCCTCTTCCTGCCTATTCTAACGGTTTCAGCTTACAAGACACCTTTTGTTCATACTTCTGCTTATTCTAACAGCAAAAGGGAGCATGTTCACTCTGAACTTCATTTGACCTGTGTAGTGTATTTTCACAAGGCTTAACATGTTGAACTTATTTTATGGCCATGACGATATTGTTGCTTTAGAAATACCAAGCCTTGTGTTGGACCTCCCTAAATGCATAAGTTACAGCCTTAAGAGGCCTCGGGCCCCAACATTATCTACGAAGGGTTAAAGAGGTCATCAACACCCCAAGGGAGGTGTTTACAGAAAAGGGTTCTGGCGTTGGGGAGTCACATTCGCGATGAGGCCGTACCTGGCACCCGTAGCTGTCGAAGGTTTAATTAGAGGCCAGAAAGATACGAATGCATGTGCAACAAAGGGGGCCTGTAAGATTAGTTATAGTTTGAAACTTGCTAAGATGACAAACTAAACAACAAAACTAACAGATGAACATACAAACTTAAATTTCTTTAACACTTCCCCGGGCACGGGCGGTGCCAAGCGGCCCCTAAGTTTAACCAAATGGAAGCTCCGGAGGAGGAGGGCATGCTCGCGTCACAGTAAGCCGAAGAGGAGCACCTTCCCCGGGCACGGGCGGTTCCAAGCGGCCCCGAAGTTTAACCGAATGGAAGCTCCGGAGGAGGAGGGCATGCTCGCGTCACAGTAAGCCGAAGAGGAGCACCTTCCCCGGGCACGGGCGGTTCCAAGCGGCCCCTACGTTTAACTGAATGGAAGCTCCGGAGGAGGAGGGCATGCTCGCGTCACAGTAAGCCGAAGAGGAGCACCTTCCCCGGGCACGGGCGGTGCCAAGCGGCCCCTAAGTTTAACCGAATGGAAGTTCCGGAGGAGGTCGGGCGTGTGTCACAGTTAAGCCGAATTGGAGCACCTCTTGCGCCCGGGCACGAGCGGAGCGCGAGGCTGTCCGTTATGAAAGAATAAATAAATAAAGAATGCCACCTTTTTTTCACAGGGCACACCGGACGGCGTACCATCAGGTTAAAGTCGGAGTAATTAAATAAATACAAAAAGAATGGCTGGGGAATAAAAAAATAATACGTTTTAATAATAATTTGGTTTTTTTGTTATAACATGAATTTCACTCTCTCTCTCTCTCTCTCTCCCCGTATATATATATATATATATATATAAATATAAATATTTATATATTTATTATATATATTGTATATTTTTTTTAAGCATTTTTGAAGGTGCGCCGCTACTTCGCGGATTTTCAGTTTTCGCGGGTGGTCTCGGTCCCCATTAACCGCGATAACCGAGGGTTCACTGTACTCCATAAAATTTACAAAAAGCGAGGTGAAACACTCAACCAGGGCTGCTTTTTTGAACATTTCTCGAGGGCCATGGCGAGCCATTTCAAAAAAGCTGCACAACTAACGTATAAAATATTGATAAATTTGCTCTGCCTGATGTGTGTGTCAAGTTTCACGAGTTGTCGTTCATATTTAGAACCTCATAATCAGCGTTGTTTTATTGCCGAACCGTGCAATGCCACTCCCACAACTTTTCACGAAAAAGGATGAATTTCGTATTGTGACATCCTCATGGCCGAAACAGTCCTCCGAGCATATATGAGGGCGACCTTGTTGAGTTGCACGGAGAAAAACATCCAAGAAAATAACTTGTATTAGCTTTTACCAGTTGGTGGCGCTACTACTACGATGAAAAATAAGTTGGTAGATGTCTTCAGGGCTGAAGTATCCTCAAATGTGTACAACTTCGAGAAGATAGGATCATCTGAGTCATGTTGCCGGAGCTTTTGTTGCCACAAAGTACAATCGGACTTTTCAGCACCGTAATAGCCACGCCTTTTGCCAAAACGTCACAAACTCGGCAGAGAGTAAGATCATTGTCTTGAGTCTTTTCTGACTAATTTTCAGTCGGATTCGTCAAAAGGGCACCGTGCAGTACGTGAAAATTAAAATAAAACAAATTTTTTATTCCACTTGGCGGCGCTGTGTGTATAACAAAATAATAACATTAAGATGTCTTCAGGTCGGGACATTTTATTTACAGGTGAAGGTTTGGATTTTTAGGAGCATGTGCAGGGGAGTTATTAAGCATTCATTTATTTGTATTAGGTTCATTTTGTCTTCTTATTATTGATATTTGACTGATTCATTAAAAGCAGACAATTATGTTTTAGGTAAATTTTTTACCTGACATGTTTCGGCGAGTCTTTCGCCTTCTTCAGAGTGTCGCATAATGGTGTCTTGAGACCCGTCTTTATCAGCTGATGTTCCATGAGGGTGTGACTTACCTGTCAAAAAAATTAAAAATCAGAGCAGTAAAAGAATAAGCACAACATGAACATTACAAATCAGCAATCACTGACCACTGCAAAAGGGAAAACCACATCATGGACCGGGAGAAGGGCAGGGTCATCCGCACCGAAGAGAACAAACAACAGCGCTGGATCAGAGAGGCCATTGAGATCTGCAAGCGAGGCATAAAAACCATGAACAGAGACAAGGGAGCCTTCATCCTCTCTACCACCTGGAGCAGCATCTTGGCGGAGTGAACGGACAGCGGGGGGTGTGACTTGCCTTCATTCTTGTGACAGGTAAGTCACGCCCTCATTGAACATCAGCTGATAAAGACGGGTCACAATACACCATCATGTGACACTCTGAAGAAGGCGAAAGACTTTCGTATTGTGACATCCTCAAGGCCTAAACACTCATCCGAGCAAATATAAGGTAGATTTTGTGAACCTGCCCGGAGAAAAACATCAACGAAAATAATTTGTATTTGTTTTAACCAGTTGGTGGCGCTACCACTGCGATCAAAAATAAGTTGGCAGCCGTCTTCAGGGCCTGAATATCCTCAAATGTGAAAAATTTCGAGAAGATGGATCATCTGAATCATTTTGCAGGAACTTTTGTTGCCACGGAGAATAATCAGACTCTGCGGCACCGCAAGAGCCACGCCCTTCGAAGGAAAGTCACAAAAATAGGGATAGCGTAAGATCAATGTCTTGAGTCTTTTCTAGCCAATTTTCAATCGGATTCGTTAAAAGGGCACCGTGCAGTACGTCAAAATGTAAAAAATGATATTGATTGGCGCAAGGTGTATAACAGAATATAAACATATAGATGTCTTCAGGTACCGACTCTTTATGTACATGTGAAGTTTTGGATTTTTAGCAGCATGTGCATGAGAGTTATTAAGCATTTTGTCCATTGCGGCGAAGGAAATCTTAAGTGAAAACTTCGAAGCCCCGCCCCCGTCATATAGTATTTCGGAAACAAAAGATTTTAGCCCCAGTGTTTGTCCCAGGTCTTAAGATGCTACAGACAGAATTTTAAGGCAATCAGATGAAGCCTTTAGGATCAGGGTGCAAAAGAATGACCCATGTAAACATGCAAAAAAGGGCAAAAGTCGGACTTTCAAAAATTCATAACTCACTTCCTGTTCATATTAGACGTTAAAATATCAAATTTTTCGCCATGCCCGATGAGACTGCCAAGTTTGGTGAGTTTTTGTGCATGTTTCGGGGGTCAAAAATGCGATCGAACAATCGGAAAAATAATAATAATAATAATTTCAACAAAAACAATAGCGACTTCGCAGCGGTCGCTGCTCAGGCCCTAATAATAATAATAATAATAATAATAAAAGTAATAATATTTTCTACAAAAACAATAGGGACCTCGCAGCCGTCGCAGCTCGGGCCCTAATAACAATTTCTAGAAAAACGATAGGGACCTCGCAGCGGTCACTGCTCGGGCCCTAATAATAATAATAATAATAATAATTTCCACAAAAACAATGGGGACCTCGTAGCGGTTGCTGCTCGGGCCCTAATAATAATTTCTACATAAACAATAGGGACCTCGCCGCGGTCGCTGCTCGGGCCCCAATAATAACTTCTACACAAAGTCCATTGTGGTGACCCGCCCCTTTTAAGTAAATTGAAAATGGCCGACTTCCTGTAAAACCTAGCTCATTGCTCCAAGAGACTTTTTTGTAGGTCTTGGTCTTATACATACAGCGAACCCTCGCTACTTCGCGGTTCACCTTTCGCGGGTTCAGTGCTTCGCGGGTATAAAAAATATTCGGGGGCATTGTAGTTTCGCCGAGCGGCACGACGGGCGCTGGAGCGGTTAGACGGCCGGCGTGCGCCGAAGAAGAGCGTGGGCGAAGAGGAGAGTGGACGAAGAAGAGCACGTTCCCCCGGACACGATCGGTGGCGACGTTTCGCGCGGTTCGGACCGTACCAGGGCTCCGGCCGGCGTGCGTGGCAGTTAAGCCGTAGAGGAGCACCGTCCCCGGGCACGGGCGGTGCCAAGCGGCCCCTAAGTTTAACCGAATGGAAGCTCTGGAGGAGGAGGGCATGCTCGCGTCACAGTAAGCCGAAGAGGAGCACCTTCCCCGGGCACGGGCGGTTCCAAGCGGCCCCTAAGTTTAACCAAATGGAAGCTCCGGAGGAGGAGGGCATGCTCGCGTCACAGTAAGCCGAAGAGGAGCACCTTCGCCGGGCACGGGCGGTGCCAAGCGGCCCCTAAGTTTAACCGAATGGAAGCTCCGGGGGAGGAGGGCGGGCGTGTGTCACAGTTAAGCCGAATTGGAACACCTCTTCCGCCCGGGCACGAACGGAGCGCGAAGCTGTC